>NW_027270914.1:2110000-2475000 GCF_040938485.1 Diadema antillarum
GGGGGGGGGGCGGAATCTATCCCCCCCCCCGGGGGGGCAGTATGGGTGAAGGGTGCCTGAAAACGCCCTATCAGTAGTGGCCAGGGAAGTGTGTCAGGCCATATGTGACGAGTATGCAGATGAAGTCATGACAACCCCTTCAACCCCTGATGGATGGAAACAACTTGCTGGAGGTGGATTCTACAAGCGGTGGAATTTTCCCCACTGTGTGGCAGCTATTGATGGCAAGCATGTGGCCATCAGAAAGCCTCCTCTGTCCGGCTCGCTATGCTGCAACTACAAGGGCTTTTTAGTATAATCCTGTTGGCTATAGTGGACAGTGACTACAAATTTATCTGGTGCGATGTTGTATGATACAATAGTGGAAAGGGGGTAGGTCGAGTCAATTTACGGGTACGTCAGATTTGTTATCACCTCACCTCCATTGTTACTGGTTCAATGTGTTTTTTTTTTGCTATAAAAATGATAGCAATTGGGGCAATTCACTTCAGTTTTTGCTTGATACCCTTTTTCTTCTTCAAAAACGTGCTTTAAGAATAATCAATAATATTGGATATTTATTTCACACAAATGATCTTTTGTGTAGAAGCAAAAATCTGAAACTGATTGATTGATTTATTATTATTATTATTATTATTATTATTATTATCATTATTATTTATATATATATTTATATATATTTTAATATATTATATTATTATATATATTATTATGTATATTATAAGATAAAAATACCGTAACACTGAATGCACCTGACAGGGCTGCCAGGCGTTGGGCAAGTTAACTAAATAACTGTAGTCCGCGGACCGCCCTAACCTATATCCCTTCCAGATGCATCCAGCGTTACAGATTTATGTGCCACTGATTATCATAAAATATTCATAACTGTACTTTTTAAAATCTCTTGCAAAAAATACAAACTATGTAAAAATTTGTTTCATTATAATGTTGGTATTTTTATGTATACATTTTCAATTGATGAGCTTCCTGACATTTTGAACTTATGTTCATAAGAAATAACTCTTTTCATATCTACCCAACTCGTCATCGTGATGACTATCACCTTCCACGTACTCGCACAATTTTGCGGAAAAAGAAACATTAATGTTTACAGTGCCAATAATACTGGAATCTTCCGGCTGATTTTACTGTTTATCTTTGACGTCCTTTAAATGTAAATGTTGCGTACATGATTTCTCTGGCCGCACTGAAATCTGGACTGACCTGGTCGCTTTTATACTCCCCGAGGAGCGCACACACACACATACGAGAACGCCTGATCTATATTCTTTTGTCTTCGTTTCCAATCGCACACCATAAAATCAAACCATTGCTCATTGTTCGTTCGTGTTATCGGGTCATATCAACCCTTCGCTCGCCTTCGGCCGCAATTTACTCAAAGAAGTGAACCGAAAAATCGCTATCCTTCGCATGTCATATTTATCCTTCGCTTACCGTTCGTTAATCATATTTGACTTAAGTTTATAATCGGATGATTTGAAGGCAATTTTATTTGAAATCGTTGAATTCGCGCGCATTTCGTGCGTTTTTCCCATTCGTCCCCCTTCGTCCCCCTACATTCGCTCAGGTGTGAGGGGGCTTTAAAGATAACTACGATAGAAAATAAAGGGCGCCTAGTTTGCACATAGGGTTGCGCACTATTGTGGAAAAAACTGAGCGTCGTGGTTAACAAAACTCCGTTCACATCTGTCATAGGGTGCGTATAAGATTTGTCTTTTGGCCAGAAACAGTGTTTTGAAACACTGTTTCTGGCCAAACAGTGATTCTAGCTCGAAAAAAAATCTTATAAACGCTCGCCGTGATTTGAAACAGTGTTTTGAAACACTGTTTGTAAACGCACAAAGTAGTGCGTTTATAAACAGTGTTTCTATAGAATCAGTGTTTCAAAAATCTTATAAACGCAACCGCGATCGCAAACACTGTTTATGTGACGTCACAATGCCTTGCGCGCACCCTGTTTGACCTTTTGCCGAGGAAAAACTGCGCAGAGTGAGTTCTGCAATGGCACAGTCTGAGCGAGAGCCCCAACACGCTCGGAGAAAAAATCTTATAAACGCTCTCCTGACGAAAGTGTGATTTTACAGTGTTTCAAAACAGTGTTTCAAAACAGTGATTCTAGGCCCGCAAAATCTTATAAACGCACCCATAGTTTAAGCGCGCTACCACAGCGCGCTTAAACTACGCGCTTAAACCACGACAACACCCTAAGAAATCTTGTGGTGTTGTCGTGGTGTCTTCGCCTTAAGGTTTTGTCGTGGTTTTGTAAACTACATGCGTCTACATCTACGCTAACTTGGAGTTTAGTGCCTCGTAGTTTACAAAACCTCGAGGTTTAGAAAACCTTAAGGTAAAGGGACCTAGGTGTGAACCTCACTATTGTTTTGTACAGGATTAGCGCGCACTTTCCTGCCTTCTTTTCTTCTTCTGATTTGCAGACTGCTGCTATTTACATTATAATGCAATTTATTTACAGATATTTACAAGCACATAGAAAATTTGACGAAAATAACTAGCCACTGTGATCAACCGTTAGACGGTTTCGAAATGATACCACAGATGGCGCTGAAACAATTTCTGGCGACAGGGAATTCCAGTTCCTTACAGTTCTTGGGAAAAAATGTAAAACAGTTAAAGTGAAAACAAAGTTCTGGTAAAGGCTTGAGAACCCGTCTGGCATCATTTCATATTTGCTTGCAATATATCGAAAGAGTCTACAAAGAAACTTACCTGGCTGACGCGGTTTGCCGGATGATGAGTCGTTTTGGAGTATTTTGAGAAAAATAATAAAACTCGGAAAACCGACTTTTATTCCAGAAGGCTTCAGACTAACTCGGTCTTAGGAAAAGCTCGACCCTATTTCAGACAATTTACACGCAGTTCGTGATCGCCATGTTCTAGTAGAACCAAACCAGTCCTAACTGAACAGACAGGAAAGTGCGTGTTAATAATCCTGTACAAAGCAAATGGACAGCGCGCGGTCCTCAAGCCTATTGACCGATTCGGGTTCGTTGAGGGCAGCAAACAACTTGTGGCACTGGGCGCAGCCAGTGCCGTATATTGACCGATTCGGGTTCGTTGAGGGCAGCAGACGTTTTACGGCACAGTGCGCAGCCATAGTGGGTGTATTCAGCCGACCCCCTTGCTCTTCCCCACCCCGGGGCAACATGTTTATCGCGCACTTGTAACAAAGGTTCGCGCACTAAGCAAGCATTCGCGCACTCAGTACGAGACGCCCATTGGCTAAAACAGTTTTTTCATTCTGCGCGCGTGCTAATGTAGGGAGAGGGGTAGGGAAGTGCGGAGGGGGGGTCGGCTGATACACCCACTATGGCGCTGCCCATGCCAAAAATACACATAGCGCGTCACAGAATCGGTCAATAGGGAGCTTTAGATTTTTGACGCGCAGACGTTTGAGCCGACGCTTGCGCTGAACGTTCTCCTCTCCCTGCGTCGTGTGGAAAAGTAGTTTTAGATTACGCTGGGACGCAACGTATAAAAAATGCAATCGCGCCCCATATGATCAGTGCGTGAAGAAGCTCTCTACGTCGCAAACTGTGCGGACGTGAAAATAGCCCAGTACGCGTAGTGAACAACTCAGGCGACGCAAGCTAAAATTAGATTGACTTTACGCGCGCTACTGCGCAAGCTCAGATCATGTTTTTTTTCCTTTGAACGTCCGCGCGTCTAAAATCTAAAGCTCCCTATTAAAGAGAAGAGTCTGGCCAACTGCTAATCGTTACCGCGCGTATTACGCGTTACAGGGTTAGCGTGTACGCTCAGACGTAACAAAATAACCAAGCACAATAAGGGGTAGTTAACAATGGGCACTGCGTATGAGCGCACATCAGTAACGACATGGCGCATGTAGATCACGGGACCGGCTTTTGACCAATCACAGGCTTCAAAACACATAAGCCAAAAACCGAGTTGGCCAGACTCTCTTAATATACGGCACTGGGCGCAGCCATTGTGTAGCCCATTTTGTGGTGTCTCAGCCTACCCCCCCCCCCCCTCCTCACGGGCAACATGTTTATCGCCCACTTGACATTTGATAAGCAAGCATTCGCTCACTCAGTACGACACGCCCATTGGCTAAAGAGGGCGGAAGAGGGTGGGGAAGAGGGGAAGGGGGTCGGCTGAGACACCCGGGCCCTGTTGCATAAACACTAGATCTAGTATTTAGTAACCGTTCTCATATTCTCTAGAAATCTAGGCCTAACGTTAATACTTTTTAACGTTAGATTCGAGCTACTAGAACCTATAGTTCTACGAGTACGACTAACTTGTTACATTCTAATTGACAATACTATACTAACTAGCGCTAACAATACGTGTGAGATGCACATAGAATCTAGTAGGGGTGTATCAAAAATAGATATTCTCTAGGCCTAATACTTTTTAGTTCGGAAAAGACAAACTCTAAAGTCTAGCATTAGAAAAGTGCCTTTATTGTTCATATTCGTCTTTAAATAATTGATTAATTATTTGTTACAGGAGCACTTGGGGGGAGGGGGCAAAGCCGTTTTACCCCCCCCCCCCCAAAAAAAAAATATATATATATATATATATATTTTTTTTTTGGGGGGGGGGGGGGGGGGGGGCAAGCAAGTGCCACCCCTGCAACCCCTCCCCCTCCCCCGCTTCCGGCGTCCTTGTTCTTATACCTATATCATTCATACCAAGTTCAGCATCATCCTTCGATTTGTGTTGCTGAAGATATCAACCACCTCTTCCAGGTTGATCACTTTGTGGTAGTGAATATGGAGAAGTGCAAGAGACGTTAGTTGAGTTTGGGTCATGCTGGCTTTTTGTTTTTGTTTTTGTTTTATTGTGGTTGTTGTTGTTTTATCTTTTAGCTCGCTAGCGGAGGGGGGGGGGGGGGGTTCGTTCGAACCCCCTGAAACCCCCCCCCCCAAGTTACGGGTCTCAAACGTACCCATACCGTACGGTACCCACCTTTGAAAATGAGTATTGCGATAACTCGAACCCTCTATTCCAGTTCAAGATGCATGCGTTATTCAGCAAGTCAGGCGTAGATTCAATTTTCGATGTAGTATGCATGTAACGGCACGAGCGTGCATGTGGGTGAGGCCGAGGCGAGGGTCGTCGACTGCTTGCTCGCCTCGCGTCGCTGCCGCGCCGGCGTAGCGCGCTAAATCTAGGTACTGCATAGCCAGCCGGCCGGCTGGCCGGCCACTCACCTCAGCTCAGTGCTAACAAAGTGCCATGGCACTATGACTCCTCTCAGACTGGCGCCACCTTTTGGCCGGGAAAAAAGAGGAACGTACACTTGTATTTTTTTTTTATTAGAGTGAAATGGTTTTATCAGAGTGAAATAGTTTTAGCGCAAAAGTGAAATTATTATTTTTTTTTTTTACGGAAAAATGAAATGAATTTTTGTGAAAAGTCAAATGTTTTTGGTTATAAAGTGAAATACATTTTGTGAAGAGTGAAATGAATTTTTAATTAAAAGTGAAATGTATTTTTGTGAAAAGTGAAATGAATTTTCATTTGAAAGTGAAATGTATTTTTGCGAAAAGTGAAATGAATTCTTATTTAAAAGTGAAATGTATTTTTGTGAAAAGTGAAATGAATTTTTATTTAAAAGTGAAATGTATTTTTGTAAAAAGTTAAGTAAATGTTGGTGAGTGAAATGTATTTGTCAAAAGTGAAATGAATATTGGCTGTAGTGAAATGAATTTTGTATTGTTTCCCTAATGGCGTTTCATAGGCCGCTCCCATACTACAACACTGCACAATCCAGAGGGACAACCAATAAGGCAATACAACTCATCCCGCCGTCGTCAAAGCGAGGCCGAGTTATCCCCGAGTCCGAGTTTAGCCTGACCCCGTTCGGGTAGTTTCTAAGACTGAACCTTTGTGGTTAATATTTCGCATTTTCGTTGTTACCCATTGAATATCTTGTTGTTATTACAGCGTTAAGGAGCCGTTATTCCACACATTTCCTAGGCATACGTTCACATTTGGAAGTTTGACAACTTTGTCAGGCGTACGGGTACCAGAAAGCAAAAGTAAAAGTAAGCAAAAGTAACTAGTTATGTATATCAATTTTTTTGATAGTATGGTAGGGGTATGGTTGGGTGTTCATAATACCGGCCACCTAACGTTTTTATCAATAGAAACGTGAAAAATCTCACAATTTGCCTGAAATTTTACTCACGTGTGGAGAAAATACCCCGGATTTACAAGCGCGCACTGAAAATGCGATCTGAGGTACGCGCTCTAGATGGCGGCTTCGAACGCGTGGGGTGTCATTTTTTCCGCACTCAGTTGCCCTGCTCATTTCAACCGACCACCCTGACATATACGTATAAAGGGCACTTAAAATGCGTTTTTTTTTTTTTTCGACAGGCCGCTGTTTTTTTCTAGCCGTCATTTTTCCCCAATAATATTTGCCCCAATAATATTTGAATATATTTTCAATCCTTCGATATTACTTTTGAAGGACTTTTTGATGAATTTGAATTGATTTTCATTAGGAAACTTTTCATCGTAATTGAAATAAATTAGATGAGTCGGTTTTTCTTTCACATTCATTTCTCGTTTCTGCTTCAACTCGTACGGTCGTAGCGGGCGACAAAATAATTATGTCATGTGCATGTATAACGTGTGTGCACGATCGTACAAGCGGAGGTGACAATTTTGCGGTCAAAATCGTCAAATTCATTACGGAAGGATACTCTACATCTAACAACGAGTCAGCAAAGGTAGGCCTAGTTATATGTAGTTACACGATAAATCTTATTCGATTTTGCTAAATTTCGGTAATTTAGAGGGAATACTTATTTGTTTTAGCCTCATTTTACTCGGTAGCGTAGCCCAGTGAAGAATCGAACACCGTTGCGCGTAGTCCCATGCGTACATTTTCTTTCTTTACGCGCAATGCCATTATAGTGCGCGGTCGGTCGATATAGACCCGGTCGGTGTGTTGAACACCTACCATACCACCTATCGGCAGGTTACCTTCCCATCGGCACCCTGCGTATCATGGCTGTTTGCGTATAGAACGAAAAGGTACGCGCGGGATTAAGTGTCATTAGCTATAAAGACAATAAAAACGAAGAAACGAAAATCAAACTCAAACAAACCAAGCTAAAAATTACACATCCGCTCAGTAACGACGCATGGCTGTGAAATTCACGTGTATTACCTATGGAGGGGAGGGGGTGCCGATCGCAAGGTACCCTTTTTAGCAGCGCGAAGAAAACTGAACGCACGCACTAAAATTGCGCTATTTTAAAACGGAGATTCATAATCAACGAGACGGTCACGACATTCAAAACTGCAGTATTTATGGCATATTTGAGGTAAGAATTAGGCGAATTTGTGTTATATTTTTAGAATAAACAAGCTACAGATCATTATGGTGACGATAGGTGGTACCCCCGACCCTACAATTTAACAAAACATATGCTGTAGTGGTGCGGTCTGCAACCACCGGAAAGAAATCAAATTCATGTTGATATGCGTACAACAGATAATCTCACATAATTTTTTTAAGAAACTAATTCTCACAATGATCAACCCGTTTCCCACGGGAACTTGATGTCTATAGGTAAGTCTATAGGTATTTCAGAATTCGGTATGGAAAGGGTTTAGAGTAATATTGGTTTATGTTTCTTTCGATTATCCAAGGTAGGGGAGAGCGGGGAGAAGTGGGACATTATTTCAAGTTAGCCAATTTTCTTCTTATATCTTTTTATAGAAGAGATGATTACATTTCCTTTCGGGCTTGCATGAAGGTTCATATGGTAGGTTACATAAAGAGCTATAAACTGGAGTGGCACTGTTCTCAATATTCGGCAGTTAATAAAAAGAAAAAACCTTATCTTGGGGGAGAAGTTGGCCCGCCCGTTGGTCAAGTGGGACAACGGCAAGGGAGAATGGGACGGTGTTGGTAAAGTATGACATCCTATAGAAATGTCGGAAATGTCAAAGTTGGAAGGCGTAACGAAACATTGGTAATGAAAACAGTCAAACATGATTTAAAATTATCTTTATTTCAACAAAACAAGTTTGAACAACATGTTTGAAAATCTGAACTGTTTTACATGTAATGCTACTATGAGGGACAAATGGGACACGTTGTCCCAACTGTCCCTCACATGGCATATACATAAATATGTAGGCCTTATGCTCAGTAACCATGCAGGCATTTGTCAAGAACAAGACTAAAAGTGTAGATATATTAGTTGCATATCAATAAGGCTCACCACCAGCTTCAATTGTGCCCTTGAAATCATTAATACAAAGACACACTGGTCAGGTTAATTAACCTGATTTCAAAAAAGTGTCATATTTTGGGGAAATTTTTTCAATAGCAATTTATACATACTTAGAATTTGCCGAACTGCATGGCTCTCTTAGTGTGATGTATGGTTGCTAGGGACATATCGTAGATATAAGCCAATCGCTGATTGGTTGAACAGTTTTTGATTCAGAGAACGTGTCCCACTTGACCCGCGTCCCAACTCACCCCGCTCTCCCCTACAAATATGTTACCGAGCGCTTTGAGGACTGTACAAGGTGGCTAAAAGACGATACAGAAGGAAAATACATCACCTGCATATCCTATTGCTGATAAACCATAATGAAACGTGGAATCCCTATTAAACAATAATTGTATAAGTCCCGAAGTCATGATCTAACCTTTGTGTATTCAAAGAAGCACTCTTGTTTATTTATGTAGCACATAAACATTGCAACCTCAGTAAGTGCCTACAATATTAAAACTATCAACATGATCAGGAATGTAACTAAAGGACTGGGAGGGGGAGGGTATTAGTCCCCCACCCGTTTTCGAGTAGTGCCTCCAAGAACAAAAATTGTGTGTGTGTGAGTGTGTGTGTATGTGCATGTTCTTTTTAATACAATAATGACAACTTCACTTTCTTCTTAGGGAGGGCAAATTTGATATAAATAATATATCCCAATTATCGTTTTCCTTGATCAGTTGTTTGATGGAATATCTTCCAAATACACCCTTCTCCCACATTCTCCCAGTCACGCTCGATCGCTACGCTTTAGACAGTTTAGACATTAGATTTCCAAAATTGAGCAGTGAAAGAGAAAAAAAAATGTGATTTTGGCTTTTTTTTTGGCAACTTTGTGCAAACAACCCACCGTTTTGACCGGTAAGTGAGAAGATAAAGAAAAGTACTGAAGAATACACATCGTATGACATTTTTTTTTATTTTTTTGTAAATAAAAAAAATAATAATGAATGTCATACTTTTTGAACGAAAATTTCCGTCACTGTTTCAATTTCATCTCTGTACACGTGGTGTCCAAGGGACCGTTTCATGAAATTTTTGTCAGTGATTTACACTGACAACTGTTAAAAGCTACTGAAATTATTGCGTCTGATTGGCTGATAGCAAATTTGTCGGTGAAAACCTCCGACGAACTCGTTGATGAAACGCCCCCTCCCCCCCCCCCCCCCCCCCCTGGTGTGCCTATCTTACCTCGCAACTGCCATTAAGACATATCTTGTTCGTTCGTATATCTTCAAGGCGATTGTCCCAACATAATGTCCCATCTGCGAAATCACCTGGACGGTCGTTATCAAAATCTGCTCCCATTGCATCGCAGTGTAATTCACAGAGTGAGTGGCCTATAAAAGATGAGAACATCCAGTTCCATTCACAAAGAATATATATTTATGACACTCAACTCAAAGTCTAGTTTTCCTGACTGGTTTCTGGAGATAAACGGAAATTATGTGCGTCCTTCCGATGGTGGTGAAATTCTGTCCTTAACATCATTTTATATGAATTAAACTCCATCACATTTCTTTTTAATCTTGCATATCACTGTGAAACTGCAGTAAGACAAATTAAGGTGTTGGAGTCTAGCAGGAATGAATTTGCAAATGAAAAAACAAAATTGACCTTTTCATCTAACACCGCTTGTATCGAGTTTGAATTCTAATTTAATTGTTTTTTTTCTTTCTGTAAAGTTGCAAATTGAAATGAATAATCAGTAGATTGTCTACATTAAAAGTTTAGAAATCCCATTATTAACAATATTCCTTGTTGATTAATGTACTTGTTTAAAAAACAGTCTCTCACCTGAAAAACTAGTGATATCGGTCCAATCGTATGTAGCACCTTGATAGGGGATGGGATTCGTTGCACTGCACTGCTCCTCTCGAAAAACTTCTTGAGATGTTGAACACGGCTACAATACGAACAACAAAAAACAATAACAACAGAAAATTGCATTTCTGAGCTATGACGACATTATTATTTAACAGTCATCCCACGAAACCAGCACCCATGAGTCATACGGCCCCAAGAAACCGACATTATGTCCATGAGACAAACAGCCCACAATTCGTACAACCCATGAGTTCGACATTAGGTAAAGCCTAAGAGCTCAACACCAGGCAAAAATGGGTGCACGCCACAAGACCGACACCAACACGTCATACAGCCCATGAGTCAAACAGCCCACAAGTCATACAGACAACAAAATAATACAGTCCACGAGTTCGACACTAAGTAGAATAGGTCCACGAGTTATTCAGCCCATGAATTCGACACAGTGGCTACGCAGGAAAGGCTGACACCTACACTACGGAAACAAAGCTCGCGAGACCGACACTACGCTTAAAAGGCTCTCGAGACCGACACCACGCCAAAAAGGCCACGAGACCGACAGGATGAAAAGCGCCACATACAGACCAATAAATTGTATATGATGTCCAGATAATGGCATAAGGAAAATAATATGATAGATGAAAAAAAGAGAGTTGCCCTGCCTCACCCCCTCAAATGTTCAAGATCTTTAGCTGTGTTTGCGTGTGTGTATGTAGAAAAAATAAACAAAACTCAGTAAAAGTGTGCATCAGATGTTTCCAGATTAATTCAAAATTGCCCAAACACCCTCGTTTGCATGTTAATTCTTTGACTTATTATAGATATTCTCCCCCCCCCAAAAAAAAAACAAAACAAAACAAAACAAAACAAAAACAAAACAAAAACAAAAATAAAAGGAGAAAATGTGCCAATGGTTATGTTTCGTATAATCTAGTGGAATTATCGAGAAAAAAAAAACTGTGACTGCTAGGGGTATTTAACCGAGTAAAATTTGAATACTGCACCTAACTCATCTTGGGCATGATATGAGTATACCGGGTTGATTAAATCACAAAAGATGTGTAAGCATAATTTTCCTCAATTTGTTACAATATCTCGCTTGATAGCGTGACGAATTTGTACCGGCAGTATTGTCAGGTTTTTTTTTTTCCTTTTCGTAGTGTCGGTTTCGTGAGCCTTTTCTGCGTAGTGTAGAGCTCACGGGCTGTGTGACTCGTGATCCGTATAACTCGTGGTCGGTATGACACATGGACCTATTTTTGATGTCGGTCTCGTCGATAGTATGACTCGACGTGGTTGTCGGTCTTGTCGGATGACCCCGCAAAAAGGCTGTTGAGACCGACACTACGCAAAAGAGTCTTACAAGACTGATAGTATCTGTTGGCAAAGAAGGGTTACGAGACCGAACCTATGGAAAGTAGAGATTGAAGGCCAACGATATCGACAGGATGAACAGCGCCCTCTGCATGTCTTCTACCAGTGTATATCTGTACAGTGTTATGTATTAATGTCATAAAAGGGAAAAGGCTGAAAATAAGAAAAACGATGTACTGCTTAATGCTTTAGTTCTTTCAAATTGACACCATGTTAATGTACGTTAATTTTAAGGCTTTCCTCATTTCTAGCCAGAAGATAATGGGCAGGATGTAAAATTGTTCCCCTTTCTTCATCGTTCCAGTGGGTAAATATTACAGTATAGGTATCATACCCGACTGCTAAGAAGTTTTAGGGAACCAATTTGTCTTTGTTACTATAATGTATGAAATTCAACTGATGACAACTGTTGATATCACAGCCATGCAGTCTTCATTTGTGACTTGCGTGTGTAACAAAGTTATTCTCCTAAAAGTGTTTTGTTGTTGTTGAAGGTATAACTATCCGTTTTAATGGCTGCATCTTCTATCCTTCAATCATAACGTATATACCTTGATAGAAGATTACGTTACATTTGTATTTTCTTTGAATTCCTACCAAATCAACACCTTTGCTGATGACTACCCCCTTCCTGATCATAAGCGGGTGTGAGCTTAGTCTGGTTTCCAGACCCTTTGCCAACTGGACTCCTTTTTACAAAACACGCCCTACACACCCGTAAACCTGTTCCAGTTTTCGACGTTAATTGAGGCTGTCAATATCCTGTATAGCAAAATAGTACCAGCAGAGGGTCTGGAAGCCAGTCTAGTGTGCGCTGCGACATTGATCATTTTGTGAAATATTTCCTTGTGATCTTTAACTCAGATTATGAAATTTTTCTAGTAGGCTGACCTAAACAATTATGCACATCATTTATATTCTGATATCATGCAGTTATGTAAAATGCAAGGATATCAGTTTGAGTCAAGAAATAAGATAGCTGTACCTGTTCATTGCACAGTATGTACATTTGGCTGCTGCCGACGCACGGTTGTCCACCCCGCTGGGGTGTCGGGTTAGTACAGCTGCGGCTTCGGATTCGAACCCCTGTCCCACAAGTTCGCGAGCACTCACTATAGTCGCAGTATTCCGTCCATCCGCCGTCCACGGCTGGGGCTACGTCTGGCGTTGTGTTGACGCACACCCCTCCGATACACCCCTTGGGAATGAAGACGAGAGTTGGACGTCAGTGTTTGCCTTTATTAGCAATAATCCAGTTCAACAGCAATAACTGAAGTCTGCTTCAAACGTCATGTATTATATCCGTTCTCTTATGAAAAACCCAATCATTATTTCATGCTAAATTTGTGTCACCTGGCTACTCATAATACGAGTTTCTGCATCACAAAACCGACAAAAAGTCGCCAGCCATGGATTTTTAGTGAAGGGAAATTCGGAATGAACTGACTCAAAACTTTCAAATGAAGTAAAACTAAATTCAAAATGACTCTCCTAACCTATCTAAATATTTTGAAGAAAGCACACGGGTAAACTGAGAAAAGAGGCTCTGAAGTGCAGGGTCTATTCAAGCGCTTAATCATTACCTAACGGTGCTACAGCCGTGCGATAAATGGAATATTAAAAAAGGATGTAAACCACAGGAGCAAAAACAATGAAGAATCATTAAATTAGGATTATTGTCAATTCTCAAAGTAGTTGCAGTATCTCTTCAATTGTGATTGAAATTGAAGAGTGTGAAAAGAATTTTCAAGAAATTAAAATTGGCCTCTACGACATACCTGATACGTGGACATTGGCGACGGTGATACAGAATAACTTGAAGCATCCATAGTTGACGTCGTGATATGGCTAGATGCTACGGACGACGGAGCCATGGATGTGCACGGGGATACACTGGGACTAAGAGTGGAATTCGATTCCTGGCTGCTTGTTACTGCTGCACAGTAGTTATAAACGATATCCGAGGCAGGGGAAATGAGAATTTCGAGGACCTCACTTGTCGGTTCTGTTAGCAACTTGATAACGCTGGTCGTCCCTGACAGATAGTAGATCACCGACATACCACCCACACTGTACGTTCCCTCTGGTGTGAGAATTTTGGCAAAAGGGTCAACTCCTGCAATCAATGTTTGATTGACTTGGAGGCCTATCGGAAAGGATACAAACAGGACATAGAATAATGTAATATTAGCACTGATCAGAAACCAATTAAAAAAAACAAGTTCAACAAAGTGTGTGTGATAACGTAGATCTACAACTACATGATCTTTGTTGACTGGTATAAATGCAAAATACACTTAAAAGTACATACCAATATAGGAACCCCCAAATGCAGTCACGGTCACGTTGGATGATCCCTTTGGAATGGTCACAATATCCCCGTCTTTATAAAAAGATCAAAGGTAAAGTCGAGAGTGTTTTAAAGCAAATCTCTACTACACGTCGAGTACTTTAAAAAAATCATTCACCTACATAATGTCTCCAGCACAATTTCGAAGGCCAAATATTATGCACCGATAAATGCTGTGTAAGTCTAACATTGGAACAACATTAACTGTAAATAATTTCCTTCTTATTTCTTCTTTCGATACGTAGCATGCAGTAAAAAGTAGGTCAATATTTCTTTTCTTGCTTCTTAAATTGTATATATTATTTAAAGGGGTCGGTGCAATTTAGTGGTAACCCACACAATCGCTTTTGAAAGTTTGAATAAATCCATCAATCAGGTTAATGACTCGAGAAGGCCAATTTTGTCATATATGAACCGTTACATACTCACGATTGAATAGTGTCTTGGAGAAATTTACTACATTGATATTTTGGTGGATTCAAGAGGATTTTTCAAGTCACATTTCGAATTTTTGGCTTAGCACTTTATTGCAGCCAAATCCATTATGTATACAGTTATTATTTATTCTGTGGAAACACACAAAACATCAATATCTCTTCGCTGAAAATGGAAAATCGTTTGTACGATAAAGCTAGAAAATCGGATAAATCTGCCGACAGGGAAATTTTGAGATCCTTTAGAAAGTCCACCCACAAACTCATCAGGAAATCGCGGTACATCAGGAATACTGTAGGGTCTGCCTTGCTTGAAGAACCCAAACGTTTTTTGGTCATTTATCAAACGCCTTAATCAAGAAAGTTTTGGGGTCGCCGATTTTGATTTTGAGGGAAAGATAGTCAGCGAAGATCACCTAAAAGCCGATATACACAGTCGAACCTGACGGTAACGTCCCCTTGCTTGGCGACTGTCCACACAAACAGATTGATCAACTCCTTATCACTGAAGATGGAGTATTTAAATTACTCAAAGGCCTGAACTCCAACACAAATCTCCTGGCCCGGACGGCATATCTTTATGGTTCCTGAAAATTGGCGCCCAACAGCTAGCCATGCCATTGCAAGACCTCTTCCAGTCATCGATCACCTCTGGCAATGTCCCCCAAAGATGGAAGGAGGCCAATATCGCTGCTGTCTTTAAAAGGGGCAACAGAATAATGTCCCACCGATTATCGTCCCATCTCACTTACCTCGGTGGTGTGCAAAGTCATGGAACACATTATCCATTGCCATGTGATGACACACCTGGAATCCCATAATATCCTCTCGGATGACCAACATGGCTTCAGGGCTAAGAGATCAACTGAAACCCAACTTATTTTAACCATATATGATATCAGTAATAAATTGAACAAAAACAACTTGGTCGATGCGGCACTGCTAGACTTCACCAAAGCCTTTGACAAGGTTCCACACCGCCGACTCATCTCTAAGTTGAGATATAACGGACTTGACGGTGGGATATCCACGTGGGTCCGGGATTTTATCACCAATCACACCCAACGAGTTGTCCTGAACGGTCATTCTTCTTCATCTGCGAGCGTGACCTCAGGTGTACCTCAAGGCACAGTCACTGGTCCTTTACGGTTCCTGTTATATATAAACGACTTACCAAATGTTGTCTCTTCTAAAGCAAGACTATTTGCTGATGATTGTCGACTTTGCTCACCCATCTCACCTGCCCAAGATGTCGGTATGCAACAGGATGACCTAAAATCACTGGAAAACTGGCAGGATACTTGGTTAATGAACTTCAACCCATCTAAATGTTGTACTACAACTTTTGGCAATTGAAATCCTTCCCACAACATATAACTCCGAATTAAAGAGTGTATCATCCCACCTTATCCAACATCTTAAACTGGAACCCCCCATGTTCAGCAAGTTCTTAAGAAAGCCCAAAATGTGCAGAATGTCATCCGCAGGAACTTATGGAATTGTGATGGGAAAGTGAAATCTGCTACATATCTGGCCCTAGTGAGACCCATACTCGGATACGCATCATCCGTCTGGGACCCTACAACTAAACGCTCCATGAACTCTCTCGAGAGAGAATCCAACGGCAGGCAGCCAGATTCTGCACGAACACCTAGGCCTGTACCAGGGAAGAGGGATCTGTTACAAGGGCATTATCCGAGTAGGGCTGGGAATCGCTCCAGACAAGGAGAAAGCGTCAGAAGCTTTGAATGTTGTACAAAATGAAAAACGGTCTAGTCAATGTCCCCCTGTATAATTACGTTCAACCCAACACACGTGACACCAGAGGTAACAATAAAAAATTTATCCAACAACGGCACAGAGCCACAGTTTTCCGGGATTCCTTCTTCATAACGACTGTTAAACACGGGAACCAACTCCCCATCGCAGTGGTTCAATGTCCATCATTGTCCCTGTTCAAGCAAAATATGAAGCAATTTCAATAGTCGCGCTCTGTCCACACGTAGTGCTCCTCTACCAGTTAGCGTGGATGTGTCTTCCTGGACATTTTGCTGACTGAACCATACAGATATAGATATAGATACACCATTTTCGACCTATAATAGCGTCGTCTCAGCTTCTGCAAATCTAAAGCTCTCTATTTGGGAACACACAAGCGAGGTGGTGCAACGACCTATAGCATTGTTGATGGGAGGTCCCGATCTGTTGGATTTTCTAAATTCAACAATCATGTGATTAAACATAAAGAGATAGACCAGGGCGCTTCTTTATCGTCAGAAGTGAACTCAACGATGTGGAACACTATGTTTGTTGAAGATTGTCAATAAAGAGAGCGAGAACGTCGTTTACAATGTGAATGGCTTACTTATGGTATATGGCATCGCTCATTCCTCATTTTCTTTCACTATTTACCAGGTTTATTGAGGTGAAAGGAACTAATTTTGATGGGGGTAGATTTCTTTTCCTTAACGTAGAGACTTTCGCATTTTTGAATTTGAGATTTAGAAGAAATTGAGATGGTGCACACTTTTGTAGGATATTTAAACAAGTAAAAAAAATATGTATTCAGGGACAAACATGTGAATGGCTAAATTGTGGTATATGCCATATATTGCGTGTGATTGTCTTCACTGTGTACTAGGTCTATTACGATGCCTGGAGCTCACCGGTTATGGCAAGATAAATGACAATGAATGGAGTGGCAACAGATATCACGATAATGTCATATGTTGCACTATTTTATTGTATTTGCGATTAAAGGTCAAGAAACATATGTGACCCGCTACAACAAAAAGGTCCTAAAGTCGCGCACGGTCGAAGCCGTGAAAATCGAGTTTGAAGTCAGAGCATTAAAATTGGTCAAAACTTACGAATTTCTGATTTTGATATATCATTGGAGTCTAACATGTCTTCTTTCATCTGTCGAAATTTTGAAGCAAAATGATCAAAGGAAAGACCAAAAAATAGCGCTTTTCTGAGCCATGTTTTTTGGCGTTTCAACGAAGCAGAAACTGGTTCGAAAATTTGGATTGAGCGCCACAGATAGGTTCCGCCCCTAACAACGACCAGAGTGATCTCATTGGTCAGTTTGCTGCTTGCTGCTAACCGAAGCGTGAAGCTCGCACACTGCCCAGTCGACTGGTGCGTGTGGGCGGGGTGCGCTATGCTCAGCTGCTTCTCACATCCTGGTCACTGATTGGTTAGTGAGGAGACCTCCGACGCTGATGTGCTTGAATGAACTCTTCGGGGGTTGCTAGGGCTTACCTTGTATTGTCCAGAGGTGAAAACTGACTTGCATGTCCCTTGATCGCGATTGCGTCGAAAGGAAGACTTTTATGGCGCTCTTCTCGAAACAGTGATTTTCCAGACGTCTCGGCATGCTCTCTTTTAAACATCGATATCTCCGCAGCCGATTATTTTTTATAAAATGTGTTATATATCAATTTAAAGCAGAAAGATGAGGGGATTATACCATGCAATTTTAAAATAATCGACCTCGCCCGACTTTAGGATCATTTTGTTGTAGCGGGTCACATATAGAGAATAATAAGAAATTTTTTGCTTCTTTTGACCATAACTTCAAAAATGTACCTTTATTATGTAGTGACCAATATATCTTAAAAGGTATTATTTTGTACTTTATGACAGAGACCGTACTTCAAAATCTCCAAAAATGGACTTATCGGTTTTTGCGAACAAACTCTTCATATTATTCGGAGTGCTGAAGGTTCAGGTGCGAGTTTCTTCACTTTGTCTTCCTCTACAAATTAAATTTGTTAAAATCACAACTACTGATCTGTAAATTAATAAACATGTCGAAAAAAAAGGAACCAGCGGGACTCGAACATGTCATCCACTGCTTTCCGGGCAGCGACACTACCACCAGGCGTCCTGTTTGCCGGCATTGACAGGATGAACATCAAACATGGAACCAATACTCAAGCTCCGAAATTCCGACATTGTTATGTTAAGTAGTCCAAAGTGGACAGGGCATACTAAATCAAAAAAGTATATTATACAGAGCGGTAAAGGTTCAGGTGCGATTTTCTCACTTTGTCTCCCTCTACAAATCAAATTTGTTAAGATCGCAATTGCTGATCTGCAAATTAACAAACATGTCGGGAAAAAAAGGAACCAGTGGGACTCGAACCTGTCATCTACTGCTTTCCGGGCTGCGACACTACCACCAGGCTGTCCCTTGTTGCCGGCAGTGACACGATAAACATGGAACAAATACTCAAGCTCCTATCGGGGTTTTTTTTTCAGAGAGTTTATGTCAATAACGAAATGCAATCGAATGCAACTTGATAAAACACAATAGTTGAGGTGAGAGTTCAGCTTTTATTTTTGTTTTTGCGAGATACGTAGAAACCACTTTATGAAAGGTTAACAAGAATACGCTATGAAGAGGAATTCAAAGTTGATTTTATTAAGAAAAAATGGTTTGAAATGGCTGAGTTATCGGAAACAAAGTAACAAAAGAAGCAATCCTAATAAAAAGTGCTTATCACCTTACTATGATCGTTTGTTTGTTTGTTTGTTTGTTTTTATATCTCAGCCGTGTCAAAACCAATTTTGATCAGGTGGATTTTCATGATCTTCCAGAAAACAAACAAACAAATAAACAGATGTTGGAAACGTCAAGGCACAGCTGAACCCAAACCGTACCATTCCTTTTAAGGCGCTCATGGCATTAGGTGATTGTGAGCAACTGTATAGTATCTGTCCAAACAATATTGGTTCTCACCCTCTAACAATGGATTACACCGATAAACCTAAGGACGCATTTGTGTAGAGAAGTGTTTCCCTCCTACTGCATTCAAATAACTGTACTGTTTGAATACATACAGTGATCATGGGTAGAGCTAGTACTCGACCAAAATCGTATTGCTTTAGATACCTATCCTCCAACGTTGTACGTCAATTCGTTGTACGTCAACAGTCAGTATTGATAGGACATATTGTTTTGTAGATCGATTATTGTAACTACTCAATACTTACACATATATGTTCTATGTGAAAATCCGAAGCAATTGCATAAGGTGTTATCTCCGCCACATACATGACAATCATCGTAAACAAGACCAGAATTCAATATCCCGTCACAACCAAAGTTCTGTGGGTGTAAAAAAAAAAGAAAAAAGGTGAACCGAGAAGCAGTTAATAAACAAAAAGACAAGATAAAAAACATGGTGTACGGAGAAGTAGCAGATAAACAAAAGAAGACAAGAAAAAACAAAGCAAAACATCGAAATGTTTAACATTTGTGGAACGAATGCTGTATGCCATTCATCGACATAATTATTATTCATTCTTTTAATTTCCGTGTGTCTCTTTCCTTTAGACGTTTGTTCTAAGCAAAGGTAATTACAAGTGTAGTTATGTGCATCTAAAATGAACAGACACACAATATATCATACCCCCGTCATACTAGAGCCGGAATGACCCGGAATGCCGTTGGAATTAAAATTCTTCCTGCATTCCTGCATATTCGAAGTGCATTCTAAATATTCTGACGACATTCTGAGTGCCTTCCAAACATTCGGGCCCATTCTTGTGGCCAGCCCGAATGTTTTACCCATTCTTAAAACATTCGAGGAGCATTCAAAGTGGAGAAATATCGATCTGCATTCGAAGGGTATTCTAATTGGACTCTGATTGCATTCTTAATATTCATCCGGCATTCTAACAACATTTGAAACAATCTGACCTCATTTGAGGGAGAATTGGAACTGTGTTGCGCCTCAAATTCTGCCAAAATATCTAAAATGCTCAAATTCTCATACAATTACCCCCAGTTAAATACTGGTTAGTGAAAAGGTTAGAGCGGAAGATTAGAGTTAGGGTTAGGTTTGGAGTTAGAGTTTGGGTTAGGATTAGGATTAGGTTCAGGATTAGGAGTAGGGTTAGGATCACGGGAAGGGTCTGGGGTAATTGCCCAGGGGGTAATTGGCCTGGACACTCTCTTTCAGGGAGGTCTTGCTGGAGGACAGCAATTTGTAGCAAAGCAACCTGGTCCAAGGATCATCGGGTTGAGACTGGTGAAAATCACCATTTTATATGCTATCAGAGACCATTCCGTCGGTATTCTTGACACACACGGGACATTCGTGTTGCATTCTAAGTACATTCTAAGTGTATTCTAATTTTTCGGGCTGCATTCTGTGTGAATTCGTGAACATTCCAAGTATATTTGGTAGCCATTCCGGGAACGTTCTGACGGCATTCGAAATGAGTTTGTACTGCATTCGAGGCGCTTTCCGACCACGAGACTTCGGGCAGCAATCGAACCGCGCTCGTGCGGCATTCGAAGTGCTTTTTAACAATAATCTGACCGCATTCTAACAGCATTCTGAATATTCCTACAGCGTTGCAAGTACATTCGAGCAGCATTCGAGAGCTACTTCATTCGGAATGTGCAAGAATGATTCGAGAAGGGTTGGAAGTGCATTCCAAGTATTCGAACATTCCCTACCAAGCTGTTAGAATTTGAAATTTTCTCCCGAGTGTGGCACGAATTTTGAAAATCCTTAATTCCGACTGGTTCGGCTTGATTCGTGCTGATTCCGAATTCCGGAATCGATTCCGGGGGTATAAATAGTACAATTTACAGAGTAACATAGGCTGTCGTAGTGCGGTCTGCAACGACCTGAAAGAAACCCAGTTCATGTTGGTATGCGTACAATGGAAGGATCTCATATGATTTTCTAAAGAAATTAATTCTCACAATGCTCTGGAAATCAATTAACCCTTTCCCCATGGGAACCTGATGGCATGCGTTTTAAGTCTATAGGTATTTCAGAATTCGGTCTGGGTTTAGAAGGGTTTAGAATAATATTGGTTTATGTTTATTTCCATTATCTAAGGTACAGATATGTTACCGAGCGCTTTGAGGACTGTACAAGTTGGCTAAAAGATGATACATAAAGAAAATACATCACCTGCATATCCTATTGCTGATAAACCATTATGAAACGTGGAATCCCTATTAAACAATAATTGTATAAGTAACGAAGTCGTGATCTAACCTTTGTGTAAGAAGCACTCTTGTTTATTTATGTAGCACATAAACATTGCAACCTCAGTAAGTGCCTACAATACTAAAACTATCAACATGATCAGGAATGTAACTAAAGGACTGGGAGGGGGAGGGTATTAGTCCCCCACCCGTTTTCGAGTAGTGCCTCCAAGAACAAAAATTGTGTGTGTATGTGCGTGTTCTTTTTAATACAACAACGACAAATTTACTTTTTTTTAGGGAGGGCAAATTTGATATGAATTATATATCCCAATTATCGTTTTCCTTGTTCAGTTGTTTGATGGGATGGAATATCTTCCAAATACACCCTTCCCCCATGCATATTCTACTAGTCACGCTCGATCGCTACGCTTTAGACATTAGATTTTCAAAATTGAGCAGTGAAAGAGAGAAAAAAAATGTGGTTTTGGCTTTTTTTTTGGCAACTTTCTGCAAACAACTAACCGTTTTACGGTTGTGATTGATTTCTTTTTTTCATTAGAAGTGTCCGTCAGATCGTTGAACTCTAACTGTAACAACAATTCAAAAGCTCTGTTGTTTGGGACCTCCTCTGTGTTCTCTTTTTCCTCGGTCATTATTCAGGCGTTAAATTTTCAAATAAATTGACCGGTAAGTGAGAAGATAAAGAAAAGAACTGAAGAATACACATCGTATGGCATTTTTTTGTAAATCAAAAAAAAAATGAATGTCATAATTTTTGAACGAAAATCTCCGTCACTGTTTCAATTTCATCTCTGTACACGTGGTGTCCAAGGGACCGTTTCATGAAACTTTTTGTCAGTGATTCACACTGACAACTGTTCAAAGCTACTGAAATCCTTGCGTCTGATTGGCTGATAGCAAATTTGTCGGTGAAAACCTCCGACGAACTCGTTGATGAAACACCCCCCCCCCCCCCGGTGTGCCTATCTTACCTCGCATCTGCCATTAAGGCATATCTTGTTCGTTCGTATATCCTCAAGGCGATTGTCCCAACACAATGTCCCATCTGCGAAATCGCCTGGACGGTCGTTAGTAATGCCTGCCCCCATTGCGAAGCATGTTAACTCACAGAGTAGGTGGCCTATAAAAGATGAGAACATCCAGTTCCATTCACAAGGAATACATTTATGACACTCAAGTCAAAGTCTAATTTTCCTGACTGGTTTCTCGAGATGAACGGAAATTATATGCGTTCTTCCAATAGTGATGAAATTCCGTCCTTAATATCATCTTATATGAAGTAAACGCCATCACATTTCTTTTTAATCTTGCATATCACTGTAAAATTGCAGTAAGAAAAATTAAGGTCTTGGAGTTTAGCAGGAATGAATTTGCAAATGAAAAGAACCTTGACCTTCTTTTCATCTAACACCACTTCTATCGAGTTTGAATTCAAATTCAATTGTTTTTTCTTTCTGTAAAGTTGCATAGTGACATGAATAATCAGTAGATTGTTTATATTAAAAGTTTAGAAATCCCATTATTAACAAAATTCCTTGTTGATTAATGTACTTGTTTAAAAGACAGTCTCTCACCTGTAAAACCAGTGCTATCGGTCCAATTGTATGTAGCGCCTTGATAGGGGATGGGATTCGTTGCACTGCACTGCTCCTCTCGAAAAACTTCTTGAGATGTTGAACACGGCTACAATACGAACAACAACAACAACAACACAAAATTGCATTTCCCAGCGATGACGACATTATTATCTATCAGTCATCCCACGAAACCAGAACCCATGAGTAGAGTGGTCCCAAGAGACCGACATTGAAAATATGTCCATAAGACATATAGCCCAAAATTCATACAGCCCATGAGTTCGACATTAGGTAAAGCCTAAGAGCTCAACACCAGGCCAAAATGGGTGCACGCCACGAGACCGACACCCACACGTCATACAGCCCATGAGTCAAACAGCCCACAAGTCATACAGACAATAAAATAATACAGTCCACATGTTCGACACTAAGTAGAATAGGTCCACGAGTTATTCAGCCCATGAGTTCGACACAGTGGCTACGCAGGAAAGGCTGACACCTACACTACGGAAACAAAGCCCGCGAGACCGACACTACGCTTTTAAAAGGCTCACGAGACCGACACCACGCAAAAAAGGCCACGAGACCGACAGGATGAAAAGCGCCACATACAGACCAATAAATTGTATATGATGTCCAGATAATGGCATTTAAGGAAGATAATACACTGTAAAAACATCGGTGTTAGATTTAACACCACGGGTGTTAAATCTAACACCGATCAAACTTCAATAAAGGACCACACCCACAGGTGTTAAAACTGCACTGTGATGGTGTTGAAAAGTGTTCACCTGACACTTCGTGGTGTTAATTTGACACTGTACCTGGTGTTATTTTGACACTGTACTGGTGTTAATTCAAAAATGACACCACATGGTGTTGATTTGATATTTGTTGGTGTTAATATCAATGGTTTAACACCCGTCCAGCTTCAATAAGAGACCACACCAGCTGGTGTTACTTTGGTGTAAATTTATTTTCACATTTTTTCAAAAATCTAGTATTTTAATGTAAAATTCTTGATCGTCTTGTTTAAATTAAAAATCAACAAGAAGTGCAGTTACTAAGAAACTCTTCAAAAAAAAGTTTAAAATTTGGAAATGACACCCGGAGGTTTTAATTTAACACCATGAATGAGCACCGAAAATTTAACACCAGCTCGGTGTTCACTATTTAACACCGGACTTGATGCAGTGGTATGATAGATGAAAAAAGAGAGTTGCCCTGCCTCACCCCCTAAAATGTTTAAGATCTTTAGCTGTGTTTGCGTGTGTGTATGTAGAAAAAAATAAACAAAACTCAGTAAAAGTGTGCATCAGATGTTTCCAGATTAATTCAAAATTGCCCAAACACCCTCGTTTGCACGTTAATTCTTTGACCTATTATAGATATTCTCAATACAAAACAAAAACAAAAAAAACAACAATAAAAGGAGAAAAATGTGCCAATGGTTATGTTTCGTATAATCTAGTGGAATTATCGAGAGAAAAAAAAAACTGTGACTGCTAGGGGTATTTTACCGAGTAAAATTTGGATACTGCACCTAACTCATCTTGGGCATGATATGAGTATACCGGGTTGATTAAATCACAAAAGATGTGTAAGCATAATTTTCCTCAATTTGTTACAATATCTCGCTTGATAGCGTGACGAATTTGCACAAGCCAGTATTGTCGGTCTTATGGTTTTCCTTTTCGTCGTGTCTGTTTCGTGAGCCTTTTCTGCGTAGTGTAGAGCTCACGGGCTGTGTGACTCGTGAGCCGTATAACTCGTGGGATGTACGACACATGGACCTATTTTTGATGTCGGTCTCGTGGATAGTATGACTCGACGTGGTTTTTTCTAGCCAGAAGATAATGGGCAGGATGTAAAATTTTTCCCCTTTCTTCATCGTTCCAGTCGTTAAGTATAGTACAGTTATCAAACCCGACTGCTAAGAAGTTTTAGAGAACCAATTTGTCTCTGTTACTATAATGTATGAAATTCAACTGATGACAACTGTTGATATCACAGCGATGCAGTCTTCATTTGTGACTTGCGTGTGTAACAAAGTTATTCTCCTAAAAGTGTTTTGTTGTTGTTGAAGGTATAACTATCCGTTGTAATGGCTGCATCTTCTATCCCTCAATCATAACGTATATACCGTTATAGAAGATTACGTTATTTTCTTTGAATTCCTACCAAATCAACACCTTTGCTGATGACTACCCCCTTCCTGATCATAAGCGGGTGTGAGCTTAGTCTGGTTTCCTGACCCTTTGCCAGCTGGACTCCTTTTTACAAAACGCGCCCTTCGCGCCACGTATACCTGTTCCAGTTTTCGACGATAATTGACGCTGTCAATATCCTCTATAGCAAAATAGTACCAGCAGAGGGTCTGGAAGCCAGTCTAGTGTGCGCTGCGACATTGATCATTTTGTGAAATATTTCCTTGTGATCTTTTACTCAGATTATGAAATTTTTCTAGTAGGCTGACCTAAACAATTATGCACATCATTACGTATATATATATTCTGATATCATACAGTTATGTAAAATGCAAGGATATCAGTTTGAGTCAAGAAATAAGATAGCTGTACCTGTTCATTGCACAGTATGTACATTTGGCTGCTGCCGACGCACGGTTGTCCACCCCGCTGGGGTGTCGGGTTAGTGCAGCTGCGGCTTCGGATTCGAACCCCTGTCCCACAAGTTCGCGAGCACTCACTATAGTCGCAGTATTCCGTCCATCCGCCGTCCACGGCTGGGGCTACGTCTGGCGTTGTGTTGACGCACACCCCTCCGATACACCCCTTGGGAATGAAGACGAGAGTTGGACGTCAGTGTTTGCCTTTATTAGCAATAATCCAGTTCAACAGCAATAACTGAAGTCTGCTTTAAACGTCATGTATTATATCCGTTCTCTAATGAAAAACCCAATCATTATTTCATGCTAAATTTGTGTCACCTGGCTACTCATAATACGAGTTTCTGCATCACAAAACCGACAAAAAGTCGCCAGCCATGGATTTTTAGTGAAGGGAAATTCGGAATGAACTGACTCAAAACTTTCAAATGAAGTAATTAACTAAATTCAAAATGACTCTTCTAACCTATCTAAATATTTTGAAGAAAGCACACGGGTAAACTGAGAAAAGAGGCTCTAAAGTACAGGGTCTATTCAAGCGCTTAATCATTACCTAACGGTGCTACAGCCGTGCGATAAATGGAATATTAAAAAAAGGATGTAAACCACAGGAGCAAAAACAATGAAGAATCATTAAATTAGGATTATTGTCAATTTTCAAAGTAGTTGCAGTATCTCTTCAATTGTGATTGAAAGTGAAGAGTGTGGAAAGAAATTTCAAGAAATTAAAATTGGCCTCTACGACATACCTGATACGTGGACATTGGCGACGGTGATACAGAATAACTTGAAGCATCCATAGTTGACGTCGTGATATGGCTAGATGCTACGGACGACGGAGCCATGGATGTGCACGGGGATACAATAGGACTAAGAGTGGAATTCGATTCCTGGCTGCTTGTTACTGCTGCACAGTAGTTATAAACGACATTCGTGTGGTAAAATGAGTAAACTTCAATTTCGAGGACCTCGCTTGTTGGTTCAGTTAGTGACTTGATAACGCGGGTCGACCCAGTCTGATAGTAGATCACCGACATACCACCCACACTGTACGTTCCCTCTTGTGTGTCACGATTTCCGGCTTGAGGGTCATTTCCTAGAATAAATGTCCCATTGACATAGAGGCCTACAGGGATGAATAGAAAAAGGACATAGAATAATGCAATATTAGCATTGATGAGAAACTAATTGAAAAAAAAAAGTTCAACAAGTAGATCTACAACTGCATAATCTCTGTTGACTGGTAAATACGAAATACACTTAAAAGTACTCACGGATATTGTTACGCGAAGGATCAGTCACAGCCACAGTCACGTTCGATGATCCAATTGGAATGGTGACGATATCACGCACAACTTTGTAATAAATTCAGAGATGAAGTCGAGTATATTTTAAAACAGTTTTTGAAGTACACGTCGAATGTTGTTAAAAGATTTATTTACGTACATAATGTCTAAAGCACAATTCCGAAGGCCAAATATCCTGCACCGATACCTTTGTAATTCTAACATTGCAATTCTATCATGACCCTTGAGTAATTTGGGTTTTTTTTTTCCCTTTCGATACATAGCATGTAGTAAGAAGCAATTTTTTTTTCTTCTTCTTATATATATATATATATATATGCTCTGAATTCTAATGGTAGGCCTACTTTCTCTTTCTCCTTTGTTTGTTTTTGCAGTTGTCAAGGGCTTGTCACTAGCTAGCATTAGATCTGCAACGCGAACGCTGCGACGACGCACCAGCCTTCCGAGTTTGTACTTTTCCTTCGATCAGTGCTTTAAAAGCATACTGTTTGATACATACAGAAATCGTGTGTAGCAGCAGCAGCTGGTACTCGACCTAAATCGTATTGCTTTAAATGATCATTGTCTAATGTTGTACAGCAATAATTTCTGATGGGACAGATTGTTGTATAGAATCATTGTAACTACTCAATACCTACCCCCTGGGAAGAAAACTGCCCGTTCGGTGCAATTGCATAAGGTGTTATCTCCGCCACATACGTGACAATCATCGTAAACAAGACCAGAATTCAATTTCCCGTCACAACCAAAGTTCTGTGAATGTAAAGAAGATTTTTTTATATAAAAAAAAAATGAAAATATTGTGTACGGAGAAGTAGCAAATAAACAAAACAAGACAAGATAAAAAACACTGTTGACGGAGAAGTAGCAGATAAACAAAACAAGACAGTAAAAAGCAAACAAAACATCTGAAATGTATATTATTTGTAGGACAAACACAAGTTAATGCTGTATGCCATTCAGCGACATAATTATTTTTTTTTCGTATGTCTCTTTCATTTAGACGTTTATTCTAAGCAAAGGTAATCAGTTATTTGCATCTATAATGAACAGACTCACAATTTCTTAATACTACAATTTAGCGTAAGAAAGCCTGTCTTATTGCGGTTTGAAATCACCTGAAGGAAACCCAGTTCATGTTGATATTCATAACACGGAAGGATCTCATATGATTTTCTAAAGAAATTAATTCTCACAATGCTCTGGAAATCAATTAACCCTTTCCCCACGGGAACCTGATGACATGCGTTTTAAGTCTATAGGTATTTCAGAATTCGGTCCGGAAAGAGTTTAGAATAATATTGGTTTATGTTTCTTTCGATTTTCCAAGGAACAGATATGTTACCGAGCGCTTTGAGGACTGTACAAGGTGGCTAAAAGATGATACATAAAGAAAATACATCACCTGCATATCCTATTGCTGATAAACCATAAGTAAACATGGAATCCCTATTAAACAATAATTGTATAAGTCCCGAAGTCATGATCTAACCTTTGTGTAAGAAGCACTCTTGTTTATTTATGTAGCACATAAACATTGCAACCTCAGTAAGTGCCTACAATATTAAAACTATCAACATGATCAGGAATGTAACTAAAGGACTGGGAGGGGGAGGGTATTAGTTCCCCACCAGTTTTCGAGTAGTGCCTCCAAGAACAAAAATTGTGTGTGTATGTGCGTGTTCTTTTTAATACAACAACGACAAATTTACTTTTTTTTTAGGGAGGGCAAATTTGATATAAATTATATATCCCAATTATCGTTTTCCTTGTTCAGTTGTTTGATGGGATGGAATATCTTCCAAATACACCCTTCCCCCATGCATATTCTACTAGTCACGCTCGATCGCTACGCTTTAGACATTAGATTTTCAAAATTGAGCAGTGAAAGAGAGAAAAAAAATGTGGTTTTGGCTTTTTTTTTGGCAACTTTCTGCAAACAACTAACCGTTTTACGGTTGTGATTGATTTCTTTTTTTCATTAGAAGTGTCCGTCAGATCGTTGAACTCTAACTGTAACAACAATTCAAAAGCTCTGTTGTTTGGGACCTCCTCTGTGTTCTCTTTTTCCTCGGTCATTATTCAGGCGTTAAATTTTCAAATAAATTGACCGGTAAGTGAGAAGATAAAGAAAAGAACTGAAGAATACACATCGTATGGCATTTTTTTGTAAATCAAAAAAAAAATGAATGTCATAATTTTTGAACGAAAATTTCCGTCACTGTTTCAATTTCATCTCTGTACACGTGGTGTCCAAGGGACCGTTTCATGAAACTTTTTGTCAGTGATTCACACTGACAACTGTTCAAAGCTACTGAAATCCTTGCGTCTGATTGGCTGATAGCAAATTTGTCGGTGAAAACCTCCGACGAACTCGTTGATGAAACACCCCCCCCCCCCCCCCCCCCGGTGTGCCTATCTTACCTCGCATCTGCCATTAAGGCATATCTTGTTCGTTCGTATATCCTCAAGGCGATTGTCCCAACACAATGTCCCATCTGCGAAATCGCCTGGACGGTCGTTAGTAATGCCTGCCCCCATTGCGAAGCATGTTAACTCACAGAGTAGGTGGCCTATAAAAGATGAGAACATCCAGTTCCATTCACAAGGAATACATTTATGACACTCAAGTCAAAGTCTAATTTTCCTGACTGGTTTCTCGAGATGAACGGAAATTATATGCGTTCTTCCAATAGTGATGAAATTCCGTCCTTAATATCATCTTATATGAAGTAAACGCCATCACATTTCTTTTTAATCTTGCATATCACTGTAAAATTGCAGTAAGAAAAATTAAGGTCTTGGAGTTTAGCAGGAATGAATTTGCAAATGAAAAGAACCTTGACCTTCTTTTCATCTAACACCACTTCTATCGAGTTTGAATTCAAATTCAATTGTTTTTTCTTTCTGTAAAGTTGCATAGTGACATGAATAATCAGTAGATTGTTTATATTAAAAGTTTAGAAATCCCATTATTAACAAAATTCCTTGTTGATTAATGTACTTGTTTAAAAGACAGTCTCTCACCTGTAAAACCAGTGCTATCGGTCCAATTGTATGTAGCGCCTTGATAGGGGATGGGATTTGTTGCACTGCACTGCTCCTCTCGAAAAACTTCTTGAGATGTTGAACACGGCTACAATACGAACAACAACAACAACAACACAAAATTGCATTTCCCAGCGATGACGACATTATTATCTATCAGTCATCCCACGAAACCAGAACCCATGAGTAGAGTGGTCCCAAGAGACCGACATTGAAAATATGTCCATAAGACATATAGCCCAAAATTCATACAGCCCATGAGTTCGACATTAGGTAAAGCCTAAGAGCTCAACACCAGGCCAAAATGGGTGCACGCCACGAGACCGACACCCACACGTCATACAGCCCATGAGTCAAACAGCCCACAAGTCATACAGACAATAAAATAATACAGTCCACATGTTCGACACTAAGTAGAATAGGTCCACGAGTTATTCAGCCCATGAGTTCGACACAGTGGCTACGCAGGAAAGGCTGACACCTACACTACGGAAACAAAGCCCGCGAGACCGACACTACGCTTTTAAAAGGCTCACGAGACCGACACCACGCAAAAAAGGCCACGAGACCGACAGGATGAAAAGCGCCACATACAGACCAATAAATTGTATATGATGTCCAGATAATGGCATTTAAGGAAGATAATACACTGTAAAAACATCGGTGTTAGATTTAACACCACGGGTGTTAAATCTAACACCGATCAAACTTCAATAAAGGACCACACCCACAGGTGTTAAAACTGCACTGTGATGGTGTTGAAAAGTGTTCACCTGACACTTCGTGGTGTTAATTTGACACTGTACCTGGTGTTATTTTGACACTGTACTGGTGTTAATTCAAAAATGACACCACATGGTGTTGATTTGATATTTGTTGGTGTTAATATCAATGGTTTAACACCCGTCCAGCTTCAATAAGAGACCACACCAGCTGGTGTTACTTTGGTGTAAATTTATTTTCACATTTTTTCAAAAATCTAGTATTTTAATGTAAAATTCTTGATCGTCTTGTTTAAATTAAAAATCAACAAGAAGTGCAGTTACTAAGAAACTCTTCAAAAAAAAGTTTAAAATTTGGAAATGACACCCGGAGGTTTTAATTTAACACCATGAATGAGCACCGAAAATTTAACACCAGCTCGGTGTTCACTATTTAACACCGGACTTGATGCAGTGGTATGATAGATGAAAAAAGAGAGTTGCCCTGCCTCACCCCCTAAAATGTTTAAGATCTTTAGCTGTGTTTGCGTGTGTGTATGTAGAAAAAAATAAACAAAACTCAGTAAAAGTGTGCATCAGATGTTTCCAGATTAATTCAAAATTGCCCAAACACCCTCGTTTGCACGTTAATTCTTTGACCTATTATAGATATTCTCAATACAAAACAAAAACAAAAAAACAACAATAAAAGGAGAAAAATGTGCCAATGGTTATGTTTCGTATAATCTAGTGGAATTATCGAGAGAAAAAAAAAACTGTGACTGCTAGGGGTATTTTACCGAGTAAAATTTGGATACTGCACCTAACTCATCTTGGGCATGATATGAGTATACCGGGTTGATTAAATCACAAAAGATGTGTAAGCATAATTTTCCTCAATTTGTTACAATATCTCGCTTGATAGCGTGACGAATTTGCACAAGCCAGTATTGTCGGTCTTATGGTTTTCCTTTTCGTCGTGTCTGTTTCGTGAGCCTTTTCTGCGTAGTGTAGAGCTCACGGGCTGTGTGACTCGTGAGCCGTATAACTCGTGGGATGTACGACACATGGACCTATTTTTGATGTCGGTCTCGTGGATAGTATGACTCGACGTGGTTTTTTCTAGCCAGAAGATAATGGGCAGGATGTAAAATTTTTCCCCTTTCTTCATCGTTCCAGTCGTTAAGTATAGTACAGTTATCAAACCCGACTGCTAAGAAGTTTTAGAGAACCAATTTGTGTCTGTTACTATAATGTATGAAATTCAACTGATGACAACTGTTGATATCACAGCGATGCAGTCTTCATTTGTGACTTGCGTGTGTAACAAAGTTATTCTCCTAAAAGTGTTTTGTTGTTGTTGAAGGTATAACTATCCGTTGTAATGGCTGCATCTTCTATCCCTCAATCATAACGTATATACCGTAATAGAAGATTACGTTATTTTCTTTGAATTCCTACCAAATCAACACCTTTGCTGATGACTACCCCCTTCCTGATCATAAGCGGGTGTGAGCTTAGTCTGGTTTCCTGACCCTTTGCCAGCTGGACTCCTTTTTACAAAACGCGCCCTTCGCGCCACGTATACCTGTTCCAGTTTTCGACGATAATTGACGCTGTCAATATCCTCTATAGCAAAATAGTACCAGCAGAGGGTCTGGAAGCCAGTCTAGTGTGCGCTGCGACATTGATCATTTTGTGAAATATTTCCTTGTGATCTTTTACTCAGATTATGAAATTTTTCTAGTAGGCTGACCTAAACAATTATGCACATCATTACGTATATATATATTCTGATATCATACAGTTATGTAAAATGCAAGGATATCAGTTTGAGTCAAGAAATAAGATAGCTGTACCTGTTCATTGCACAGTATGTACATTTGGCTGCTGCCGACGCACGGTTGTCCACCCCGCTGGGGTGTCGGGTTAGTGCAGCTGCGGCTTCGGATTCGAACCCCTGTCCCACAAGTTCGCGAGCACTCACTATAGTCGCAGTATTCCGTCCATCCGCCGTCCACGGCTGGGGCTACGTCTGGCGTTGTGTTGACGCACACCCCTCCGATACACCCCTTGGGAATGAAGACGAGAGTTGGACGTCAGTGTTTGCCTTTATTAGCAATAATCCAGTTCAACAGCAATAACTGAAGTCTGCTTTAAACGTCATGTATTATATCCGTTCTCTAATGAAAAACCCAATCATTATTTCATGCTAAATTTGTGTCACCTGGCTACTCATAATACGAGTTTCTGCATCACAAAACCGACAAAAAGTCGCCAGCCATGGATTTTTAGTGAAGGGAAATTCGGAATGAACTGACTCAAAACTTTCAAATGAAGTAATTAACTAAATTCAAAATGACTCTTCTAACCTATCTAAATATTTTGAAGAAAGCACACGGGTAAACTGAGAAAAGAGGCTCTAAAGTACAGGGTCTATTCAAGCGCTTAATCATTACCTAACGGTGCTACAGCCGTGCGATAAATGGAATATTAAAAAAAGGATGTAAACCACAGGAGCAAAAACAATGAAGAATCATTAAATTAGGATTATTGTCAATTTTCAAAGTAGTTGCAGTATCTCTTCAATTGTGATTGAAAGTGAAGAGTGTGGAAAGAAATTTCAAGAAATTAAAATTGGCCTCTACGACATACCTGATACGTGGACATTGGCGACGGTGATACAGAATAACTTGAAGCATCCATAGTTGACGTCGTGATATGGCTAGATGCTACGGACGACGGAGCCATGGATGTGCACGGGGATACAATAGGACTAAGAGTGGAATTTGATTCCTGGCTGCTTGTTACTGCTGCACAGTAGTTATAAACGACATTCGTGTGGTAAAATGAGTAAACTTCAATTTCGAGGACCTCGCTTGTTGGTTCAGTTAGTGACTTGATAACGCGGGTCGACCCAGTCTGATAGTAGATCACCGACATACCACCCACACTGTACGTTCCCTCTTGTGTGTCACGATTTCCGGCTTGAGGGTCATTTCCTAGAATAAATGTCCCATTGACATAGAGGCCTACAGGGATGAATAGAAAAAGGACATAGAATAATGCAATATTAGCATTGATGAGAAACTAATTGAAAAAAAAAAGTTCAACAAGTAGATCTACAACTGCATAATCTCTGTTGACTGGTAAATACGAAATACACTTAAAAGTACTCACGGATATTGTTACGCGAAGGATCAATCACAGCCACAGTCACGTTCGATGATCCAATTGGAATGGTGACGATATCACGCACAACTTTGTAATAAATTCAGAGATGAAGTCGAGTATATTTTAAAACAGTTTTTGAAGTACACGTCGAATGTTGTTAAAAGATTTATTTACGTACATAATGTCTAAAGCACAATTCCGAAGGCCAAATATCCTGCACCGATACCTTTGTAATTCTAACATTGCAATTCTATCATGACCCTTGAGTAATTTGGGTTTTTTTTCCCCTTTCGATACATAGCATGTAGTAAGAAGCAATTTTTTTTTCTTCTTCTTATATATATATATATATATGCTCTGAATTCTAATGGTAGGCCTACTTTCTCTTTCTCCTTTGTTTGTTTTTGCAGTTGTCAAGGGCTTGTCACTAGCTAGCATTAGATCTGCAACGCGAACGCTGCGACGACGCACCAGCCTTCCGAGTTTGTACTTTTCCTTCGATCAGTGCTTTAAAAGCATACTGTTTGATACATACAGAAATCGTGTGTAGCAGCAGCAGCTGGTACTCGACCTAAATCGTATTGCTTTAAATGATCATTGTCTAATGTTGTACAGCAATAATTTCTGATGGGACAGATTGTTGTATAGAATCATTGTAACTACTCAATACCTACCCCCTGGGAAGAAAACTGCCAGTTCGGTGCAATTGCATAAGGTGTTATTTCCGCCACATACGTGACAATCATCGTAAACAAGACCAGAATTCAATTTCCCGTCACAACCAAAGTTCTGTGAATGTAAAGAAGATTTTTTTATATAAAAAAAAAATGAAAATATTGTGTACGGAGAAGTAGCAAATAAACAAAACAAGACAAGATAAAAAACACTGTTGACGGAGAAGTAGCAGATAAACAAAACAAGACAGTAAAAAGCAAACAAAACATCTGAAATGTATATTATTTGTAGGACAAACACAAGTTAATGCTGTATGCCATTCAGCGACATAATTATTTTTTTTTCGTATGTCTCTTTCATTTAGACGTTTATTCTAAGCAAAGGTAATCAGTTATTTGCATCTATAATGAACAGACTCACAATTTCTTAATACTACAATTTAGCGTAAGAAAGCCTGTCTTATTGCGGTTTGAAATCACCTGAAGGAAACCCAGTTCATGTTGATATTCATAACACGGAAGGATCTCATATGATTTTCTAAAGAAATTAATTCTCACAATGCTCTGGAAATCAATTAACCCTTTCCCCACGGGAACCTGATGACATGCGTTTTAAGTCTATAGGTATTTCAGAATTCGGTCCGGAAAGAGTTTAGAATAATATTGGTTTATGTTTCTTTCGATTTTCCAAGGAACAGATATGTTACCGAGCGCTTTGAGGACTGTACAAGGTGGCTAAAAGATGATACATAAAGAAAATACATCACCTGCATATCCTATTGCTGATAAACCATAAGTAAACATGGAATCCCTATTAAACAATAATTGTATAAGTCCCGAAGTCATGATCTAACCTTTGTGTAAGAAGCACTCTTGTTTATTTATGTAGCACATAAACATTGCAAGCAAGTAAGTGCCTACAATAAACTATCAACATGATCAGGAATGTAACTAAGGGACTGGGAGGGGGAGGGTATAGTCCCCCACCTTTTTTCGAGTAGTGCCTCCAAGAACAAAAATTGTGTGTGTGTGAGTGTGTGTGTATGTGCATGTTCTTTCTAATACAACAATGACAAATTCACTTTCTTCTACGGGAGGGCAAATTTGATTATAAATAATATATCCCAATTATCGTTTTCCTTGTTCAGTTGTTCGATGGAATATCTTCCAAATACACCCTTCTCCCACATTCTCCCAGTCACGCTCGATCGCTACGCTTTAGACATTAGATTTTCAAAATTGAGCAGTGAAAGAGAAAAAAAATGTGATTTTGGCTTTTTTTTTTGGCAACTTTGTGCAAACAAACCACCGTTTTACGGTTGTGATTGATTTTTTTTTTTCATTAGAAGTGTCCGTCAGATCGTTGCACTTTAACTGTAATAACAATACAAAAGCTCTGTTGTCTAGGACGTCCTCTGTGTTCTCTTCTTCCTCGGCCATTATTCAGGCGTTAAATTTTCAAATAAATTGACCGGTAAGTGAGAAGATTGAATTGAATTGAATAACTGAAACTGCACTGGTCTTGCACTCGAGACACAGTGAACAGTTCCAGCACGTTTATTTTCATATTTCACTTGACATCAAAATACATCCAAAAAAAGAATACAAACCAAGTAAGATACAAAATATGTCATACGTCGGGACATGAACAGAAAAAAGTGTGTCAGCATACATAATGTACATAAGACTATTCTCTATAACTTGTGAAATATGATGGAGCCGCAAAAGCAAAGCTTGTAAACGCAGGTTCCATGAAAAAATACCGGTGTAAATTTGCTATGCAATCAATGGAGATAGGACACAAAGTAATAATGACGAAACGATTATGAAAGCTAAAATATCAAAGTACAAAGGGAAAAAGAAATAAGAGAATAAAAAGAAAAAGTGAAAAAACAAAACAAAAAACAAGAACCCAAAGAATAAGAACTGAATGAAAATATGGCATATATAATTAGGTACACAAGTATATACATGCACATTATCTATAATCAACTTCATAATGAGTTCAAAATGTTAATACAAATACGGGTGCAGTGATTATAACGGGAGCATAAACCAGAAATATACATTGACCGAGGATACTGCGCATATAACATATTGAAATATTCTAACCAGACTGATTATATTCATTTATTAACATTGATTTCAATTTTTGTTTAAATGTAAACATACTAGAACAATTGATTAAATCGGCGGGAAGATCATTCCAGAATTTAGGTCCGGTAAAAACAATTGTTTTTTGAGCAAGGAGTGTGCGAGTACGTGGAAGGTGAAATGATTCTCTTTGTCTTGTGGGGTAAGCATGGACGACATAGTTTTTCTGAAACATATGAGTAAATACGTCAGGCAAGCCGTTGGCTGATAACTGAAACATAAATGTGCCTAAGTTGTATAAAAACAAGTCAGCAACCTTAAGGAGTCTGTTTTCAAAGAAGAAATAATTCGTGTGACAATAATAATCGACTAGATTTATTGAACGAATAGCCCGTTTTTGTAGTTTGAAAATTTTATCAATGTATAATTTGGCACAGTTTCCCCAGGCAAGTATTCCGTAACAGAGGTAGGGTAAAATGAGCGTTGAATATAAGTTTTTCAAAATATACTTTGGAAAAAAATGTTTTAGCTTATTTAAAATCCCAGTATTTCTCGAAAGCATTTTAGATAAATAATTCATGTGATATTTCCATGTTAATTCATGGTCAATATGAAGACCTAAAAATTTAAACGATTCAACTTGAATCAAACTATTATTATTCATTTCTATATCGCCAGGCAAATGGATCACAGAATTACTAAATAACATAAACATACAGATAAAGAAAAGTACTGAAGAATACACATCGTATGGCTTTTTTTTTTGTAAATCAAAAAAAAAAATAATAATGAATGTCATACTTTTGGAACGAAAATTTCCGTCACTGTTTCAATTTCATCTCTGTACACGTGGTGTCCAAGGGACCGTTTCATGAAACTTTTTGTCAGTGATTTACACTTACAACTGTTAAAAGCTACTGAAATCCTTGCGTCTGATTGGCTGATAACAAATTTGTCGGTGAAAACCTCCGACGAACTCGTTGATGAAACGCCCCCCCCCCCCCCCCCCCTGGTGTGCCCATCTTACCTCGCAACTGCCATTAAGGCATATCTTGTTCGTTCGTATATCCTCAAGGCGATTGTCCCAACATAATGTCCCATCTGCGAAATCACCTGGACGGTCGTTATCAAAGCCTGCCCCCATTGCATCGCAGTGCAATTCACAGAGTGAGTGGCCTATAAAAGATGAGAACATCCAGTTCCATTCACAAAGAATATATATATACAACACTCAACTCAAAGTCTGGTATTCCTGACTGGTTTCTGGAGACAAACGAAAATTATGTGCGTCCTTCTAATGGTGGTGAAATTCTGTCCTTAAAGTCATTTTATATGAATTAAACTCCATCACATTTCATTTTGATCTTGCATATCACTGTGAAACTGCAGTACGAAAAATTAAGGTACTCTGTATTGGAGTGTAGCAGGAATGCATTTCCAAATGAAAACAAACCTGACCTTCTTCTCATGTAACACTGCTTGTATCGAGTTTGAATTCCAATGTAATTTTTTTTTCTTTCTGTAGAGTTGCAAAGTGACATGAACAATCAGTAGATTATCTACATTAAAGTTTAGAAATCCCATTATTCACAAAAATCCTTCTTGATTAATGTACTTGTTTAAAAGACAGTCTCTCACCTGAAAAACCAGCGCTATCGGTCCAATTGTATGTAGCGCCTTCATAGGGGATGGGATTCGTTGCACTGCACTGCTCCTCTCGAAAAATTTCTTGAGATGTTGAACACGGCTACAATACGAACAACAAAAAACAACAACAGAAAATTGCATTTCCGAGCAATGACGACATTATTATTCATCAGTCAATCCACGAAACCAGCACCCATGAGTCATACGGCCCCAAGAAACCGACATTATGTCCATGAGACACACAGCCCACAATTCATACAGCCCATGAGTTCGACATTCGGTAAAGCCTAAAAGCTCGACACCAGGCAAAAATGGGTGCACGTCACGAAACCGACATCCACACGTCACACAGCCCATGACTCATACAGCCCACAAGTCATACAGACAACAAAATAATACAGTCCACGAGTTCGACACTAAGTAGAATAGGTCCACGAGTTATTCAGCCCATGAGTTCGACACTGTGGCTACGCAGGAAAGGCTGAGACCTACACTATATGGAAACAAAGCCCACGAGACCGACACTACGCTTAAAAGGCTCACGACACCCACACTACGCTAATAAAGCTCGCGAGACCGACACTACGCAGTCGACAAAGCTCGCGAGACCGACACTACGCTAACAAAGCTCGCGAGACCGACACTACGCTAACAAAGCTCGCGAGACCGACACTACGCTTAAAAGGAGACCGACAGGATGAAAAGCGCCACATACAGACCAATAAATTCAATATGATGTCCAGATAATGGCATAAGGAAGATAATAATTATGATAGATGGACAAAGAGAGTTACCCTGCCTCACCCCCTAAAATGTTCAAGATCTTTAACTGTGTTTGCGTGTGTGTATGTAAAAAAAAAAAAAAAAAAAAATCAGTAAAAGTGTGCATCAGATATGTTTCCAGATTAATTCAAAATTTCCCAAACACCCGCGTTTGCATGTTGATTCTTTGACCTATTATAGATATTCTCCCCCCCCCCCCCCCAAAAAAAAAAGGAGAAAAATGTGCCAATGGTTATGTTTCGTATAATCTAGTGAAATCATCGAAAAAAAATGTGACTGCTACGAGTATTTTACCGAGTAAAATTTGGATACTGCACCTAACTCATCTCGGGCATGATATGAGTATACCGGGTTGATTAAATCACAAAAGATGTGTAAGCATAATTTTCTTCAATTTCTTACAATATCTCGCTCGATAGCGTGACGAATTTGCACAAGCCAGTATTGTCGGTCTTATGGTTTTCCTTTTCGTCGTGTCTGTTTCGTGAGCCTTTTCTGCGTAGTGTAGAGCTCACGGGCTGTGTGACTCGTGAGCCGTATAACTCGTGGGATGTATGACACATGGACCTATTTTTGATGTCGGTCTCGTGGATAGTATGACTCGACGTGGTTGTCGGTCTCGTCGGATGACCCCGCAAAAAGGCTGTTGAGACCGACACAAAGAGTCTTACAAGACTGACAGTATCTGTTGGTAAAGAAGGGTTACGAGACCGACCCTATATATGGAAAGTAAAGATTGAAGGCTATCGATATGGACTGGATGAACAGCGCCATCTGTATGTCTGCCACAAGTATCTATCTGTACAGTGTCATGTATTAATATCATAAAAGGGAAAAGGTGGAAAATGGGAAGAACGACGTGCTGCTTTATGTTTAGTTCTTTCAAATTGACATCATGTTTATTTTCGTTAATTTTAAGGCTTTCCTCATTTCTAGCCAGAAGATAACGGGCAGGACGTAAAATTTTTCCCCTTTCTTCATCGTTCCAGTCGTTAAGTATAGTATAGTTATCAAACCCGACTGCTAAGAAGTTTTAGAGAACCAATTTGTCTCTGTTACTATAATGTATGAAATTTAACTGATGAAAACTGTTGATATCACAGCGAGGCAGTCTTCATTTGTGACTTGTGTATGTAACACAATCACTTAAAAGTATTTTTGTTGTTGTTGTTGTTGTTGTTGTTGTTGTTGAAGGAATAGCTATCCGTTTTGATGGATGCATCTTCCATCCCTCAATAACAACATATTATATACCTTGATAGAAGATTACGTTATTCACTTTGAAGTCCTACCAAATCAACACCTTTGCTGATGACTACCCCCCTCCTGATCAAAAGCGGGTGTGAACTTAGTCTGGTTTCCTGACCCTTTGCCAGCTGGACTCCTTTTTACAAAACGCGCCCTTCGCGCCACGTAAACCTGTTCCAGTTTTCGACGATAATTGAGGCTGTCAATATCCTGTATAGCAAAATAGTACCAGCAGAGGGTCTGGAAGCCAGTCTAGTGTGCGCTGCGACATTGATCATTTTGTGAAATATTTTCTTGTGATCTTCAACTCAGATTACGAAATTTTTCATTACGTAGGGCATATATATATTATATAGATTCAAGAGTCAAGATTCGAATTTGCTTTCATTTCCATGAAATAAACAAAGAAATTATATACATTGCATATATACAGGATATTTGTAATAATTGCAGAATGTGATTTAACGAAGTACATATGAAAATGAGTAGCAGATGAAAAAAAAAACCGCAATTATATCTTTGTTATATACATAAAGCTTATAAAACAAGTTAACTAAGGATGGGGATTGAAATGGATGGTCCCACTAAGAAGCTAAGCTTGTAGGATATGGGACCCTCAGAAAATACACAAGACAGTAATAGAAAACAAAATAAAACAAACCGATGTCAACTGACATGAAATCAAAATAACTGGGAAGGGGAAAAGAAAGAAAGAAAATAACATATGTATACACTATATTCTGATATCATGCAGTTATGTCAAATGCAATGATATCAGTTTGAGTCAAGAAATAAGATAGCTAGTTGTACCTGTTCATTGCACAGTATGTACATTTGGCTGCTGCCGACGCACGGTTGTCCACCCCACTGGGGTGTCGGGTTAGTGCAGCTGCGGCTTCGGATTCGAACCCCTGTCCCACAAGTTCGCGAGCACTCAGTGTAGTCGCAGTATTCCGTCCATCCCCCGTCCACGGCTGGGGCTACGTCTGGCGTTGTGTTGACGCACGCCCCTCCGATACACCCCTTGGGAATGAAGACGAGAGTTGGACGTCAGTGTTTGCCTTTATGAACAATAAACCAGTTCAACAGCAATAACTGAAGTCTGCTTTATATGTCAGGTATTACGGCTGTTATCTTATGAAAACTCAATCATTTGTTGCGCTGGGTGAGACGCACACGTGTAAACTGAGAAAAAAAGGCTCTGAAGTACAGGGTCTATTCAAGCGTTTAATCTTTACTTAACGGTGCTATAGTTTTGTGATGAATGGAACAAAAAAAAAACGAAAAAAAAAAAGAGAGGAGAAAACAGGATGTAAAACACCAGAGCAAGAACAACGAAGAAATTATTAGATTAAGCTGAAATTGGGCATGCTCTCCGTTTCCACAATAAGTATTGCTAACTTTCAGAGCAGTAGCATTATCCCTTGAAAAGTTTAATATTAAAGTTGAAATTGAAGAGTGTGGAAAGAATTTTCAATGAATTAAAATCGGCCTCTATGACATGCCTGATGTTACAACTCTACAAAAAAAAAACTAATGTCCCAAACCTGCTGAAAACACACTTTCCCATTCATTTATGATCCAATACTTAGGCATGATGTAGAAGAAGAAGAATGCATAGCTCTTTCAGTAAATATATTAAAAACTTAAGATTGACTTCGTTGACCCCTTTCACCTTTTTTGAGGTCCTCACTTAAAATCAAGAGGTGCAACTTTTTCTTGGTTTGTGTGGCACGGTCATTTATGTTATGTTTGCACATAATATAGGTTTTCCCATCCATTTTCGCACTTTTGTCATTCAATTTCAAAGATTTATTGTTCAGTTTCTTCCCGAGAAGCACGTGGAACGCAAATCCTAACTTCAATTTCGCCAATTGTCATTGTAATTCGTTTTTCGTCAAACATTTTCGAAGACATATCATTCAAAATCGTCAACTGTCATTCACATTCATCCCTCCTGCTGACGGATCGCAGAATGTGAAGATCAAATTCGTTTTTGTTCACACAATGTCATTAATTTTTCATTCAAATTAGCCAGATGTTGTCATATGCGAGACGGTACGTCTGTTTGTATCAGGGTGTACTCGGATTGCTTGTGTGTGTGTGTCTGTATCTGTGGTTCTGTGTGTGTGTGTGGGGGGGGGGGGGACACTTGAGTGTATGTTAACTCCTGAATGTAAAATGTGAACGGTTACAGAAAAAAAATACATGAATGACTGGGAAATCACTCCGGACATGATAGTAGATGAAGATATTCTGAGCCAGCAAAGTTCTAAAAAATGGCAAATGGATTTCAGTTCAATTCAATTCATTTATTTCATACTAATTTTTCGTCCAACAAAACATAACATAAAGTAAATCAGGAATTCTATCATAAGCATATACGTATGAACAAGGTATAAGGTAATATCAAAGAAAAATAAAACGTAGCAAAGAAGACGATGGAATTTGAAACTTAAGTCTGTTAATAATGCCAATATTACGTGAAATTATCTTACTTATTTTAATGATATGAGACCTCCACGAAAGTTTATAATCCACTGTGATACCAAGAAATTCTATGTAGGATACACGTTCTGCTATAATCGAGTGTCATCAAAAATAAAATCTGTGCTTAATGTTTCTATGGATAGATAAAAAGCATGTACACTACTTAGTTTTCTGAAGATTGAGTGATAATTTATCAGCTCTCATCCACTGATTCACTTTTTTCAATTCAGAGTTCATGGTGTCTGCGAGAGTAACTGGGTTTTGATGGGAATCATCAGCAAAAAGTATAACTGAGAGTATGTCAGATGATCTGCAAAAGTCATTGATATAAACAATAAAAAAAGTAAAGGACCTAATATACTACCTTGAGAAACGCCACATTTAATAGATTTGAGACTTGAGTTATTCTCGTTCAGAGATACATATCGTTTTCGGTTTTGCAGGTAACAAAAATCTGAACCACTCCGTGAAAGGCCTTCCCCGTATGCCATGAGACAATTTGTGAAATCAAATTTCATGATTAATTGCATCGAAGGCCTTGGAGAAGTCCTGAAAGATGCCTTGTGGGATAGTTGCGAATAGATTGATTTCTTCTAAACATTTTTTTTTTAAATATATTTGATTTATCATATATTATAATTATAGGTCCTATATAAATTGTCCTAGATTGAGCAAATACAAAACATTAATTTCCAATATTTTGTGTTAAAAAAGTAACGGGTCATTATGAGACAAAAATGCAGTATGATATATGATACGGAGTAACCTCTTTTCTAATAGAAGTAATTTATCTAAGATTGTTGATATGTATTTCCCCACGCGAGAATACCATGATTTAAATGAGGCAATGTCTATTATACCAATGTTTCCTGAAAAAGTCTTCATATTATACTATCAATATGAAATTTCTATGAAAGCTTATCATATTATCGACTGCAATTCCAAGAAATTTAACATGAGAAACATTTTCCAGTACAGTACCATCACAAACAATATCAACAGGTACAGCCCCTTTAGAGTTGCTAAAAAGTATATATTCTGTGTTTTCAAGATTGAGAGATGATTTATTTGCTTTTATCCATTGGGCGACATTTTTTAAATTCAGAATTTGTTGTATTTACAAGAGTAAGTTGATTATTGTGCGAAAAACTAAATTTAAGTCATCCGCAAAGAGAATAGAAGAAAAAACATCTGAATCTACTAAAATCATTTAAATAGACAATTAACAAGAGTGGTCCTAATAAACTTCCCTGTGGGACCCCACATTTGATGTTTGGCATTTGTGAGTTACAACCATTTAAAGAGACATATTGCTTCCTGTTCATGAGGTAGCTCCTGAACCACTCCAAGGCCTTCCCATGCACTCCGTAATAATGTAATTTATTAAGTAGTATATCATGATTAATGGTGTCGAAGGCCTTAGAGAAGCCCAGGAACAATCCTGTCAGATGAGATGATTTGTCGATAGCATGTGCCACTTTTTCTATAAAACTCAATAATGCATGTGGAGTGCTATGTTTTCCCTGAATCCAAACTGGGAAGTTAAAAATAAGTTTAAGAAATAGTTCTTTTATAAATATTTTTTCAAGAATTTTGGGCAATGTATATAACAAAGATATCGGTCGGTAATTATTAACATCTAATTTGTCACCTTTTTCTAAACAAAGGGGTGACTTTTGCTATTTTCATACTTTCGGGGACAATGCCGTTAAAAAGGGATAAATTAAATATGTGAGATAAAGGATCCACAATATTGACGATAATATCCCCCTTCAGAAGAAAACTGCTGATGTCATCGTGTCAACCACATTTTGGAACTAAAATCAGAAACAATGTTGATTATCTCCTGGTTATATGTTGGACTAAGAAACATTGAACTAGAATCTGGTGGACGTACAAATTCGGAAAAATGTTTTGTTTAGGGAGGAATATTACTTGCAAAATTTTCCCCAAATGAAGAAAAATGATTATTTACGATATTACAAATTTGGTGAAAATCCTCAAAAATTTCATCATCAAATCCAGTCTTATCTTTTCCTTTTCAATGCATATAATTTTCGTCAGTTTATTTTCATAACTCCTCCATTTAAGTTTTGATTGCTCCTGCACCTTTCATTTTGAATTTTATAAATTATTCATTCTGTTTATTGAACGCAAGAGTGATTTAGAGATACATGGGAGCCTGGGTATGTTTTGTAGTTAGATGGTTTTTTTCTGCGTTTTGGAATATGAGTGTCCAAATGTTGAATAAAAATCTTCATGAAATATTCATAGGACAAGTTAACATTTGTATCAAAAATACAGGAGCAGTCTGTCGTGTCTAAACTAGCACCCAAACTGGCTATACTTTCGCGTGTGATTCTTCGTTTTAATTGATAAACGGCTGTATTTATTATCAACTTTATCATTTAAAGGGAAACTAGTCGAGATGGGAAATGATCTGTAGTATCCTAGAATATTGTATATAAGGGAATCGGGAGGAGGAAGAATAATCACAAAAACATTATCAACAAGGGAAGCGGATTCATTGGCTATACGTGTGGATTTAGATATTAAGGGCGAGAAAGACGCAGATAAAAATGTTTCCCAAAAATATCGTGACATGCTATTTTGTTTTAATAAATCATCAAAATCACTCATTATGAAACAATTTTACTTAATGCTAATGGAAAAAAAAATCCAGGCAAGTTATGTTTAGTGCTTGGCACCAGATTTAAGTTAACAGAGATACTTACTTCTGAGATTGAGTGGACGCCACTTACTACGAAGAGAAGAAAGATAATACCAAGTATTCTTCCAGATCTCTCCATCATCGAGTTAACTTTTTCTCTATCTTGTGTGAGGATGGTGAGGACCAATACGTTCTTCTGGAGCCTGCATCAACCGGTGCTATATAGGACAGTCAATGATGCCTTGATTCTTAGAAAGATGGTCAAGTCAACACTTAGGAAACTAACTGTTTTGCGAATAAAATAATAGTGAATAGATGTCTAGATGATGAAGTCAACACTTAGAAAACTAACTGTCTTTAGAATGACATTTTCAGAATCTCTACAGCACATGCCCAAAAAAGGAAAAAAATGCGAAAGATAACACACACAGTAAATGCTCTTGCATTTGTCCGTTTCCGAACGCACGGCCTACTTTACCCATGATAGTGATGGACGTTTTAGCGCGTAATTATTACTCTGTTTGTATCTGTTAGCCTCTAACCTGTCTAATGAAATGCAATGCTGAGGTTAATCTATCTTACTTGTTTCTTATTCTCCATCTCTCTCCTCTCTCTCCCTCTTTCTCTTTCACTCCCTTTCTCTCTCTCTCTCTCTCTCTCTCTCTCTGTTAATGACAATTTGCTGCCCTACCAGTGTTACTGATTTTACTTTGTTAAGAGGCTGGCGTAGATAATGAAAAAAAAGGAAAATTCACAATTGATTGAAATGACTGACATAGATCTAAGATGTTTGACATCAATGTCAAAAAAAATGCGGTGACATTACTGAATATGCAGAAAAAAACGTATGCACTAGGAGTGAAATGAGCAAAAAAAAAAAGGCGTTAACATATATATATATAGTTATGGTTATGTCGATGATGGTTTTATTTTTACAAAAAAAAAATAGCCTGGACATTTTTTTTTCTTTTGTTCACAAGTTGATTTTTTTTTTCAGGATAGGTCCAGGAATGTGTTTAGTACAACCTATTAAAAGTCCTCATAAACCGTCTCCATGCGTTTCCGCATTAGTACACGAAAACTTTGCAAGAAGGTATTGCTGATACTCACTTTAGATATCTAGATATTTATGTGACCGTGCATCACAAAACCAACAAAAAGTCGCACACACTGATTTGGTGTCAGGACTCAAAATAGGTGAGCTGGGTCAACTTACGATGACTTAGTAAATCTTGAGTTTTTTATATATTTTCTTCTGAAAGAGCAAACCTTCATTCCTTATCTTGATAAAGTTTGGGATCATAAAACGAATGGGAAATTGTGCAGTTTTTCGGGAACACTTTTTTTTGGTAGAATAGTGAGATTAGGTGTGTCTCAGAGTCCCTTTTTCATTTCTTAAAATCCTTTACACACTCTTCACTTTCAACTCTAATAACTTTTGAAAGGACAATACTACCGCTTTGAAGATTGGTACCAGTCATGGGTAGAGTGTGTTAATAGAGCATGATTAATTTAAGCTTAATCTGATAATCTCTTGATTTTTTTTAATGCTGCAGAGTGTCATATCCTGTTTTTTGTCCCATCCATTGTACTGCTAGCACGGCGTGGTATAATAAGATCAAGAGCTTGAATAGACCATAATCATACTTTACAGCTTGTTTTCTCAGTAAACACTTTTCCACAGCATGTGTTTTCTTTTCAATATTTAGATGGGCTAGGAGAGTACATTTGACTTGAGTTATGCATCATTTTAAAGCATAGAGTCTGCTCGTTCAGAATCTGTCGTTAACTAAAAATCCATGTCTGGCAATTTTTGTGGGTTTTGTGGTGTAGGGTCACATATATTCTGGAACAAGAGGAACCAAATACAACACAAAATTATGCAAAGATTTTGAATCCTACAAGTACCAATTAAAAACTGCCTGGGCTCTTTGAGAAATATAACATGGCCACCATTTTCGGTTTTCTCTCGTAACTTTGCAACTAGGTTGAACGAATACACACTTAAATGTCTAAATATTACTGTGCAACACAAGTAACTCCATACAATAGTTATTCAGAGGTTATGAAAGACACGAATACCAATAAAATCACTAGAGCTATTCTCAAAATTCAAAATGGCCTCCAAAATGGCCACCATTTCTTGTTTTCTTATATTCCACTTTGCAAGTAGATAACTCCGATACACATTTTAAATGTCTATAAAGTTTTCGTTTAATCTTTATCTTCTACGTGTACATTCTTTTTAATTAGGTAAACCGTACAGATACCGACTGACCGAAACGGGTAGTTGTACTCCCTAATTCGGATTTTCGTAGAGGCTGGAGTGGTTTTACTCTACTTGTTTGTTTGTTTGTTTGTTTGGTTTATTTCTGCATTTTCTTTCTCCGAATACAATTGCAAATGAAAACAAAATGATACAGATACATACAAATCAATACAAAAAAAAATCATTTGCGTAACAACATCAGTCTGAAGTGAAATATGAATCAAAATAACATATTAAGGCATACTGTATCTATTAACAAAGGAGAAACTAATACAAGGGACCGTCATCATAAGCAGAACTTGACGTGGATGAGGCCCTATCTGAATATGTGATACCAATATAATACAACACCAATTATTTATGTACTCATAAAACTCTTAATCTTTATACACGAAACACATTTTGCTAAAGAAAAAACAAAAAAGGAAAATAGTGACTTGGCGCTTTAAAACAAAAAAAAAGCACGCAGCACCATTGACTACTGCATGGTATAGTAGACAATAAAAGTGTAGGTGTGTGCGAGTGACAGTGTGTTGTGTGTGTAGGTGACAGTGCAAGAGAGAATAAAGGCTGTAGCATGCCTATTTTTGGGGTAAGGTATACGCTTTACTGAATGCATGCAATATCATTATCAAAGAAAGGAACGGGAGGGAATGAAAAAAATCGGGAAAAAACACTTTGCATGGATCAGGGCTGACTGAAAAAAGAAAGAAAAAATACATTGATCAAAGACTACTAACTGGAAACATATTTCAATAATAAATACTTTTTAAAATGAGCTTTAAAGGAAAAAAAGTGAAGTACACTGCTTTAATTGATGAGGTAGGTTATTCCAGACATCGGGACCGTAATGTCTAATTGATTTCTGAGCTAAAACAGTTTTGGGGTTTACAAGGTGAAAGTCTGTCGAAGGGAGAGTTGGATATGTGTGTATATTCGAATTTAAGTGAAAAATATTATGAAATAAAGAGGGAAGTTGATTTGTTACATACTTGTACATAAATATACCTGTTTGTAAAATGTGGATGTCCTGAAGCTTCAAAGTATGCAAACGATGAAATAAATGATCTGTATGAGCTAAATATGTGGAATTAGTAATAATGCGAATAGCACGCTTTTGGAGTAAATACAATGAATTCAGTTTAGTAATACTACAATTTTCCCATACAATATTTGAATACAATATATGAGGCAAAATTAAAGAATTATATAAAATAATCAGGGATCGTTCTGATAAGAGATCTTTCAACTTCCAGAGTACGTCAATATTTCTTGATAGGGTCCTTTGTAGACAGGATATATGTTCGTTCCATTTCAAATGAGAATCGATTGTAATGCCAAAAAAAAAAAATAATAACCTGTTTCTCGCAAAGAGAAAACCCATCAATTGATATGTTGACATTAAGATCCTGTGAGTAGGGTTTTCTAAAACGAACAAAATTTGTCTTGTTAACATTCAAAGATAACTTGTTTGATTTAAACCAATTCAATATGTTCAATAATTCAGTGTTCAAACGATTAACAAGGGTCCCTATATCATAATCTGATGTAATAATGGATGTATCATCAGCAAAAAGTATAAAATTCAAAGATGGAGAAGAACTTGTAATATCATTTACATAGATGTTAAACAACAGAGGCCCTAAAATGGAGCCTTGAGGTACCCCACATTTAACATCAAGTTTCTGTGATTTGTAAGACTGAAAACTAACATACTGTTGACGGTTTTGCAAATAATTTATAAACCAGAGCAGAGCGTGACCTCGTACTCCGTACGTATTAAGTTTATGTATCAATACTTCATGGTCGATGGTGTCGAATACTGTCGACAAATCCATGTATATACCTATAACATACTTCTTATCAGCGAAAGCTTCATTTATTTTATCACACATGTGAACGATTGCATAACCAGTAGAATATCCACTTCTAAATACAAATTGATTGGGTATCAATAAATTATTGGTTTGTAAAAACTGATGTAACCTTTTATACACAATTTTTTCAAGAACTTTGGATATACTTGGTAATAATGAAATTGGTCCATAATTGCTCATTAATTTAAAGTCATCTTATGTATAAATAGGAATATCTTTTGCAAGTTTGAATGAGTTCGGAAAAATGCCTGTTGAAAAAGACATATAAGATAATACGTGGGTTAGGGGGCTTGCAATGTAAAAAATTATTTGTTTCAATAAATGAACACTAAGACCATCATGCCCACTCGATTTAGATGTTTTCAGATTCTGGACAACATTGATTATTTCATGATCATTATAGTAGGCGTGAGAAATAATGAACTTTCTCAAGGATTAGGTAAATAATCAGTAAAATGTGTATTACATGAATTCATATTAGATAATAAACTAGGACCATTATTTATAAAATAATCATTAAATGAATTGGCAATTGTGGTAAAATCAGTAATTTCCTCATTGTCAATGATGATAGAGTTGGTAGCTTCTTTTACCGTCTTTCCCATAAGAGCAGTGACAGTTTTCCACAATGAAAAAAAAGATTATCCTTATTTTTTTCTATATTAGTTGAATAATACAATTTTCGGGACAATCTTATCACTGATGTTAAATGATTTCTATATTTCCGGTATTTCATAAATAAAATATTATCATTTTTATTCTTTATTGTTTGTTTATATAACTTATTACGGGTCGATATAGACCGCATAATACCTTTGGTAATCCAGGGTTGTCTATTTTTCTTTAAAGGTTTCCGTTAATTAACCAAAGGAATATTTTTGTGATAATAATACAATAATCTGCTGATAAATTTTTCATAAGCAGTATCAGCATTGCTTTCATCAAATACATCGCCCCATTCTTCCTGCGCTAAATCAAATATCAAAGAATTAATGTTACTTTCTGTTTCCGTATAATACATTTGAGATTTTTTATTATCAAAATATTGTTTTGTTTGCAAAAAAAAAAAATATTGTTGATGGTAAAAACAGGTGAATGATCGGATATATCATAATAAAATATATCATTTGTAAATTCTGTGTTTATTACATTTGAAAATATGTTATCAATAACAGTTTTTGATATACTAGAAATTCTTGTTGGGTTGCTGATATGTGGTTGAAATAAATAAGTTGCCAATAAACTTAACAACTGCATTGTATGATAATCAGAATTATTCAAAAGATTAATATTAAAATCTCCCATGATAAAAGTGTCTTTCTTTTCTTGAGAAAAAATACTCAAAATTTGATCAAAACTTTCTAAAAAAACAGTCAATGTTATTTCTTGGGGACCTATATATATTACCTATTGTTATATATTTTGCTTTACTGTTCAAGATTTCAACAAAAATATCTTCCGTACCCTCGATATGTAAGTCATGCCTGACTTTTATATCAATGTTATTTTTAATGTAGAAAGCAACCCCACCTCCCTTACCTAAGTAACGATCAGAACGATACATTCGATAATGCTCTAAATTAGATATTGGTGGTGAATTAGTGTTAAGCCAAGTTTCTGATACGCCAATTATACTAAATTGAAAATTTTGTAAGGAGGAAAGAAATGATTCTAAATTAAAGAATCAAAATTCTTATTTAAACTTCTGGCATTGATGTGAAGAAGACTAAACAAATAAAAAAAAATGATTGAAATTTATTTTGTTTTGTCAGTGCATTAAACTCGTCAGTTGTGTAATAACCACTTTCGGAGTCATTCAATCTTTGATCATCAAAGATCATACCATGAGGGATCATTGTCGGTGTGGGGGTATGAGTAGAAACTGAAGGGTCGTGGGAAGAGGTCTGAGTGCAAGTGCAGGTGTCTGTGTGTGCATGTGCGCTGAGCGTGCGTGCGTGTGCATTCATCTTGAGTGTATGTGATAAAGAGTGCAGCGTCTAAATTATTTACTTGAAACTAGAGTCACCGTATACAGAACTAGAAAAAATTGTCTGGAATATGCGGGAAGAATTAATGGGGGGAAAAAACCTACAACAGTATTTGGCAGTCAGCCAGGGGTACCAAAATGTGTACTTATATACAGCAAATATCATCTAAATAGTTACTTGTTATATATTTACGAGAAAAAGAACCATAAAGTGATTGCGAAGAGAATCACGATACATACAATCAGATGTACCTCTATCAACCATGTCTATATTAAAGACAATGACTATGTAACAATATGCCTGTAAAATCATATGTATACAAACTTCAAACAATTGTTAGAATTTTACTTTTAAACTTGATATAAACCAATGATACAAATGAGCAGGAGCTTTAAGTACTCTCAGACAGGGCATCAATTTCACTCTATGATATAGTGTGAATACATATTCTGCATTCTATCAAGGTCCCTAAGCTCCAAATATATTTAGATGCTTTGTTGGGTAGCCTACTTGCAGAGTGATGAAAAAAAAACACACACACAAACAAACAAACACAGAAATGGTCGTAATGGGGCACCGCTTTTGATTTCGGGAACAGCGCATGAATTTCACTTGTACTTACACGTTTTTTTCTCTAAAGAAGAATTTTATTGGATTCTTATTCTGTCTCAAAATATATCTAGACATAAAAAAGTGTGTAGGGGTGACCTAGTTGAAAAATTAAGAGAAAACTAGTGAATGCGGCCATTTTAGGCATGCCTGAAGAGGTTTTTTATTTCTTTTTCTTATATTTCTCAATCTTGCATTATCTACGTTTCTGTTCAGTACCATGTAAAAGCTGTCTGTGTCTGTTCAAATACAGGATGAAACAAGACGACAGATATTTGTCAACGATGACAAATTAGGGTCATCTGTTTCATTCGTGATTGGGAACGATTAGCCACGTAATATGTGAGATGTTTATCAGAACACAGGGATTCAAACTCGTCATCTTGAGCAAAATCTACAGGCATTGCCAATAGAAGATGTGTATCGCACAAAATCTAAGTAAATAGGAGGTTGAGTTTCAAAGTCATCCACATTTCGGACGTTGATTGCGACATGCACTTAACAATCAGTGGCCACAAACTGAAAGCCCAAAGGGTCATATTAAAATCTGGGAGAAATCTAGCCAAGGACAAGTGAGCTGCTGCTCAATGAATAAAGTCACGTTAACTGGCATTTCGCAAAATAAAAAGAAAGGTCATGAAGATTACCATCAAATCGGAAAACGTTACCATAAATTCAACAGACAATTTAACAAGATACAAAATACTGAAATCTGGAAACGGAAAAAAAAACCGGATTGAAAATATGCAGCTGCCCTTACATTTGCACTGTAAATCGCCATTGACGCATGCTATGAATTTCGTTCGTTCGTTTCCTTCTTTCGTTTATTCATTCCAATAAAAGATCAGTGTTACAAAGAACCAAAACAAAAAATCAATCAAAATGAGATCAATGACATAATGCGGACAAACAAAATTAATATTTACATAGATTATTTTGCCATATGAAATAAATATGAAAAAGGGAACTAGAGGAAAGCCTTGAGGCCTTGTATGAGATAAGTTCTCTCAGTTATATGTATGAGTACTTATAAAGGCACATTGAGTGTTTTACAACAATCACTCTCTAGTCTTTGTATACAACACAACAAAACTAGTATTGTCAAAATTAACAATCAACTTATTACTTTTAAACCATTTACTAACTTTTTCTAACTCAAACTCAATATCATCATTGAAATTTTCAATTCCAGGTTGGGTGTAAAATACAGTGATGCTATCTGCGTATAATATAGAATCAAAATTTTAAACAAGAATTGATTATATCATTAATATATATCAAAAACAACAAAGGAACTAAAATAGAACCTTGAGGGACACCATAATTGATTGCAATTAAAGGTGAAGAACGATTTCTAAAAATTGTGTATCGAAAACGGTTAGCTAAATAATTTGAGAACCATTTAAAAGGGGTCCCACGAATACCATAATAATGTAAATTATACAATATTTCATGATTTACAATATCAAAAGGCTTTGAAAGATTTTTAAAAAATCCAAATCTAAAATAATTCATATTCAAAGCTTTAACAACTGTATCTTGGAGTTTTATCAAAACATGACCAGTGCCATGATTTCTTTTAAAACCATACTGATTATTACAAAAGATGTTATTAAATGAAAAAAATAAATAAAAAGCCCGAATATATATACATTTTATATCATTTTCGAAAAACATGGTAATATTGATATAGGTCGATAGATATCAAATAAATGAGATTCTCCTATGGCACGCCATTTGCCCAATTCCGGAAAACTATGTTTATCGCCGAAAAACACTGTTTATCGGCGATAAACAATGTTTTTCGTTCGATAAACTAATAAAGTTTATCACCAGATGAACAAAGTTTTTCCAGAAAAACTCTGTTTATCACTCGATAAACATAGTTTTTTCAGAAAAACAACGTTTATCGACCGATAAACAGTTTTTCGAGCGATAAACTATGTTTATGTGCCAAAAAACATTGTTTATCAGCGATAAACATAGTTTATGGTGGAAAACTATGTTTATCGAGTGATAAACATTGTTTTTCGGATAAAATATGTTTATCGCTCGAAAAACTGTGTATAATCGGCCGATAAACATTGTTTTTCTGATAAACTATGTTTATCGAGCCGCCGATAAACAGTGTTTACCGATAAATACTGTTTATCGAAAAATACTTCATTCGGATAAACTATGTTTATCGCTCGAAAAACTGTGTTTGTCGGCCGATAAACATTTTTCTTTCCGAAAAAACCATGTTTGTCACTCGATAAACATAGTTTTTTTCGCGATAAACTATGTTTGTCGCTCGAAAATCTTATTTCATCGATTGAAAAACATAGTTTATCCGAATAACGTGTTTTTCGATAAACAATGTTTATCGGCGATAAACATAGTTTTTCGGAAGTATTGGGCGAATGGCGTGCCATATTCTCCTGTCTTATGCATGCACAGGTACTATCTTCGCAATATCCAGTTTTTGGGGAACTGTACCAGTTTGTAAAGATAAATTAAATATATATAGTAAAGGTTTCTAAAAAGGGTTCATTATGTATACATTTCAATAATGAACATCATACGAAAAACTATTTTCCAATGAGTTATAAATTTCTCTCAGCTTACATTCATCTATGGGTTAAAGATAAAATGACGTCCAAAAATGATCTGTGAGGTAAGTATCAAATGTGCGAATACATGTCATATTTTCAGACAATGAATCGAATGCAGTTTTACAATTTTCAAAATGAATATTAAATTCATTCGCAATTATCTGAGCATTATTTACTTCCTTATTATCACTTACAAAATAATCAGATAAGTCTTTCTTAGATTTTTTCAAAATATCTTTTATCATTGACCAAATAACTTTGACATCATTTCTATTTTGTAACACTCAGTTACGATATGATTTTTTTTAGCATGACTTAAACTATTTACTTTATTTCTATACATTTTATAAAATTATTTCCTTTCATTTATTGCAGTTTTATCATTCAAAACTATCTTTTCCATTTTATTATGTTTTTTTTTTGCTTTATATATCTTAACAGTTTTGGGGTAATCCATAGTTTCCTTATTCTACTCTTTTTCTTCAAGGGCAAATTTCTATCTACCACTGAAATTAACAAAAACAGAAATATGTTATAAGCTTCATTTGCATTAGGAGTTGAGTATACAGAAGACCAATCTATACATGTATTACTAAGTTCGTATTTCACCTTTGTTAAACCTTCATCTGATATTTTACGATTAATTTTCTCCTTAGATCTTTTCTCATGTTTTAATATAGTCGTATTTGCAGACACAAAAATTGGTAAATGATCAGTAATATCAGCGTAAAAACTGCCACAATCCAACTCAGAACTTAATAACATTGGTGCAAAATTATTAATAAGTGTTTCACTATTCAGTTTTACACGAGTAGGAGTATCAATTAAAGGGATCAAACCATAGGAGGAGTTGAGATTGATAAAACATTGGGCTTCTTGATCTAAACAAGTTCCCTTTAAATTCATATGAAAAATCACTTAAGATATATATATTTCTGCGTTTATTTGGAATAGTACAAAGAGCTCTAATGTAAAAAAGAAAAAAAAATCGATCCATGTTACATCCTGGGTTTTTTTAATATATCACACCTACAATGGAGTTGTCATTACTGCCTTCAAAATGAGCAAAAAGATATTCACAACAAGCCTTCTCTTCTTCAGTCTAGAGGATATCAGTTCTGGTCTTAAATTTGATACTGTTCAAAATGAAAAATGATACCCCACCCCCTCTCCGATAGTACCTATTAGAATTTATGAAAGTATATCCTTGTAATTTCTACGGGATTATAGGAGTATCAACTTCCAAGTTTCTGAAATTGCTATAACAGAAAAAGAATGTTTTAGTGATGATAAAAAAAATCATGAATAGTATCAAAGTTTTTCTGCAAACTTCGGGAGTTAAAATGTTTCAAAGCTTAGACCAGATCTGTCATCAAACTCAGATTGAATTCACACGGAGTATAACATCTGTATGAATTGGATCTTTCTAAGAAGTGAATATCTGGATCAATGTCTTCAAATGTATTACTTATTTTGAATGTAAACACAATCATATGTCAAATACACAGCGTCGATGGAATTCATTATAATAAAAAAATGGTGATCACTGTAGTTGAACAAGTTCATGTCTTAATTCTGAAATTTTTTAGAAAAGCATGGATGAAAATGAAATATACACACAGAGAAACATCACAAAAAATGCACACGTTAGGACTTACTCAAAACACTACTGATACAGGAAAAAAATCACGTACAAAATGCAAAAAGACAGAAAAATCACATCAAAGAGTCAGAAAGAATTCAAAAGACTTTAAGTATGCGGAAGATAAAGTTAAAGCTCCACCAGGAGATAAGATGGTCGAGACTTGAGAGTTATATCGTGAATGTTAAAAGTCGCATCTTTTTGATGTCTTTTGTATTGTGGACCAGTCTTGTTTGATTGTTTGTTCCTTTCAGTAGCACGTAATTTAGATACAACCGTCTCTGCTCCATGCCTGTTCAACCTTTTCATTTGCCCTTGCCTCACTGAGGAGTTTCTGGTTCCGTGCTGTCAGATCCCCTACGATTGACATCCTCTGACCCTTCAGCTTGCGGCGCTTGGAGATGAATTCCTGGCCGTATCCAGGCAATTAATTGTCTCTCTCATTTGCAACTGCACACATTGCCATGAGGTATAGATGTTGCAAGTCCCAAACGTGCAATTTTTTTACTCTTTTTAGATTATATAAAGCGATCATTGAAATAAATATGAAAAGAACAACACTTTACGCATTTCTGTGGATACGGCGCTAAACAAAATGGCCGCTATTATTTTTCATAACCTTAACGACCGCAACCGAAGCCATAACACTCCCGATCATTAACTAATGTCAAACACACTTGCACACGAATTCACATTTACCTACATTCATACAATCACTGATTTGTAGATTCATATCTGCGTGAAGAATCATTCTATTTCAATTAAAGGTTCTAATACCTACAAAGGAAAAATATTACCTTTTCAAGGACAAGCGCTTGATCACTGTGCTGCGAGGAATTTTGAAGACTGTGGAGGCAATGCTTTTGTTCCCAAAGAGGTTGTAATTTTCTTTGCAGCACAATCTCAGTAAGGTGATGGAGTTGTCATGACGAACGTAAAATGAAGTCGCACATCGTCCTCGGAGGACAATCAGTGGCTTCTGAGGCTCATGTAACAACATCTTTATAGGAGACGAATTCTCGGCTGCGTTTGAATCATTGAACCATGCTATTTGTGTGGTTTAAGTCATTGAACCATACCATTGGTATTGTTTCTGACGTCTTCGTTTCTCCGCCTCCGAAAATTGACAGATAATGGAGAAGCACTATCAAAGTTGAGGGACGAAACGAAGCTGCTTGTGCGTGAATCAAAAGGCAAACACGGGTTCACAAACCTTTAGAGAGTGCGCACCGACAAACAACGTTCTGTGCGCGGCGATCTCAAACTGTCGTGCGATCTCTTCCAGTCAGTAATCGTGAATCTTTGAGCTTTTTATAAGTTGAAAGTCATAACTCTCTCATTCTTCAACCATCATTCTCAAATCTTTGATCAAAGTTTTTGCTAATCGCTATCATGTCATCGATCCTTGTCACTGTTGATTGAGTGTCAATTTTTTAAGCTACCAGGGTCCCGTTGCATAAAACTTTTTTAGCAACCTTAGAAAATTCAAGTTGGGATTTGCCCAACCTGAATTTTTTAAGGTTGCTAATCTAAGAATGTAAAATCCGTTGCATAAAACTCTGGTTAGGAGCTTCCAACCGGAATTTTGTGATTTCAACTGGAAAAAAATCCGGTTGGAGTTTTATGCAACGGGTCCCAGATGATGGTGGTGTGGTACTAAAATGATGATAATGATAATTCTTACATCAATTTATCTTGACATTATTGTTATTCGATTAAAACTATGGCCATTTATTTTATTCAACTGAGTAGTTGGCCGAATTCTGCTTTGATATTTAAGTGCGACGCACTAACAAACTATTAGCTATTAAATATCTTTTGTTTTATTGTTTTGTTTTTATTGTTTTGTTTGATTTTTTTGCTTATAATTATAGAGAATGGCTACTTTGGGGTCATAACACTCTTTTACTTACACAGAGAAATGACTCGCAATAGTAAATGAACAAATAAATGAATGCGATTTCCATTGGTAAAGATGTATTTTGAGATAGGCACGATACATTGCTCTTAACTGGAAATACACTGATATGACTACAAATTATCAGAAGGTTCGTAAAGAAAGATAAAGTAATTAACAATACGGTTTGCTAGCGACCTTTCAGTTACAACAGGCACTGCAGTTCTATTATTATCAATTTTCAAGAGACCGAAGGCCGCATAAAGTATCCCTGAAAACGTGAAATAAATACTTAGTGGGTTTTTATTCTGATGACAGACAGATTTTAGCCGAAAGCCGAAAGAATGAGGAATTCAAAGTCTATTTCATGAAAATTGGTTTTGAAATGACTTAGATATCCAAAACAAAGTGATCCCAATAAAAAAGGTGGGACCAACGTTTCATTAGGATTGCTTTGTTTTACTCTGTTTGGGATATTTCAGTCATTTCAAAACCTATTTTCATTAAACAAAAGTTGAATTCCTCATAGAACGTCTGCTCTTTGGCATTAAAATATGGTCTTTAAGAATCTTGCAAAAAAATATAATAAAATCTAAATCCTCATCTCAACCAATAATACCTTCCCTTTGAGAACGAAATATCAATTATGTGCCTTAAAACAGCTCTGAATACAAGGAGTGCAAAATCTCAGTAGGGACTAATTCCTTTTATCCAAAGTCACACATTTGTCAGAATCATCTTTTCACTTCCCGACGACACACGAGCCAAAGAAATCAAAATCTGGCCAGAACAAAGACAGAGCAGAAGTTTGCATCTTGTTCCTGCAAATCGACACAAATGAACACATAAGATTCAAGCAAGTGATACAAAGGTTTGTTTTGTTTATTTGTTTTTATTGTTCCATATTCCACGTTTAAGAAATAAACCATGAACATAACAAAACATGCATGGGTGAATTGTCAAATACAGCATTAAGACAATTAAGCATGTGAAATATGACGAATCTACATAAAAGCATTGCTTGTAGGGTGTAGATTCCCAGATGCTGATCTGAGATGAATTCTTACTTGGTATTTACAATTGAAAGGAATGACAATCTGTGAATTGGGGAAATATAAACGTCGAAGAATATAAAAAAGAAAAAGAAAACACAAAGAAAAGAAAAAAAAAAAAAAAGAAGAGGTTACTATATAAATGTTGTAAGGTTGGTAGTTACAGCGAACCTGACGTCGATCGCTCTTGCACGAAGAAAAAAAAAAGGTTAAAAGGTGTGTACAGTTCTGGTTGAGGTGAGGATTTAGCTTTTAACGCTTTGCGAGATATTCAGAAACCACTCTATGAGATGTCAAAGAGCATGCAATTCTAAGGGGTATAAAAAGTTTATTTGATGAAAATCGGTTTTGAAATGGATGAGATATCCGAAGACTAGGTGAAACAAAGAGATCCTAATAAAAGGCGTGGCTTGTCGCCTTTTATTATTATCAATTTTTTAATGTATCTCATCCATTTGAAAACCAATTTTCATCAAATAAACGTTGAATCCTTCTTAGAATTACATGCTCTTTCATATTTCATAAGAGATTTCTCATTATCTCACTTAGGAATGTTATAAACCTGAATCCCCACCTCAACCAGTACTGTACAGTCCCTTTAAAGGGTGAAATAATTTCTTACCACTTGAAGCTGTTATCATTTCGATCAAACGTTAGGAAATGATGGAGACAATAAAATCGTGTGACGTATCACGCAACCTCGTAACTCTTGTAAAGCAATTATTCTTCTTTCATTAGCGTATCCTGTAAATTTAAAGAAGACACGGAAAAAAAAAACTTCTATGATTGATGTACCAATATTATAGCATTTAGGTTGCACGGTAAACAGTTAATAATTCAAGGCGAGATCTTTAAGCGCTTCTCAAAATCATTTCAGAATTGAGCGACTGATTGTTCTAGACATCAGCAATAATTTGATATTGTATGTCATTGAGAGTGTAGAAAAAATGTATAGAAAATGGGAACGTTTTTCTATACGGCGATTTATACAAAAACGGATGTATAGAAAAACGGATTTGATCGGACAGTTTAATGACATCGAGGAGAAGTACTGTCTATTAAAACGCTAATAAGTGTATTGATTGAGGAAGACGGATAATGTCTAACACATTGCCAAAATTGTAATCTTAACAGATAATTTATTTTTATATTGATTTCTCTGATCTTTGTAATATTTACACGTTAATATTGCAATGAAGAGCACACTAATTTACCTTAGTGGCGTTCTGTTTACTCAAACGCCAGCATGGAATTCGTACGTTGGGACACTATTTCGTATGATTTGAAAGGTTCCACATGCTCAAGACTTAATTATGTTTTTGGGTGCATTAAGATATGTTTTTAACGACATTTTTTAATAAACCTTTGGGATCACAACCTTATTATGTGCGAGCAGAAATCAATCAGTGCTTGTAAAAATGATACCTATTATAAGCGGTATAGTTTTCCTTCAAAATGTCGAGTAAGAAAAAAAAAGAGAACGCTCAGACCTTTTCTTTGATCAAAGGCTGTCCCTTGTTTGTTCAGTAAGTTCGGCTGTTCAGGCAAGCAAGGAAACGTGTTGTGGTGATGTCGACATTCTCTTTGTATATTGGTTGCTGTTTCTTGTCCTTCATTCTTTGGTAAACATTTCAATGATCATGCATTGTCAGTCACGTGCATCGTACATTGTGCAGTGTGGTTGTTGGAAACAATGGCCTCCTTCATCTGGTAGCTAGTCCGTGGAATGACATTCAAATCTTGTTATTTATTTTTTCCACAAAGTATTATCACAACCAAGATAGATCAAATCAACATCAGAACAAAGGATAATGTAGTATCATAATTTTACATTAATCATTGTTATTTTGTTAGTCGTAGTCATTGTTATCCCTTTTTTATTTGTGTTGCGCGGGGGTGATTGTCAGTGTTGACATAAGACTTGTAAAAATATGTGCAAATACGAACATGTAAGTCTTACATGATAATCTAGTAGTATTATGGTACACTGTGGATTCAAGAGGCATCTTAACATTGAAGTTGTGAACCGAAATTTTGGCATGCTGAATCCAACAAAATTGCTATAACGCAATGTTCTATGAGTGAGACCATAAACAAGTATTGGGTACCTGATTATCATTTTTTTTCTAAATTCTCTTAAAGTTTCAGTGCCATCATATTTGATGAGAAGACTACTACAATTTGTGATGTGACATGTGTAAAACGATATGAAGAAATATATATTTTAAAAACATCATCTTATTTTCACTTTTTGGCATAATAAAAGATTACATGACTTGCCCCTTCCAGGCCCAAAACCATTAAAAATGTACAATTCAGGTTTTGAAATTGTGAAAAAATAAAGTTTTCTCAAAAACATTCCGACAACGAAAAATTGCTAGAGGATACATTGAATTTCAACTTAAACAAAAATGAGCAACAAATGTTGTAAACTTTTTATGTTCTGAAATTTGAAGCTGAACATGAAAATTTCACCACTGTAACTTACGTTACTGCGCTTATTTTTCTTTGACCATATTCATACTGTTTAGGGATGGACAATGCAACTATCCTTCTATTGGTGGATAGTTTCGAAGATATGACCATTCTTATTTCAATGTGCCTGCTATATTTTTCATTCATTTGATGAGTTACTGTAACCGTGAATTAAGATATTGATAGATATGATGGAGGTTGTTAACTATGTAAAGTTATATTGTTTCCTATATTTTTTTTATTCGTACACATAGAACTTTCAGAAAACTGCCAAATGATTTTAGATGGATTTGTCCTACACATATTTTCAAACGATCCCAGTCACCATATGACAAATGAAAATGTGACTGTTTAAACCTTGGTAACGTTTGTTACGCATATGAGTCACGTATGTTACATAAATATATTAAACACTAAAAAAGAAGATAAATTTTAAGAGTTCTAATAAATATCAAGAGTACAAGCGTTGCAAGACCTTCAGGACTTCTGGAAGCAGATTTATTTAATTGTCGTCTCATGTTATCGTCCTTATAGTATATACATTTGGCCTAAAATGAAAAATTGGAATAAAATATTTAAATTACCTGTTGAAGTGCCCTGTTTAAAACCAAAGGAATGCATTTATATAAGAGTCACAAAAGACATTGTCAAGAACCCCTAGAATGTATCAGTGTGTATTATAAACAATTGTAACGTATGTTTCAAATGTTTCCAGATTGAAATATTAATCACTCGAAAGTGGAGATGCATTGGAAAGTGCATTAAAAAGGAACGATACATTGCTAAATAACATTGCACAGTGTGAGTGCACAAGCTGGTCAGTACTTAACTGTTTAGCAAATTAAAGTTTACACCAATAAGGTATATCAGGCATAAGAGTGAAAAATGTGAAATAAATCACAGCAAGCCTATGAAGTTTAAAATGCAAACACCAGCACTGCTTTATGATTAATAATGCATGACTATCACGAGTTTCATTAATGAACAAACCATGAATTATTGTTGCTTAAAACGTACAGATTTCTTGGCACATTATTCAATAATGTGCCAAGAAATCTGTAAGTTTTAAGCAACAATAATGCTAGATTGGGTAATAGTCACAAAAATACAGAATTATAAACAATTTAAGAGTGGTTACGTAAATAGACAGCTTTCTCACGGTTTTAGATTGAGAGTATAACTGACATATTATGACACATGCACTAGTCTATAAAGACAAAAATGATAAACACAAAAAGGCGCACCTTTCATAATTTGGATACCCCCTTTTTTGGGGTGGGGGGGGGGAAGAGGCAATGGAAAAGGCATAGAAATTTCAGAAGAACAAATTGCAATTCTATTTCCATTACATAGAATAAAAGTTCAGTGACATATAAAATGTCTTCAATGTATATTACATCATTGTAAAAGACAACTGTAAACTCACAATCTGGTCTTTTTCTGCACAAGGCAACTTTCAATAAAAGGTATTCTGGGTAAGAGCCAGTGTAGGAGAGAATAATGCAAAAGTGGAGAGTTGTATTATAGTGAAATGATATAAAAGTTGGTATAAGAGCGTTAGTATGACGCTTTCTTCTATTTTCTTGGTTAAACTTCAAATTTTCATTACTATCTCGGAAGAGTTAGATTGGGTAGAATCTTTTTATGGATGATTTTCGGTGCATAAACAAAAAAATTCACATACATTTCATCCTTTCAATTTGATATCTACAAACCAACACTTTTATCCAGTACCTTTCATTGTAAAGCATACATAAGAATACATCATTGGCAAATTTTTTAATTTGTGAATCAATGTCCTTGTCAATCCTTGCCAATCAAGTCGACATTATCACCTTCATTCACCCTTTGCTGAGATCGGTTTAAGTCTTCTTTTATTTTCTTGCCGAAGGCTCTGTGTTTTTAACTCTTTCATTTTTTTCTGCGCTCTTGTTTTTCCCAATTCTTAAGATTTTTTACAGGAACGTAATACTTTTTTACACGTTGTTTCTCGGATTTACTCTCTAAAGAAATCGAGTGAAAGTATTCACTCTTAATGGGGTGAATAAAAAAAAAAGAGTGAATCTAGAGTGAAAATGTTCATTTTCACTCTTCAGAGTGACCTCAGGGACCACTCCTAAATCTTCGAGTGATCCCTGAGCTCACCCCAAAATGAGTGAAAATGAACTTTTTTCACTCAAAATTCATTCCAATTTTACTCTAAATTCACTCTTTTTTATATTCACTCCATGAAGAGTGAATATTTTCACTCATTTTTTTTTTAAGAGAGGAAGGAAGGCTTCTTCTCCAATCTTTTCTTTTATCCTTCTTCAGTAATCGGCCTGAATCTTGGCTCTGGATTTTCCAATTTTGACCTCTTGGAACCCAAAGAGTAATGATAAGATTCCCTTAACAGAGAAATAAGAAAATCCATACTGCAAATCAGAAATAAGATATTCTTACATAATTACGTAACCTACGTTACCTCTAATTACAAGGAATGAAGTGTCACATAATGAATTTGGTGGGCTGCAATTCACTATAACTTTGAAGTAAATGATATGATTATTAAAATGAAAACCATTATTTTCATCATTCATATATATCATTAACGTACATATTGGATTGATTTAGAGTGATTGAAACCTACGTTACCAAGGTATTCAGGGCCTCATTAACAATGATTATTGCCAAAAAGAATGGATAGTGCAAGCCTAAAATTGAAATATGTTTTTCATTTGTTTATTTATGGATATAAGTCTCTTTTAGGATAAAGCTTTGGTGAAAAGTACGACAGTGTACATGCAGATGTGAATTTGAAACCTACGTTACCTTAAGTGAAACCTACGTTACAATATTGACCCTATGTTTAGGTTCCTTAATGTTGTATAAATATCTGAGTGAGATGGAAACTTGTTATTCTCCTCGACAAAACAAACACCAAAGTACTTGCTTATAGTAAAAAAGTACCAATATTTGAATGTAATTACGCTAAACATGACTTTGAAAATATATATACCGTTCGCTCATATACTGAGAAAGATCTCGTGCAGTCCATTCCCTGTGAGTCGTCAACGTGATGCGCCATTTTGTCGCAAGGACTGTTTCTAAGGAACTATGGGGTAAGATGGCTCTAGATACCACTTTTTATCGATGAATGGTTGCAATGTTAGTGAATCTAATTAAGATTATTTTTTCGGGGGTAACGTATGTTTCGGTAACGTATGTTACATCTGACCTTCGATGTGACTTTTTCAAGCGATTAGTAATGGCTCATAATTGAAAACTCAGTGGAGAGATTGGGGTACCGTATGCCTATGTTTGGTATCTTCCTTGTAACATTTTCATTTTTAATTTTCCATAGCGGTGGTAACGTATGTTTCATTTCTTAACCATACGGTCTGAATCATGTTAGTGCTTGTAGCTTTTTCTCTGCAGCAGATAACCAGGTGGCACAACTATTGTTTACAGCATTGGACGAGACATTTTTTTAAGTTTTTAGGACGGATAATTCACAATTTCAACCCCAGGGAATGTTTTAAAGGAAAACTTGAAATCATGGTAACGTATGTTTCACATGCCTTTGCGACAAATTTGACCTGTAAAATAATTCAACTGAATAGTTTTCAATTATATTTCTTTTTATTATAACCTGTAGACAAATGGCTTTGCATGCCATTAACAGGTCGATTGAATGTGTACTTGTTTTTCCATATTATATACGTACATATACAATTATTTTTTTCTCTTTATATTGTTCTTTTGCAGTGTGCACGAGACATCACACACTATGATAGTCTTCTCCTCCAACAGTGACTGCACAGAAACTTTAAAGATTCGTGAAGTTTGAACAGAGTATTCGAATTTTCTCAAACTTTCATGCGTACTACTTATGTGTTCTACTGATATTCTACATTCATTCAATCCACTTGTCCTGTAATGTACCAATGTCTCATAAAATCCTTGAAAAATATGCACAAATAAATAATTTCACTACATAACATGAAATTCTAGTACAGACAAGGCATGGTACACTACTATCAAGTCTCACGCGTCATACTCGGGCCTTACAAGCTTTTCTCATCCTTGCAGCCTATACCAACAGGGTAAAGAAACCCCATCCCACCAGAATAATCGAACAAACAAAACATGCCTATCCCACAACCGAAAGTCACATTTCAAGTTCAAATGCAAAAGGTCCTTACCATGAGGGGGAGGGGGAAGTAATATTGCCTCCTAAATCATTCACTATGTTGCAAATCATCGTCTGCTCTGCTTCACCCGTTGAGGACGGGCTGATTTTGCTACGACACGCATTTCCCATAGACGCTTGCCCGAGTATCCTCGGGACTCGTCCTCTCTCTAACATTAGAATTTGAATATTTAGGTGATCCGAGTATCCTCTCGGATCACCTTCTGTTTCTGTACGGATTCTTTCTTCTTCTTCTTCTTCTTCTTTTTCTTCTTATTTCTCCCCAAAAGTTGTGTATCGATTAGCTCAGAAAGTCCTTTTCCTATCAATTTCAAACTTACACCATATATGTATCGTCTCCCAAAGACGGCAATCGAACTAAAATCAAAGTGATCAGTCGACCGTGACGTCACTATGACGTCATTATATGAAAACACATTCTCAATCATATCTCATTAATGGAATGAAATTTTTCAATGAAATTTTCGTCACATATATTTCAAGTCAAGCGCATTCTACTCGTATTTTCAAAATTCATCTATACCTTAAAACGTGCGCGTACGCGCGCGTTGAAATATTTGCATGCTCAAATCGAGCTCAAATGTTTTTTGCACACGTTTCAGACCATTTAGAGCATTTTTTGAAAAATTGAAAAAATTAGACGGACGCGTACGCGCGCGCGCATATACGCACGCACAGCTCTTATGCAATGGAAATTTCCCGTTTTTTCACACATATCGGCTGCCTGAAATGTCAAGGAATATTTCTACGAAGTTTCAAGTCAATCCGACTCAATATGACGTCATACGGACCCGTCAAAGTTGAAATTACGCGCGCGCGTCAATGGCGATATACAGTGCAACAATGCCAAAAAACCGCCCATTTTAAATCCGATTTCACTCGTCAGGATGGACGGTGATCCCCCATTTTCTTTACATATTCTGAAAGCTGATGAGTTGTACATGTCATTTCATGGGTTGGCGATGCTTGAAAAATGATGAAAAGATATCAAATTTCTTAATAAAATAAAAAAAGTAAATTTTCAAAATGACGTCATCAAATTACAAGTTCACTCGAGCGTATCTCACTTATTCGTTGCTAATTTTCACCCAAATTTCAGTATGTTGTAGCTTATGAAATGCTCTTTCATTAATGTAAAAACAATATTTTGATTGGATGACGTTATTGCCTCGTAAAAATGGATTGAAAGTATCCTTGTAAGATTTGACCAGTTTACGTGTTATCTCTATGGGAGAGCAGTTTTTCTGGCAGTGAACATTGACATGACTATCTATTTCGAGCACTAGCTCACTAATGCTTCGGTGAATTTTTACCAGATTTTAGTATGTTGTAGCTGAGACTTTGGGCTATCGTAAGTGTGCCCTCCATTTTTTCATAGGACGTCGGCATCGCGTCGAAAAACTTGGTTGAAAATGGCACGCGGCTTCGATGCAGCGTCATTTTGCTTAATACACAGGGCCTATGGAGCATGAAATAGGTCATTGCATAGCGCATCCGACTCGTAATCCTAAGGTCCCTGGTTCGAGGCTCACCCCTGCCAATAATTTTTTTTTTTCAAACACTTTTTTTTCTTTTTCTTTAGTTAGTCTTAATCTCCCTTTCTTAACTTTATCTTTCTCTGATTTGTTTATGCTTCTCCTTCAAATTTCTATAAAATAACATAATTAGGTGATCCGAGTATCCTCTCGGATCACCTATTGTATCTGTACTGAATCTTTCTTCTTTATTTCTTTCTCCTCAAATGTTGTGCAGCGATTAACTCAAAAAGTCATTCACCTATGACTTTTAAACTTATACCATATATGTATCACGTCATAAGAACGACAGATCTAATGTATCTTTGTGATCAGTCAACCATGACGTCACTATGACGTCATTATCTGAAATCACGTTCACATTCGTATCTCATTAATGAAATGGAATTTCTCAACGACATTTACATATAATATAGTTCAAGTCAAGTTCTATCGATATATTTAATAAAATTTCATCACGACCCTGGTAAACGAGCGCGTACGGGCGCGTTGAAATTTTAATATGTTCCAATCGAGCTCAAAATTGTTTTGCACACGTTTCAGGTCATTTGGAGTATTTCAGAAAAAATCGACGGACGCGTACGCGCGCGCGCATATACGCACGCACAGCTCATATGCAATAGAAATTTCCCGTTTTTTCACACTTATCGGCTGCCTGAAATGTCAAGGAATATTTCTACCAAGTTTCAAGTCAATCCGACTCAATATGACGTCATACGGGCCCGTCAAAGTTGAAATTCCGCGCGCGCGTCAATGGCGATATACAGTACAACTATGCCAAAAAACTGCCAATTTTAAATCCGATTTTACTCGTCAGGATGGACGGTGACCCCCCATTTTCTGTACATATTTTGAAAGCTGATGAGTTGTACATGTCATTTCATGGGGTGGCAATGCTGACAAAATGATTAAAAGATATCAAATTTCTTAATAAAGTAAAAAAAGTAAATTTTCAAAATGACGTCATCAAATTTCAAGTTCATTCGAGCGTATCTCACTAGTCCTTTGTCAATTTTCACCCATATTTCAGTATGATGTAGCTCATCTAATGTTCTTTCAAACATAAAATAACAAAATTTTGATTGGATATCGGTATCACCTCGTAAAAATTGATTGAAAGTAATCTTGTCAAATTTGACCAGTTTACGTGTTATCTCTATGGGAGTGCAGTTTTTCTGGAAATGAAAATTGACATGACTATCTTTATCGAGCACTAGCTCACTTAAGCTTCGGTAAATTTCTCCCAGATTTTAATATGTTGTAGCTGAGACTTTACACTACCGTAAGTGTGCCCTTTGTTTTTTCATACGATGTCAGAATCACGTAAAAAAATTGGGTTGAAATTCAGGCTTATCTTCGATGTATTGAGATATTTCTTTCTTTCTGCAACTTTCTTTGCAATAACTCAAGAAAAACGACCTCTGTCACTTCCATATTTTGCACATGTTTAGTTCATGTCACGTGCATTATTTCATAAAATAACAACTACTTGATCGGACACCATCTTGGGTATGTAAATTAGGGTCAAAGGTCATAAGTGTTTCACCCTGTATCTTAGTGAATACATGTCCTATCTTTCCCATATTTTGCACACGCAAAGACCATGTTACAAGGATCATTTCACAAAATAACCACTTTTTACTCAGATGCCATCTTGTCTGTGCAAATTGAGGTCAAAGGTCATATGTACTTCTTTTTGTATCTTCGTTATGACGTGTTATCTCTATGGGAGGGAATTTTTTTAAATGTGAAAATTGACATGATTGTCTTTATCGAGCACTAGCTCACTTACCCTTCGGTGAAGTTCTCCCAGATTTTAATATGTTGTAGCTGAGACTTTGCGCTATCGTTATGTGCCCTTCGTTTTTTTCATACGATGTCGGAATTACGATAAAAAACTTGGTTGAAATTAAAGCTTATCTTCTATGTATTGAGATATTTCTTTCTTTCTGCAACTTTCTTTGCAATAACTCAAGAAAAACACGCCCTATCACCCCCATATTTTGCACATGTTTAGTTCATGGCTCGTACATTATTTCATAAAATAACAACTACTAGATCGGACAACATCTTGGGTATGTAAATTAGGGTCAAAGGTCATAAATGTTTCATCTTGTATCTTAGTGAATACCTGTCCTATCTTTCCCATATTTTTCACACGTATAGACGATGTCGCGAGAATCATTTCACAAAATAACCACTATTTCATCAGATGCAATCTTGGGAGTGCAAAGGTGGGTCAAAGGTCATATGTACTTGTTGCTGTTTCTTCGTTATAGTGTATACAGAATTTGGTACCTAACATGGCAGATATGACTCCCTTTGCTAAATGAGAATGCAAACATCACACGGCCAATGTCTCTAAACAGAGATGAAACTTGTATGGTCATGCCTATTGCGATCAGGACTCGAATCATTGATAAAAAAAATCGGATCACCTTAATTTGTCAGTGATGACAAATTACAATCTCTAGTGTTAAACTTCCCGTTGTCACAAAAAAGTTCTTTCTCCTCAAATGTTGTGTAGAGGTTAGCTCAGAAAGTCCTCATCCTATCAATGTCAAAATTATACCATATATGTATCATGTCCCAAAGACGACAGATCTAATAAAATCATAGTGATCAGTCGAAAGTGACGTCACTATGACGTCATTATATGAAAACACATTCTCATTCATATCTCATTAATGGAATGGAATTTTTCTATGAAATTTACCTCACATATAGTTCGAATCAAGTTGATTCTACTCATGTTCTCAAAATTCATCTGTACTCTTCAAACGTGCGCGTACGCGCGCGTTCAAATATTTGTATGCTCCAATCGAGCTCAAAATTTTTTTGGACACGTTTCAGACCATTTGGAGCATTTTTTGAAAAATTGAAAAAATCGGACGGACGCGTACGCGTGCGCGCATATACGCACGCACAGCTAGTATGCAATAGAAATTTCCCGTTTTTTCACTCAGATCGGATATCTGAAATGTCAAGGAATATTTCGACCAAGTTTCAAATCAATCCAACTCAATATGACGTCATGCGGGCCCGTCAAAGTTGGAATTCCGCGCGCGCGTCAATGGCGATATACAGTGCAACAATGCCAAAATACCGCCAATTTTAAATCCGATTTTACTCGTCAGGATGGTCGGTGACCCCCCACTTTCTTTACATATTCTGAAAGCGAATGACTTGTACATGTCATTTCATGGGTTTGCGATGCTAAAGAAATGATTAAATGATATCAGATTTCTAAATAAAATAAAAAAAGTAAATTTTCAAAATAACGTCATCGAATTTCAAGTTCACTCGAGCGTATCTAACTTGTCCTTTGCCAATTTTTACCCAGATTTCAGTATGTTGTAGCTTATTAAATGCTCTTTCACTTATGTCGTATCAAAATTTTGATTGGATGACGGCATCACCTCGGAAAAATGGATTAAAAGTAATCTTGTCAAATTTGACCAGTTTACGTGTTATCTCTATGGGAGTACAGTTTTTCTGGAAATGAAAATTGACATGACTATGTTTATCGAGTACTACCTCACTTATGCTTCTGTGAATTTCTCCCAGATTTTAATATAGTGTAGCTGAGACTTTGGGCTATCGCCAATGTGCCCTTCGTTTTTTCATACGGAGTCGGAATCACGTCCAAAAACTTGGTTTAAATTAAAGCTTATCTTTGATGTATTTTCATATTCGTTTCTTTTTGCAACTTTCTTTGCAATAACTCAAGAAAAACAAGCCTTATCAGCCCAATATTTTGCGCATGTTTAGTTCATGTCACGTACATTATTTCATAAAATAACAACTACTTGATCGGACACCATCTTGGGTATGTAAATTAGAGTCAAAGGTCATAAATGTTTTATCCTGTATCTTGGTAAATAAATGTCTTATCTTTCCCATATTTTGCACACGTAAAGACCATGTTACAAGGATCATTTCACAAAATAACCACTTTTTGCTCAGATGCCACCTTGTCTGTGCAGATCGGGGTCAAAGGTCAAATGTACTTCTTTCTTTATATTCGTTATGACGTGTTATCTCTATGGGAGGGAATTTTTCTAGATGTGAAAATTGACATGATTGTCTTTATCGAGCACTAGCTCACTTACCCTCCGGTGAATTTCTCCCAGATTTTAATATGTTGTAGCTGAGACTTTGCGCTATCATATGCATGCCTTTTAATTTTCATACGGTGTCGGAATCACGTGAAAAACGTGGTTGAAATCAAAGCTTATCTTCGATGTATTGAGATATTTCTTTCTTTTTCCAACTTTCTTTGCAATAACTCAAGAAAAACATACCCTATCACCCCAATATTTTGCACCTGTTTAGTTCATGTCACGTACATTATTTCATAAAATAACAACTACTTGATCGGACACCATCTTGGGTATGTAAAATAGGGTCAAAGGTCATAAATGTTTCATCCTGTATCTTGGTGAATACATGTCCTATATTTCCCATATTTTGCACACGCAAAGACCATGTCACAAGAATCATTTTATAAAATAATCACTTTTTGCTCAGACGCCATCTTGGGTGTACAAAGTGAGGTCAAAGGTCAAATATACTTCATTCTGTATTTCCGTTAGTGTATACGGAATTCGGTACCAAAGATGGCAGATATGACTCCCTTTTCTAAATGAGAATCCAAACATCACACGGCCAATGGCTCTAAACACAGATGAAACTTGTATTGTCATGCCTATTGCGATCAGGACTCGAATCATTGATTTAAAAAAAAATCGGATCACCTTAATTTGTCAGTGATGACAAATTACAATCTCTAGTTCTTCTTCTTTTTTTTTTTTCGTGAGCCATGGTATTGTTGACAGGATTTTGTATGAAGTTACCATGAACTTTAATTTTCAACCTATTTACCAACATTGCTGTGAAGTCATGAAAACACCCACACTTTAACAGCAAACTCATTATCTGATTGTTTTCAACAACACTTGGCCAATCATGTACAGAAAACAATGAACCTTTGATGATTCAAAGACAATTCGTGCACGCTATCGTGCAAGGCGAAACAGCATTCTCTTTTTTTCAAGAGCTGTGTGCTGCTGCAGACCAGACTAAACCGTGTGACACAGATATCAGATCATTAAGGTGTTTTGTCTAAATGAACGTGATGATGATCATGCAACCGTGGAGACTCTCAAAGAAAAAAAATCGAACTTAGACATGCACGTATTTTTATATATATGACAACTCAAGAAATGTGTATGGGGCTCCCTCTAAAGTTATAATTTGAATATTTCATTATTTTTTTCTGTGAGCCATGGTACTGGTGACAGGATTTTGTATGATTGGAGTTATCATTAACTTTACTTTTCAACCTATTTTTCTCACCAACATTGCTGTGAAGTCATGAAAAACCCACACATTAACAGCGAGCTCATTATCTGATTGTTTTCATCAACACTTGACCAATCATGTACAGAAAACAAAGAACCTTTGTTGATTCAAGGACAATTTGCACACGTTACTAGTATACGTACAGGGCAGAACAACAGAGATCCATCCTGCAAGGGCAATTATGACGTCATTTCCTTTGTCCGCGTGCACGCACATACACACACACACACACACACACACACACACACACACACAGATTTAGTATAGCTGTACCTGGCGAATAAAATATTTTCGCCAGGTGAAATACTTCAGGTCTGAAAGAATGATGTTCTGATAATAATCGTGTGGACATGGGTATCAGCTCTCTAGGGAAGTATTGTATCTATATAAAGTGAACGTGGTGGTAATCATACGACTGTGGAGACTCACAATGGGAAATAAAATAATGTCAAACTTAGATACAAAACATGTACGTGTAGTCTGTGTCCAATTACAAGTCAAGAGTTTGTTTGGTTTTTTTTTAAGGACAAGTCCACCTTCATATACATAATGATTGAGAGAATGCAGCAATATTAGTAGAACACACCAGTGAAAGTTTGAGGAAAATTGGACAATCCGTTCAAAAGTATATAAATATTTTAAGTATCTGTGCAGTCACTGCTGGAAGAGAAGACTACTACAGTGTATGATGTCACATGCGTACAACTATATAAGGAAAATAAAAAGAGATTTTCACAAAACTTTACTTTTTGAATAAAGTGCACATTTCTTCGACTTGCTACTGATGTATGTTAAGGGTAATATTATTCCCCCGGATGCCTTCTGAAAGAGAGAAGTCGAGTGTTCTTTTGTTATGCGAGAAAAATGGAAATATGTTTAATTTTCTTTATTCTTTCTTGATATCGTTGTACTCATGTGACATCACAAGCTATAGTAGTCTTTTCATCCAGCCGTGACTGAGCAAAAACTTCACAAATTCATAACTTTTTAACGGATTGTCCGATTTTACTCAAACTCTCACTGATGTGTTCTACTAATGTTGCTGCATTCACTCAACCCACATGTCTATGAAGGTGAACTTGTCCTTTAAGTTAAATAAGGGGGGGGGGGGTTCCCTCTACCGTTAGAATTTCAATATCTTATTTTCCAGGAGCCATGTATGGCAATGATGACACGATTTTATCTTAAAGGTAAGATGTTCATTTACTTGTGAGAGGATCTAATGCTAAAACACCCAAAATTAAGGTATGTATTTTCAACTAAAGCGTATCATAAAGGGTGCTGGCTAATTTATCACGAATAAAGTCATGTGATATGAGGCAGCCGCTGCTTACAGACTACCTTTAATCGTCGATTGTCCGTTTATTGTAGGGAGAATCCACATCTTCCCACGTCGACTCTACATAAAGATACGGTAAGAATGATAGAAATAATCATTTCAAGAACATTAAAAGCAGATTGGCATAGGGCCCTACAGTGCATCTTATTGGTCTCACATGTACTGACCGAATATTGACATCTGAAATAATTGCTATCAGAATACAAATTGCGTTTGCTTTAAAGATGTAAAGACTTGATATGTGAAAGTGTGTCTATTTCTCCAATAATTATTGTAAAATCTGCGTGGTTCGCATTTCCGTTCTTCTTCATGTTGCCTAAGTCACCTAACTGCCTGTACTTCCAGCGGTTAGAGCTCATTATTTCGAAGGCTCGTTATTCCGAAGGCTCTTAAAGTCCGAAGATTCGTTATTCCGAAAGTTCACTGTTCCGAATTTCATTTTCGGATTAACGAATCTTCGGAATAACGGACCTTCAGAATAACGCCACAAATGTTCGGATTAACGAACTCTTTTTCATTTTCGGATTAACGAACCTCTAGGTATTGGGAATTTGTGTGTTTCGGATTAACGACCCTTCGGAATAACGAACCTTTGGAATAACGAACAGCACCCCTTCCAGCAATGGTACACGACGACATTCGCACGTAGGCCTACGTCGTGAGGGTTCGGTGTAAAAATGGCAGAGGTAAAAATGGCAGAGGTAAAAATGGCAGGGGTAAAAATGGCAGGGGTAAAAATGGCAGAGTTAAAAATGGCAGAGGTAAAAATGGCAGAGGTAAAAATGGCAGAGGTAAAAATGACAGGGGTAAAAATGGCAGAGGAAAAAATGGCAGAGGTAAAAATGGCAGGGGTAAAAATGGCAGAGGTAAAAATGGAAGAGGTAAAAATGGCAGGGTTAAAAATGGCAGAGGTAAAAATGGCAGGGGTAAAAATGGCAGAGGTAAAAATGGCAGAGGTAAAAATGGCAGACGGAAAAATGGCAGGAGTAAAAATGGCAGAGGTAAAAATGGCAGAGGTAAAAATGGCAGGGGTAAAAATGGCAGAGGTAAAAATGGCAGAGGTAAAAATGGCAAAGGTAAAAATGGCAGGGGTGAAAATGGCCCATTTTTCCCCCGGTCTCCCCTTTTTTACTTTCTTGCATTTTTTTTCTCACGGATACCCTTTGCGTTTTAATGGAAAGGACCAAACCTCCCACCCAGCCTCCAACGTCTCTAAACTATTGCAAATGGAGCATGTACAAAAATTGTACAGAATGAAAACTGCATTCCTTCACGACCGATAGGGCTTACGTACATGTACAAAATATTCCCCTCGTTTTCCTCACTTAAACAGGTAGAATGCATATCGCCTCACCTGACCTCTTTCTGGTTTATCCGAAACATTTTCTTGGGGCTATGAGATGAGAGTGCATAAACCGTGACGTAAACGATGTATACGTTATTATAAACATTAAAACGAAAAAAAAAAGGTATACATGCGCGAAAAAAAAACACGCGTAAAGGTTTGAAATTCTCGGAAGTAGTATAGCTCGTCTAGATAGTAATAATTCGACCTTGATTTTTCCGAGAAAATGGGAAAAAATGAGAGTAATAAATATAAAAATAGTATCGCTATGTATTTTGTTGAAAATCAGGTCACGTACTTTGGAGAGGTCAGAGAGCTTATAGTAATAATGTAGCCTTGAAAATAGGGAGGAGCGGGCAAATCAGAAAGTGAGAAAAAGAAAATTATGAATGTATCGATAAATTTATAGTATTGATGCTGAGTTGATAAAAATTTGTTTTGACGGGATAATGCCCGTAGAGCTGCTGAAGGAACGAGAGCAATGTGAGGAAGAAATGTGCGGGTACGAAGTGTACACTGATGAGCGCCGGACATATCAGACAGTGACCGATGGTCAGAGCAGACAGCGAGTGAAACAGTATATCATGAATGGACGAAGTCTACTGTGAAATGCGAGGGTACGAAGTGTACTCTGATGACCGACGGTCAGAGCAGACAGCGAGTGAAACAGTATATCATGAATGGACGACGTCTACTGTGAAATGCGAGGGTACGAAGTGTACTCTGATGATCGATTTGCATATCAGACAGCGAGTGAAACAGAATATGACATGTAGTATGGAGGCTGTGTCGATGAACATTTGTTTTGACGGGATAAAGCCATAACTGTGAGAGGTACTAGGGTAATTAAGACATGTGAGGGTACGAAGTGTACTCTGATAAGGTCAGAAAACTTAGAGTAAAAATATGACATTGAAGAGGACGTAGTTGTACAATAGGAGAGGAAGGAGATGTTTGATAGAAGAGGGCTAATATGCAAGAGTGAGCGAAAAATACTCTGATGAGGTCAGAAAACCGATAGTAAAAATATGTCCTCGAAGAGGAAGGAGTTGTCTGATAGAAGAGGGCTAATATGCAAGAGTGAGCGAAAAGTGCACTGCTGAGGTCAGAAAACTTATGGTAAAAATATAACCTCGAAGCTGTTAAAAATAGAGGAAAACAATGCAAAATAAGCCGATTGTGATGAGCTCTGATACATTTATAAAGAGTGAACATGAACAACATCGATCATTCTACAGGTAAAATCAGTATTGCGATCTTTGTCTTGAACGTGTAGCACTTTGAGTTAACTGAGAAAATGGCCTCTTACAGTTATTCTGATGCCAGTGCCTATGTGAATGATGAGGGGGATGTTGCTGGTGTTTCCAAGGGACGAAATGAGGACGGTGACAGTTCGGCATCAATGGTGAGTACATTATCGTTTTTTCGATGGATATGTTTAACACAGATGATTTTAGAAAAGTTGATTGTCACAAAATTAAAATACAAATTAAGTATAGTTTATCACGTCTATCACTTAATTACAGTGCCGTAGGGACATACTGCATTATTATGAGTCTACGTTTCAAATGATCCTACGTTTTAGTTATTTCTATTCGTTTCATTGTTATTTTTTTGTAGAATTCCTCCACGAGTGGATATGCTGGAAAGTCAGTGACGTCACCATTTACTTTCGAGGAAGGAGCCATTCCCTTTCACTTGGGTTCAAAACGCTTTGTTGTAGTGAAAATTTATCAAGGCACTGTCTACGTGAACATTCGCGATTATTATCAAAATCATCTTGGCAAGATGTGCGCGGCTTTGAGGGGTATAAACCTTACTGTGGAGCAGTGGGAAAAGATGCGTGATGCGATGTTTCCAATTTCGCGTGCGATTAACCAGTTGCAAAAAGAGGCCAAAAAGCAACAACTACAACAACAGCAGAAAAGGAAGAGGGAGAACAGCAACTCCCATTCATATTCTCGCAGCACTTCTTGGCAAGGTCCCGATTATTATCATTAATGGTCTAACAGAACTCGCGCTTCTATTTTTTTTTACCCACCCCCTATAGAATGAATATCCACTATCACTACTTCTACTGTTAATAATAATAATAATAATAATTTTTTCGATAGGTCAAAGCTGAACTTACCCACCACAAGGAAATGAGAAGCATAAAACCATTGCCCGCTGCCAAACACGTGTCGGTAGATGAGATTCGGGAGATGGTGACATCGAAGAGGGCCAGTGAGACGAGCGGAAAGGACGAGAAGGAGATGGGAGCAGGTCAGGACGGCGAGAAAAGGAGGGAGAGATCAAACCTGATTGATATTCCCAATGATATCCACTGCATCACCCGTACGACCTATGCCGGACCGTTCATCACAGCCACCAAAGTGATCATGAAAAAGATCAACGAACTTGTACTGGAGAAATGCTACGGTTGTCAAACGAATCATCCTAGTCAGAAACACCACGAGTGTCTGTGGTTAGACTGGGAAGCGAAGATAGACACATACATGGATTCAGCAATATCGCAACTGACGGAGTCGGAGTTCATAGAGAACTTGGACGCCGTGTACGACATGGACAATTTGTGGGAGGATGAACGTTTGATAGTCCTGTGCGAGGCTGTGGAGTTTTATCACTTTTACTTGCGTACACCAGAGGTGGTGGAAGAACTATCGCAATACATAAAGTTACACTGCTAGTCACTTTATGGCATGGGTGTGTGTGTGATAATGCTACATTATAGCGATGCACTATGCATTAAATAATAATGATTATAATAATAATCATAACAATAATAATAATAATAATTCAATTGACTATCTAATCTGTCAATAACGCATTAAAAATTGAAGCCGAGCAATCCAATTGGGATCGAATGTGAAGAAGAAGAACTACAGTCTCGATGTGTCATACTGTTGGTATTTTCTCGTCACATGAAAGGTTGAAAGAAAGAGAGAGAGGAGGGGAAGTAGAGAATGATATTTTGTCTTTCGTTAAAAATTGCACATATATATATATATATATATGTATTGTTTGCCTGTACGAGTGTTCGGTGTGATACGTTCAACTAATTATCCAAACGGGATCTTGTGTGAGAACCTATTACACACACACACACACACACACACACACACACAAATAATGATTGATAGAGAGAGAGAGAGAGAGAGAGAGAGGAGGAGGGGAGGAACAGAGATGAGTTTTCGTGGTTCGTTAGAAATTACACTGTATATTATATATATATATATATATATATATATATATATATATATATATATATATTACTTGCATGTACGAGTGTTCAGTGTGATTTGTTTAATTAATTATCCAAAAGGGATCTTGTGGACATGCCATCCTATTACACACACACACACACACTCACACACACACACACACATACACGCAACCCTGAAAAATTATAAAGTACGATAGCCCAGGGACATCGTCCTTTGCTCCTTCGAAAATACAAAGTTCAAACGTCTCAGAGTGCACAAACAAGTTTTAAAAATAAGGGTATTACAGTAAGGTGACCGGTGGATGTCTCTTTGTCTTTCTTGAAAAACACAGCCCTCAAAAAAATTATAAAGTACGATAGCCCTTGGACATCGTCCTTTGCTCCTTCGAAAATACGAAATTCAATCGTCTCAGAGTGCACAAACAAGTTTTAAAAATAAGGGTATTACAGTAAGGTGACCGGTGGATGTCTCTATGTTTTTCTTGAAAAACACTGCCCTCAAAAAATTATAAAGTACGATAGCCCATGGACATCGTCCTTTGCTTCTTCGAAATACGAAATTCAATCGTCTCAGAGTGAACAAACAAGTTTTAAAAATAAGGGTACTTCAGTAAGGTGACCGGTGGATGTCTCTATGTTTTTCTTGAAAAACACTGCCCTCAAAAAAAATTATAAAGTACAATAGCCCATGGACATCGTCCTTTGCTTCTTCGCCGAAATACAGATCTCATACATCTCAGATTGAACAAACAAGTTTTAAAGATAAGTGTACTATAGTAAGATGATCGGTGGACGTTCCTTTTCCTTTTTTAAAACACAGCCCTATAAAAAAAAAAAAAAAAGTTTACGCAATATGATGTAAGAAGCTAGTACCATAATCACTGTACATAACGCCCCTTGCTCTGACCAGTATAAATATAACTTGCGAGAACTGGAGTACAACCGTTCGAAAAAAATGGACAAACAAGGGAACTCTGGAGCTGTCGCTCCAACACCACCACCCCCACCGCCCCCACCACCACCTTCACCTCAGAAGGGGGGGAAAAACGCACCCCCCCCCCAAAAAAAAAAGAGAAGAAGAAGAAGAAGGAGAAGAAGCCAGGCCATATCCCAGCGGGCACTATGGCTTTTTCAATGCCGTCTACTGTACGGATCCCGGCACTAGAAGGCTTGGAAAGAAATGGGGATGGTGATATCATCATCCCCTTAGAGCTGCTAATGGCAGTTCAAACACCCGACGAAGAAGATTACATTTGGTAACTCTTCTTCTTCATCACACATCACGTGAGTATACCCTTACCTGTGTTTTTTTTTTCCTAGATCCGTGTACTATTTTTGTACCTTGCATGTTCACTCGAATATAAATTGACAGTCCGTGGTCTGACGTATCATCATTATCATTCTAGCAGCATGGATTCCAATACATTTAACGAGAGACTGACAATATGCAATTCGCTTGACGATTTGAATGCATTGTTAATGGAATATGAACAGTACCAGGGTAAGTGTCATACGTTCATTCATCCCTACAAGAAATGTATGGTTTCTTGCGTGTTTGTGTCTGTGTCTTTGTGTTTTGCCAGTCATTCTCTATTTTCTTTTTTTATCTTTGTTTTTTCCTTCTTTTTTACCTTCACATATAGACCAACGTCTGCCACCAACACCACCACCACCATCACCATCACAACTCACATCACCCCTAGCGACCGAAGCCGGCCCCCGGACCAGCCAAACACATTTTCCACCGCTTTCCACCGAACCACCACTACCTGACATCTCTGCTGCTCCTGCCCAGCAAGGCGGCACCAACACCACCGCGGAGGAGGAGGAAAAGGAGGAGGAGGAGCAGGAGGAGCAGCAGGAGGAGAAGGAGGAGGAGGAGGAGGAAGCAGATACACCCACCACTTCTCACGAGTCGCCATCCCCCGCATACTTTCTTCGACGAGTGAGTCAAAGAACCAATAAGAAATTTAAAGCCAATGTTGTTGATTACACCGTCTCTTTTCCTACCCATAACGAACTGACGCCACTGATAGATGCCTTGCCGCGTGCCAGTAGTTTATTTCAACGTATAGTAGATGATATGATAAGAGATGCCAGTGATCACGACATGATTCGACTCGTTTTTAATACTCCTAAGTTAGACAAACCCATAAGTCTTCCTTTTGTGAGAAAAGATCAACTAAGTCACGATGTGTTCATGCAAAAGTTAGAGGCAACCTTACAGTCCCACGAAGAAATAACCTTGGACGAAACGGTAGCTTTCAACGTGATACATATGGAAATGCCAGTAGGTGGTAAGAGGAATAGGAGAAAATGTTCGGATTACGATGAATTACTGAAAACCATGCGATGTGTGTTGCGCATTAATAATAATACTGACAATGATAGAATGTGTTGTGCAAGAGCGATCGTGACCATGATAGCCAAAATTGAAAATCATCCCCAAAAGCAATCTATTCAACGAGGTACTAGATTACAAAGACAAATGGCTAGACAGCTGCACGAAGCTGCTGGTATACCCATCGAACAGTTGTGTGGTATTCCGGAAATCAAACGTTTCGAACAAACTCCCATGATGACCAATTACAGAGTAGTGGTTGTTTCCAGAAGAGCCTGTAACTACATCACCTATATTGGTCCCGAAGATAGAGATCATACGATTTATCTTCTGCAGACAGACGATCACTATGATTTGATCACCTCCATGAAAGCCTTTTTGAACAAAAGCTACTATTGCGAGAAGTGTATGAAAGGCTACGATCACAGGCGCGAACACTCTTGCCAACGCATTTGCAAATTGTGTTACGGTTCGACTTGTCCCGCAGTTAGCCGAGCGGACGAATATGTAGAATGTCACAAATGTCATCGTAGATTTAAGAACGCTACTTGTTTGAAAAATCATGTCCAAAATAAAGTGTGCGAGACCATGTACAGGTGCGTGACGTGTGACAGAAATGTCAGCGTGGAACTCTTAAAAAAACACAAGCGCGAGCATGACTGTAGCAAGAAATTTTGCAAACACTGTCAGGGCTTTTTTCCGTTCAATCATCAGTGTTATGTCTCACCCGAACCCCTCGAGAAAAATAAACAAAAAAGTTATATATTTTTTGATTTCGAGTGCACTCAAGAGAGTGGGATACACGTGCCCAATTACTGCGTGGCCCAAATTACCTGTTTTGAATGTCGTGACCAAGCTATCGACACTCCTTGTACGCATTGTGGAGAAAAGAGACAATTCATTTTCAAAGGACCCACGACTGGCGATGATTTTTGTAAATGGTTGATAGACGAGCATTCCAACGTCATAGCAGTGGCCCACAATATGAAAGGGTATGATGGGATGTTTGTTCTTGATTATCTCTATCGCAATTGCATCATTCCCAAGATGATTTTGAACGGTGCAAAGATCATGAGCATTGATATCTCCTTAAATGACATCAAGATCATCGACTCCCTCAATTTCTTACCAATGCCTCTGGCGAACATGCCCAAAACTTTCGGTATTGAAGAACTGCAAAAGGGATACTTTCCTCACTTTTTTAACACGACCAAAAACCAGACGTACACGGGTCCCCTACCCGATGTCAAATATTATGGTCCCGATAGTATGTCTTGCGCCAAAAGGCAAGAATTTTTGAAATGGTACGAGAGCGAGAAATCCAAGAACAAGGAATTTATCATGGCAGAACAATTACACGCATATTGCGTCAGCGATGTCGACATCCTGCGCAAATGTTGTATGCGCTTTCAGGACCTATTTTTTCAAGCTACCAACGGCGTCATTCCCTTTGAGAAAAGCATCACCATTTCCTCGGCCTGCCACTATGTGTACAGGAGAAATTTTCTCAACGAGAATACCATTGCTGTTCTTCCCCCTAAAGGCTATAATCTCCGTTACAAGCACTCTAAAGTCTCAATAGAATGGCTAACTTACATGAGTGAGAAAGAGAATGCGTACATACGTCATGCGAGGAATGAAGGGGAGGTAACGGTGGGTAGATACAGGGTAGATGGTTTTTGCGAAAGCAACAAAACTATCTATGAATTCTACGGGTGCAAATATCATGGATGTCCCAAGTGTTACCAATTTGATACGCCTAGTCCAGATTATGAAGATAAGACTATGGGTGAATTATTTCTAGACACTCTGGCTAGAGAAGCGTGCATTGTACAAATTATGAAGGAGTATCAAGTGGTCACTATGTGGGAATGCGATTGGCAGAGAATGAAAGACGAAAATCAGGTACCGCCCCACATCAAAACACTGACCGGTATCGATGACTATGTACCACTTGACCCAAGAGAGGCTTTCACGGGAGGTAGAACCAATGCTACTTGTCTTTTGTACGATTGCAATGAACACGAAAAAATCAAGTATGTGGACTTCACCTCTCTATATCCATGGGTGAATAAGTATGGTGTATACCCCTTAGGACATCCCGAGGTAATTACGAGCAATTTCAAACCTGTTTCCAACTATTTTGGTCTTATCCGATGTAAAATACTTCCTCCAACTGACCTCTTTCATCCTGTTCTACCTAGTAAGATCAATGGTAAATTAATGTTTCCATTGTGTAGAACGTGCGCTGGAGATTACAATCAGCAAACCTGCCAACATTCTGACGAAGAGAGGATGTTACACGGTACTTGGGTTTCTATCGAACTGAATGAAGCCATAAGAAAGGGTTATGAAGTTAGCTCGATCGAATCTGTCTGGCATTTCCCCCGTAGAACGCAATATCAGAAATACGCGGAAGAGGAGGAGGAGGAGGAGGTAGAAGAAGAAAGAGAGGTCTGGGTTGGGAAGCCACGCGACGAATCAAAAACTGGTTTATTCCGGTATTACGTAGATCAATTTTTGAAAATTAAACAGGAGTCGTCAGGGTGGCCAGATTGGTGTAAGTCAGAAGCCGATCGAGATAAATATATCGCGGATTATCTTCGTCACGAAGGTATAGCGTTAGATAAAGAAAACATCAAGAGAAATGAAGGCATGCGCGCGCTGGCGAAATTACAATTATGTTCATTTTGGGGTAGGTGGGGTATGAGAAATAACTTGACCAAAATAGAGATAACTCAGGATCCTGCAGTATTATACGAGTTTCTCACAGCGGATGACAAGCAAATATTAGATTTAAACTTCGTTTCTGACGAATTGGTAGAAATAAGATGGCAAGTGGCGGAGGAATTTGAGGAACTATCAAAACAATCTAACGTGGTCATAGCTGCCTTCACTACCGCTCAGGCCAGGCTTAAGTTGTTTCATATCTTAGATCGTCTAGGAGATAGGGTGCTCTATTATGACACGGATAGCATCATTTATGTCGAAAGAGGACATATTCCCGACGAATGGTCGCCTCCCTTGGGAGATTACCTCGGTGATCTTACTGATGAATTGGATGGTCGTTATATTGTGACTTTTGTGGCAGGGGGGCCAAAATCTTACGCTTATCAATTGAACGATGGTAGTACTGTGTGCAAAATCAGAGGGATCACTCTAAATTACAAAAATTCCCAAGCCCTGAATTACAATGTCTTGAATCGCATGGTGAAAAAATTGAATACCAAAGAAACTTACAAAGTAACGGTCACCGATAATCATCACATCACGAGAGATATCAAAAGACAGCGCATTTTGTCTAAACCACTCAGCAAAGACTACCGCATTGTTTACGACAAGAGAGTCATTCAAGATAACCTGTTTACCGTGCCATACGGATGGGTTCCCCACGAATAATAATATAAATCATACCTCTTAACAACAAGAAAGGCCATTTCGGCGTATGCCTCTCAAGAATGATGAACGTGTCTGATTCTCGCGCACGGGTGAACGAGGGGGAGGAGGAGGTAATAGGGGAAGTGGAGTATCCGGTAGAACTCACGGAACGTGACATTTTGACAGTTAAGCGAAATATGCCTTGGAAATCAGTTTTTCTATCTGCTTTCCTAACCCTTCTTTTTGTAGTCACCTTTAGTTTAACTTATCATTCGGAAGAAAAAATCTTAAAACTCCTCCAAAATGGTGTAATTCCAGATACTGAACTCTTTAAGCCTTTACGTTCATTCTTTTTCAACGCATCCAACATCCTGGTTTAGCTATTAAGACGCAACACTAAATAATGTCCATCTCATCAGAGTATAAAATAGACTGCGATGACACTAAACCGCGTTAGTTCAGACGCAATTTCTCGAAAGAAGAGGGGAAAAACACTGTCATCGTCATGTCGTTAAAATTCATTCATCCATTTACCTGCATAGTGGCAGGTCCCACGGGGAGTGGTAAGACAGTATTTGTCCGGAAAATTCTAAACTCTCACCGCGAGATGATCGATCCGCCTCCAGAAAAGATAATATGGTGTTACGGGGTTTATCAAAAAGCTTACGAAGAGATGATGCGAGAAATGCCTTTTGTACAGTTAATAGAAGGCATACCGGGCAATCTGGACGAGCTGATAGATCCTACATTTTGTAATCTTATTATCATGGATGATTTAATGTCGGAATGCGGTAATGACGCGCGAATCACCAATTTGTTCACTCGCGGTTCTCATCATCGCAACCTCTCCGTCATATTCATAGTACAAAATCTTTTTCACCAGGCCAAAGAACTCAGAACCATCAGTTTAAACAGTCATTATCTGATTGTGTTTAAGAACCCCAGAGATAAATTGCAAATTGCTCATCTAGGTAAACAACTATACCCGGGGCGTGGCAAATACTTGCAAGAAGCGTACCAAGATGCCACTCGTTATCCTTATGGATATTTGTTGATTGATCTAAAGCCCGAAACGCAGGAAGAGTATAGATTACGTAGTAAGATATTTCCTCCCGATTTGACCGTTGTGTACGTTTGTAAAACGTAAGATCAGTGAATTACTCTCTTTTGTGCATCACGATAATACGTGGTGGTTGATTGTGACTGGCAGGTAGCCATAAAATAGACGTTTGTAGCATTTTTGCGTCACTCTTTCAATATGTCTCGTAGATTAAAGAACCACTTGCCGGAGCTGCAAGTCTTGAATAAATGTAATTCTAAACAGAGAAAGGCTCTTTTAGAATACGCCAACAAAGATCTCATTTTATGTCTATCCGAATGTTGCGCAAACTGCTTAAAAGGTAACGTTCAATTAACTAAGAGCCAGAAGAAGGCATTATCGCGGCACAAGAAAGAGCTGCGCTTCGTAGGTAACAAACGCAATGATTATAAAGCTCGAAAATCAATGTTAGTCCAGAGAGGAGGTTTTCTCACATCTCTGCTGGGACCTATTTTGTCAATGTTATTAAAATGATGTATTTTCTAATCAAAGTGATACTAATAGATTAAGTTTAAGGTGTCGAACGAGTGTATGATTGTCAGAATCGATTCTCTTTGTTAAACTTATTGGTACTTGTCATGGCTAATAGTAGTAGTAGTATGCAAAACACCAAGAAAATGATATTGGTGCCTCACGATTTTGCTAGTTCTTTGCAAAAAGTATCTCCACAGCGTGAAACACCCACGGGTAAAGCTCTGTCTATATTGGACGAGTCTATTCGTGATGTGCTAGAAAATCACGCCTTATCGGATAGAGAAAAATTGCAAAGATACAATGACATCTTGTATAGATACTTGCAATTGCAAAAGCAAAACAGTCGGAAGAAGCCGATCGAAGTGCTCTTAGGAGAGCGACACGCAGATACCCATGATCCGACATCTACAAAAGCACAGTCCGACGAATTGTCTGACCATCAATACGCTACCTTGAAGGAGGATGTGTTAAAGATTTTACCCCCCTCGGTAAAACATCGAGGGAGTTTGTTATTAGATCATTTACTGCAAAAGAAAGACAGCACCGACTGGCTGAATAAAAATAGAGAGTTGATCGTTGGTGATTCCATTGTACCAGGCTCAAATGTAGTAGATCTAATATACGATGTCATGAGGGTACGCAATACGCACGAACCAGCGGGTTGGAAAGAATTTCTTAAAATTCTGATCAATAGCAATACGCCCGAATCACTTATTGTCAATACGGCACGACGCAACGCAATGCAAGACATGAAAATTAAAGGGTTCATACCTACGTCTGTAGACAAGAGGGTTACTAAGAAAGGGTCTAAGAGCGCAAGCTCAATGATGATGATGACTACACGTGCAAAGAAAAAAAAGAAGAGAACTCTACCTTTCAAGTGGGAAAGTCTCTGAATTATTGTGACCTAATGCATTGAGATTTGAGAGAAATGTGTTTATGATAATGAATAGTATAGTATTTTCTTGACGATAAATGTCTAAGCTAATGTTACTGAATACGTTGATACATCAAGACAATTGTTGAATGTGTATTGTGTTATATCATTTTTATATTATCTTTCTCGTCTTAACCCTACCGCGTCTCGGTAGAATAAGAGGAAACGAATGCCCATGATAGGTCACACATATTGATACCATACATGTATCGCAACGTTTTTATGCTCCTTCGCCGTGTATTGTTTGGTGTAATGTTTTTGTTATAGGATAGATAGATTACAATTGATGCCTTACATGCATCGAAACGATTTAACGAGAGTACAACGGTACCTATTGACTTTTATGACACTTGTGTACGATCGTCAAGTTTTATGTGAAGACGACTGATTTTTTTTCAGCCTACCCGATGGTATTGTGAAATGACGTTGGTAATGATTATCATAATCATATTTTATGCATTCACTGAATGTTACAATACATAACGAACCTCTACGTAAGACGTGTACACGTGAATTCAAGCAAGATGAAGACAAATGAATATGAATTGTAAACGCTTTATTTATTTATTGAGACCACAATCGTGTATTATAGTCAAACATGTACAGACAATAAATCTACCATGTACAGCGTATAAAACTTTGCAACTGTATCACTCTTGTCCGAGTCTATGCTACACATTCTATAATCTTATAGACTAAGCTGCAATAATTCCCACAACCGAGGTTTTGCATGTTTGCGTGTGTGTGTGTGTGTGTGTTAGTGTGTGTTGATTAATACTGTAAGACTAATACATTATAAACGTGTAGCTTATGTGAAGTTGTGTATGTGTGCGTGTATGTGTGTGTGTGTGTGTGTGTGTGTGTGTGCTGATGTGGTTAGGTTAATACATTATAGCGTGAAAAAATTTACATTTACTATATATATATATATATATATATATATATATTATTGTTAACATGCAACACCATAAACTCTATAAGATAAAAAATAACTATACAAATAGTCTTCAGGTTATAACATTCACGCCGTAATTCTTAATAATATCAACTATCACAGAGACAGAGCTATACATCATACATTTTGAGCATACAATATCTACGCCTGACTTTATGGCACCTATGTACATAAAAATCTTAGCAATATAATCAGAAGATACATAGCGTAATATACCTACGTGTGTGTGTGTGTGTGTGTGTGTGTGTGTGTGTATTTGAGATTTTATTTTCTTGACAAGACAGTACGATTTATATTCTACGAATATACTTCTTACTGATACCATCATATCAGACAATGACATTATTCTACACGCGTGTGACATTGCTAACAGAATGCAAGTTACTATATCGCGGTCAGTTAAATAGGATCAAGTCACGTCACGACATAATCATTACAGTGTACAAGACGACACAGGGAGAGAGAGAGAGAGAGAGAGAGAGAGGGAGAGAGAGAGAGAGAGAGAGAGAGAAAGAGCTATATCTTATACGTACAAACTACGAACATATATGAACAGCTTCGCGGTACTTATGAGGGTACCAAAGACAACACGCTTCGTTAGGTTATTATGTAACAGTACAGTCAGACATCTAATTACTACGGCATGCTTTGACGTACCACGTTAGAACCAGCATATCTTTCATAGCATAGCATCTATTTCAACATCCACGACTTTGCTATTTGATTGTACAGAAAATTCGCATCTACTAGTGGTGGCTGAGAGTGTAAATAATTGTTGATGTAATGGTACACTCTCTGATCATTCTGCCCCCGTGTGCGAGAATTAAATTCAGACAAAATGCTACTCATCGAATCACCTCTGGCTCTACGTATAAGATAATAAAGACAGTACTGCCCGCACACTGTAGACCAGCTGGATTGTAGCGATTTTCTATTGTACGTCCACACATCGGCATTGGCATTCAAAAACTTGGTAAAGTAGGGCGAACATAAAGTAGGGTGTCTACCATATGAATCAAAAAATTCACCACGCCCTCTACTGTCGATGTAAATAGCAATCCAATGAGAACCTATTTCTCTGTGACCATCTACATTCGCAATCAATGACACGGTTTTTTTCTCAGCCTCTCTTCTTCTTTTTCTTCCATTCCTTCTTCTTCTCGTGGCTAAAACTGGTAATTTATCGGCGGGAAAAACACCAACAAAAGTCCCGTTTAGTTTGGGTTCTTTCTGAACAACTCCCAAGAGTTCACGCGTGTTCATCTCGACAGATATCTAATTACCATAGTCGAGAGTGACATTACGATTACGATCAACTTCTAAGATAGATTCAAATTCGGAATAAACGACGACATTCACAGTTTCGGACAGGGGAGAAGCAAAAGTCAATTCCAGTCGAACTGATCCGGAAGTCTTGGGTTGAAAGTAATCGTCGGTCGACAGATCTGGGGTCAAATCAAAGGCGTAGAGGGCGTATCCCTTTCCGTAGTCGTCCCTAGTGATATGATTTCCCTTGTCGTGAAACATACTATTGGTACCAGAAAACAGAGTCTGATAGGCCAAGATGTAATTGGGGGAAGATCCAGTAAACTGAGGACGGAGCGGTTTCCACGGTACTTGTTCTGAATTAGCATACAACGCTATGTAATTCAGGTCATAATGATGAAAATTGAAGGGATTTCTGGCGTAAGATCCATTGTAAGCCGTGTTACTGACACAACCAATCACCATTCGCTTGGGAATCTGTCCTATAACCAGGCTCTCTCGGGTAAAAGACAACTGTCCTTTGGGAATTGAAAAAGAGGTTGTCACGACTCGTCTGATAGGATACTTGGCCGTTTCCGTTTCCAATGTTTTAGCGTGCAGTAGCGATGTGGTCGGGCTCAATTTCACGCGTCTCACCAAGAGACTGGCTTCGGTGATTTTGACTTTGTAGCTTGCTTCAGGGGTAGACGACATGAGACTAAATGCGTTCTTGCTGCGATGAAGTTTGAATTTAATGTCCACCCCTCCCATAATCAACCGATCTTGGAACGATGCATCCACGTGTAGCCTTCCTACCATGTCTACCGTTTTAGACAATTTGGTAAACTCGTGGCGTTTATTCAGCCCTTCGTTGGTATTACTCGAGGCCAGAGGGTCATTGATTTCCATATATCCCGCCGTGTCTTTGTAAAACAAGGACGAAGTTAGCTGCGACAATTTTGCATCACGACCGTAGGTGAGAAGATTTTCGAACATAGCTCTATAAGGATAGGTGTTCGTGGAAGGGGTGACGAGTGTATCGTTGAACATCACATCTACCTCGCTGAAGAGCGAATGTAGAAAAAGATTGACTGGTGCTACAGAAGATTCATCGGTGAGGGCGGTACCATCCGCATTAACAACTTTCGCCTTGAGATGTAGCAGCGTTTGAGAAAGATCGGTATACTCTTCCGGCGAACTTTGCAGATGAAATTGTATGGGCGTGGCATCGGCTATGCTCGTCACGGGGAAGAACTCGACCCATTTTCCTTGCTCTATAGTCGTCTGAGTCGGGGGGATGCTGAACAGGTCAATTTCCGATTTAGAACAGTCGCACGATAACTTGTGTAGCTTTTCCATTATGCCCTCAACTTTAGCTTTCACTCTCTGTCTTCGGTTAAAAATAGTAATAGAGTGATCAGGACCGATCAAAAATATCGTTGCTTCTTTTCACCGGTCGAGAGCCAGTGTAAATGAATGCCTTCTTCTTACGTCTGGTCTTTTTATTCACTTTCTTGTCATTCTTCTTCTTCGTCTTTCTTTTCACAGGAGGTGCGTCCATACTCTCGACCAATCGACGTTTAATTTTTTTCGCTTGTGCGGCCGAAGCAGTTTTCAAACTTTTTCCCGCCATGACATCTTGAGCTACATTAACACCTGTTTGCAACGCTCTTTTCCCCAAGTACTTTGTACCAGCTTTCAGGAGTGGTACGGCCGATTTCCAGATACCTTTAAGCATACTTCCCAGCCCATATCCCCGTTGCACTCTCGCCCCTCGAAAATAGGGCAGAGATCCACTCCCATACTGGGGATGAGACCACACTTGTTCTCGATGGCGCGGCATTACACCGTTAATGTAGATAACGACAAGCTCTAAAATGGAGTTTAATTACCAACTTTCCGGACTGAAATGGCACTTTTTCCCCAAAGTCACTTCTTATATCAACTTGTATAGTGTCTATGTATTTTGATTTTACGGGCAGATAGTGAGGGGTTTGGTAAGTAAACGTGACGATCTCACCGGCCCTTCTGTGGGGAACGGGAACAATTCTCAGGAGAGGGGCACTGATGTCACCCACGGGCTGATTGCAAATCACGTCCGTATACAGATAAAGTGTATTGATCCCCCCATTCACGTTCGGAGAAAAAGGCGCCTGTGCGTGACCGCGAATGATACCGCGGGGAAATCCCAACAGGTAACCTAATCCCTCGCTTAACTGTATGGCGCTGACTTGATCGAAATCAAAAATAACTTTGCCCGAGCTCGAATCGCGTTGTACAGTGAAGTTGTTACGAAATCGTTCAGGTAGAGCAGCTGTCAGTGCCTCGCATATACTACCTATATCTTTGTAATGTCCTTCAGGTATAACGCAATGGCTGACCACCTCTTCGGACAGTAGAAATTGAAATGTGTTGTTCGTAATATTCACGTTATACCAAGAATAGGGATAAATTATTTCCACCAATGCCACCTCCCACTGCGCGTGAAATATGAGCGGCGCGACCAATTTAGTCTTAAAACTGGTGACTGTATTATCCGGAAAATAATCGAACGAACTATTACTGGGTAGAGTCACGTAAAATTGTTCCTCGCCTTCCATACTGATTCTTTCGTCAAAATGATGCCCTCCCTCAATTGCGATAGGTTTTATCGATGTTATCTACCCAAGCATTAAACGTGTCTGGATAGCCTAGAAATTTCACGAAATATTCGGTTTTACCCCCTCGCTTTCGCCGTCTCAGTATCTTTTCCACCCTATACATGTCCGCCTTGTCCTTACGCACCCTCTGCAATTCAGGTTCGTAAAATGTACCTTTCAATTGTTCGTTATTATCATCGGTTAAATGATAGACGGGTAAATCACGATGTTTACGACCAGACACTGTGTACACTTCCTCTGTCCAGTTGGGGAGGTACCCCTTTTCAAAAGTTCGTTTCATCTTACTGATGCGTACTCTTTCACCTTTTTCGTAGCGAGGTCTGTTTTGTTTACGTAATGCCCATGATTGATCACCATACAATCGCTGCCAGATGATACCTTCATTTTTCTTGGTGACGAGCACGGGTTTTGTTTTGATCGAACGGTGCTGGGCATTATTGTAGGCTCGGAGGAGTTTCGGGAGTATGCGGGTATACTTCAACGTGTTGGAGTGAGTAAAATATTTCCACATCTTTTCTTTCAACGTTCTGTTAAAACGTTCGACGACACTAGCCTTGGTTTCGTTTTCAGTTGTAAAAAACTCAATGTCTTTCTCTTTCAAGAAGGCTTGAAATATTCTGTTGGTAAATTCAGTGCCTTTGTCCGTTTGAATCTTTAACGGAGACCTCTGCGTTTTGAAGATAATTTTCAGAGCACTGACCAAGCTTTTGCCACGTTTGTCTTTGATGGGCACTACCCAGGCAAATTTAGACAAAATGTCTATACATGTAAGGAGATACCTATACCCCGAATTGTAACGGGAGAGCGCAGACATATCTACCAAATCCATTTGCCACTGATCATCCATACCGCCAACAATGACTCTGCTTCTACTAAACCGACGTCTGGCCGGTTTGTGCAACGTGTAGGTGTCAATACCCTCTAACCATTCTCGTATTTGTTTCCTACTTAAGCGATATCGACCATCTTCTCGCACGAACTTGTACAATTTTTCTACCCCGCCAAAACTGGCTTCGTGTTCTGGATTGAAATAAATGTCATTCAGATATCGATTCATGTTCTCTCGTGTCACTCTTAACGTGTCAGTGCGAGCACGTCCACAATACCTATATACTCCCACAAAAACAAATGTTTATCAACTCTGTCTCAATACTACGTATTTATCGTGACAGTCATATTCTATATTCAGTCACTGTCTCATATGCCCGTCGGTCATCAGAGTACACCTCTTACCCTCACATTTTACAGTAGACGATACTGTTTCACTCGCTTAGACTTCGTCCAGTCATATGATATACTGTTTCACTGACTGTCTGCTATGACCGTCGGTCACTGTCTGATATGTCCGGCGCTCATCAGTGCACACTTCGTACCCGCACATTTCTTCATCACATTGCTCTCGTTCCTCCAGCAGACGATACTGTTTCACTCGCTTAGACTTCGTCCATTCATGATATACTGTTTCACTGGCTGTCTGCTCTGACCGTCGGTCACTGTCTGATATGTCCGGCGCTCATCAGTGTACACTTCGTACCCGCACATTTCTTCCTCACATTGCTCTCGTTCCTCCAGCAGCTCTACGGGCTTTATCCCGTCAAAACAAATTTTTATCAACTCAGCATCAATACTATAAATTTATCGATACATTCATAATTTTCTTTTTCTCACTTTCTGATTTGCCCGCTCCTCCCTATTTTCAAGGCTACATTATTACTATAAGCTCTCTGACCTCTCCAAAGTACGTGACCTGATTTTCAACAAAATACATAGCGATACTATTTTTATATTTATTACTCTCATTTTTTCCCATTTTCTCGGAAAAATCAAGGTCGAATTATTACTATCTAGACGAGCTATACTACTCTCGGATCACCACAAAAATTTAATCGTTTGTTATACTTGTGCCATTCTCAACCTTTCCTGCAAGTTTCATCTCAAACCGTTAACTACTTTTTGACTTATTTTGCACACGGACAAACTAACTAACTAACGAACGAACGAACGAACGAACAAACCAACGGTAACGGAAACATAACCTCCTCCCTTGGCGGAGGTAACTAACAAACTAGAAAAGCACTCTGAGAGCGCAGACCTCCGTCAAGCATGCAGCTCATTTCCACCATTGATCATGTTCTTCCATAGAAAATTAAAAAAAAGGGATTATGAAATTATCTTGTGTAAATTAAATATGGCGGGATCTAAGACTCTTCATATAGCTGCGTACTACAGGCCTCATGAAAATGACGAAGAGAGTCTTGCAGAGCTTCAGCGATCCCTGTGTAAATTAAATCGCGATCATATGGTAGTCATCGAGGCGGTGATTTCATTCTACCTGGATGGGATTGGATTGGACTTTCTTACTGTTGTTGTATAAAACGAGAGAACAACGTCATTTTCGGTGGCTGAATCTACCAATCTTTAGCAACACACCATGTTGATAGATTTACTACGTTAAACATAATGGAATCTGACTTCGGGAGCAACAGCTTAAGTTTGAAAGGCATCAAACATTTACATTTTTTCGCCTGCGGATTCGTTCGACAATGATTGAAAAAATCCCATGGCAAACTATCGGTTTTTACTCTCACTTGAACAGTTTATTGCTAAAGTTTGTTTCCAGTTCTAATAAGCATAAGTTTGTTAAGTGACCACAAAGTGTTCATTAAACTTCGAGATATTTGTTTTTGCGCCATGTGATACTTGAACAATGTAATCAAATATTTTACAAGAGCTTACTTATGTCTGCCGATACATCTGCTGTAGTTTGTTTTTTGCGTTTTGTATTTTTATTTCTACATTATGTTGTGATCAGGCCTTGTGAAATAAATACCCTCCTATACGAAACCTGAATGTGAGAAAATAACATAGAACAGGTGAAAAATTAGCGGTTTGCTTCGACTACTGATGTCTCCTTTACTTCTTTACACTAAACAGTTCAAAAAATGAAAAATAATGACAATGTACTAGCCTGGCCGTGAGCGGCATTCGTTTGTGTAAGAGTGTGTATGTGAGAGTATGTATATCTACGTATAGAGGTATATGTTTATACCAAAAGTGGGTTCGTGAGTGTGTGTGTGTGTGTGTGTGTGTGTGATAACTTCATTTGGCGAAACAACATAGGATTATACTGTTTAAAGGTTTTGCAGCATTGTTGGAAACCCCTTATAATGATAGGTAATATTAATAAAGATAATAATAATAATAATAATAATAATAAATTCCCATAGGCCTACTAGGCTCTTAGATGGTTTATTATTCCTCTGAACGGACAGATTACGCCACTGCACTTAAACCAAACTCAGAATAATGAGAGTGCTCTAATCTTTTTAAAACATAATTCAATAAATATTCTTCAAATCTGCAGTTGGAATTTGATAATTCGATACAGTTTGCTCTGGCTAGGTTATCAATCAAAACCTCTTCATACGTTTATCTCTGACGAAATCACTCTCATTAATTCTGATATTTTACCTCTGACATTTTTACCTCTGACATTTTTACCTCTGACATTACCTCTGCCATTATTACCTCTGCCATTTTTACCTCTGCCATTTTTACCTCTGACATTATTACCTCTGCCATTTTTACCTCTGCCATTTTTACCTCTGTCATTTTTACCTCTGCCATTTTTACCCCTGCCATTTTTACCCCTGCCATTTTTACCTCTGCCATTTTTACCTCTGCCATTTTTACCTCTGCCATTTTTATCCCTGCCATTTTTACCTCTGCCATTTTTACCCCTGCCATTTTTACCCCTGCCATTTTTACCTCTGCCATTTTTACCTCTGCCATTTTTACCCCTGCCATTTTTACCTCAGCCATTTTTACCTCTGCCATTATTACCCCTGCCATTTTTACCTGGCACCGTCGTGAGGACTTCGCACAAACTGTGCAATAATGGTTTTCGGCCCACTGTCGGAACACATTCGGAGAAAAAAAAAAAACTTCCAAATGCTTGATTTTGTCATTCGCGTCCTTCACAAATCGTTCGCGTGCTCCGTGACAAGAGTCCCTTCAAGGAGAAATCCAGTAGGCCTACAAATATGATTTATTCTGATAAGTAAAGAGTAAAATATTACGAATTTAACGGTAGGCCTATAAATTTGATTGAAATTGGATAAAAAATAAAGAAGTTATGACATTTTGAAGTTTCGCTATTCTGCGGGGAAACATTCTTGAATAGTCAATATAAATACGCAAATGGCAAAGTGAGCATGTCATTTCCTCACGAATTACCATAGTTTTTACATAAAATAAATAAAAGAATTTCCAATTTTTCATTCAAACGCAATATTGGTGTAAGTCCGAGACTCAAATTCTCGTATATCTAACTGATCACTATTTTGAATTTATTCAACCAGGAATAACGTTATGTTTCAGATTTCAATGACAGAAGCATTGAATTTTCATCATTTGCATAATTATCCACCGTACTGTTCTGCAGAAATTAGCAAAACTTCAAACTGTCATTACTTCCTTATTTTTCATCCAATGATCAGTGAAACTTTAACTATTGAACTCGTAAGATTTTACTCTTTTTTATCCGATTAACTTATATTTGGACTGGATTTCCTCTTTAATATGACATTCATTGTTTACAATCACATGTCATTGCTTGGAATGAATCAAAGACTTCCCCCAGTAATTCTCTTTAGAATGAAGACAGAGATCTGAGTCAGCAGCGTTTGCACTCAGTGCCGTATATTAAGAGAGTCTGGCCAACTCGGTTTTTGGCTTACGTGTTTTGAAGCCTGTGATTGGTCAAAAGCTGGTCCCGTGATCTACAGACGCCATGTCGTTACTGAAGTGCGCTCATACGCAATGCCCATTGTTAACTGCCCCTTGTTTGGCTTGGTTATTTTGTTACGTCTGAGCGTACACGCTCACGTACACACAGACGTACACACAGTCTAAGGCCGCTCCTTCTTCCCCATCTGTATCTGTCGCAGGACGTCCTGGTAGACCCTTGGCAGTAAAGAATGCATTCAGCATCCTTAGTGATCTTGAGGAGGATACTCCTAATATTACTGCTAGTAGCAGTAAGAAGAATGTCTCTTATAAAAAGAGCTCACGTTCTGCAAATAACTCTGCTTCTGACTTTAAACAAAGTCAAACTGCTCCCCATAATCATGGCAACAAATTCGTTAGTAATTCTGCTAGCACCGGTAGAAGGAATTCTGGTGGGAGAAAGAGCAGTCCATCCACAAACGAAATTCGCACACCGATGAAACAGTCTACCCATATCTACAAACAGAGTTGCTCTTATTTGAACTTTGGGTCAGCCTCTAACCACTCAAGCAATACTACAAAGAGGAGTAATGCCCACAGGTCACTTCCCTCCTCCCCATACAGACAGTCTTGCAGGCTCTCAAAGACTTCTCATCCTTCTCCACCCAGGCTTATGTCAAAAACAAGATCATTACCATGTGACCTGGACATCTCCATAGGATCAACCTCTTTCCTGGACTCACACTGCACCTCGCAATCTGAAACAATGCAACATGTTCCCAATCCAAAGTCTGAAACAGCTTTTGCCAAGACTGAGCTCAATCTACAAGCCTCTGTATCCAAATCCCTTTCTTCAGATGACAAGATCCAACAAAGCTCCAAGGCAGATCTTATTGCGACTCAATCCCTCCCATCCTCCGTCTCAGATTCTCAATCTCCAGTTGGTGATCTGTTACAGACTTCTTGCTCTTCCAGTGATGTATCACCTGTTAGTATTGTGAAGATCACTGCCCCTCCAAAACCTGTTAGTATTGTAAAGATCACTGCCATTCCAAAACATGTTGTTCATGACAGTCTTAAACATACAGACAGGGTTACTTCGGGAGCACATAATAACTACTCATCTCTGTCATCACCTCATCTTGAGGATGATAGTGTTTGTGCCGTGGAAAATAGTGATGACTGTCACCCCAACGGTATGCCTCATAACAGTCGTGCTACTGAACCCCAGCCGAATGGAAAGAAGCCCGATAAGAACCTATATATTTCCATACGCAATGAACCTCAGAACCCTTCCTCTGGGACTTTGAATCCTTCTCTCAGGGGTAATGCTCTTCCCACTGGACACCCTCACGTGCAGTCAGCCCAGGGTTTTCGCCATGGACGGGCCTCCAATCTCTCTCACACTACTCTTCTGGAAAGGGCCCATTACTCCCTCATGGCCACCTTACATCTAATATCCTACCCCAAGGCGCGGCAAGATCCAGTGATTTCAGCAGAAATCAGAATGCTTCACGAGCAAGTGATCGAATGCACTCAGTCCAGTATGAAATTACTAAACCTTACTCAAGTACTGAGCAACTAATCGCAACAACCGCCCCAGACATCTTTGATCACCTGACTTCACCAACTGACACCAAGCAGTCAACCTTTACGCCGGCCAATCTTACCACTTCCTTGCAACCAAGTTCTTTGACAAAGAAATTACTCATCCCCAACTCACTTTCCCTTGGTACACTCAATGTCAGGGGGTTTAACACCATCATTGCATATTTAAAGGAGCAACTTCTCAAACTAGATATCTTGGCCATTCAAGAACATTGGCTGCAGGAACATGACTGTCACATGTTAAATCTTGTGAGTGACCAGCACCTTGTCTTTCACAAACCTGCCGAGAAACTAGATGGCGCTCTCAATTTCCGTACCAAAAGAGGGAAAGGTGGTATTGCCTTATTCATCAGGAAATCTGTGATCGTGGAGTGTAATGAGATCAAATGTTCCTCTTCAAGAATCCTTGCTGTCCATACCATTCTGAAAGATGCTAAGGAAACTTTTACCTTTATATGCTGCTACTTACCTTGTGGGGTGTCCACTCCGGATCAAACTGATTATCATGCCTGTATGTCCCTTCTCTCGCAATTGCTTGACACTACAAGGGGATCTGCTCCTATCATCGCGGGAGACATCAATGTGGATCTGATCCATCCAAACACAAAGAAGACACTCCACATTCTCAAGGATTTTTTGTCTAGGGAGAATCTTTGTAGCCTTACTTCACTTCACTTCTGCACAATGGATTACACCTTTCACTCCGATGATGGAAGACACAAGTCTTGCATAGATTCTTTCCTCACTCCCTCAAGAGACAAACATCTATATAACAACATTGTGACAGAGAAAGATGATCCCACAAATACTTCTGACCACCTATTGGTCACAGTAACTAGGATTTTTGAGGTCAAGGATTATGATGGCCACGCTTCATCTGCCCAGTCCTGTGTTGGTATCAACAGACTCAAAGTGAAATGGCAATGTCTCGACCAGACCACAATCACGGAATCTTATACCATTCCGATGGAAAAGGTGTCAAGTGACCTTTTTCAGAGTATCAACGACATAGAGAATATATACTTCCGGTAGAGGTTGACAATCTGCTTTCTTCACTGATTGACTCCATGATTTCACACTCACTGGAACTACCACATACCTTCCCCTCTGGATCTAGGAAAGGGAAGCCAGAATGGAATGCTCAGGTTAGCCAGGCATATGATATAGCTAAGAAAGCCAGGAAGACGTGGCTCCTGTCCAGCCCTGATAATAAAAATCAAGCTAATGAAGATCACGTCAATGCTAAGAAAGCTTTCAGGAGAAGTCTACGGCAGTCTAGAGCACAACTGAGAAATAACCTTCTGTCTAAAATCGAGACTGCTTCATCCTCCAACAGCAAATTATTCTTTCGTATTGTGAAAATGAATCGTGGTTCAGACACTGCTTGTGCTGAAGTGGACAAAATCTCTTATGGAGATCATACGTATGAAGGTGATGACATGCTACACGGTTGGCAGCTCTACTTCGCAGCTCTATCCTCTGCTGGTACTGACAGTGATACTCTTCATGATGACCCTAAATGCAGGCAAAGTACGGAATGCAGTTCTTCTCGAGATCTTTCTAGTGCCCTAGGACTGGAATCTTGCAGCAGTATCGATCTTACGTCAGTAGATATTGATGAAGCTATCAAGCGACTCAAGACGGGGAAGGCGGCTGGTGCCGATAATGTTTCTGCAGAGCATCTTAAGCATCTGGGTGAGACCTCTCGTCGACTCATTCTCGCCCTGTACAATGCCATCTTGCATCATGCACACTGCCCCAAAACATTCAAGGAAGGGCTCATACTCCCTCTACATAAAGGGAAAGGGAAAGACCCACACGATCCACGGAACTATAGAGGCATAACTTTGACATCTGTCCTGTGCAAGCTCCTTGAGCTGTCTCTTAAAAGAAACCTGTACTGACATTTTCTACTTGTCTGATAATTCTAATCTACATTTTTTTGATGCCTACAACTGGAAAGAGAGGATTCTAAAACCCAGCATAAAACTCTGGTTGGGAGCTTCCAACCGGAATTTTGTGATTTCAACTGGAAAAAAATCCGGTTGGAGTTTTATGCAACGGGTCCCAGATGATGGTGGTGTGGTACTAAAATGATGATAATGATAATTCTTACATCAATTTATCTTGACATTATTGTTATTCGATTAAAACTATGGCCATTTATTTTATTCAACTGAGTAGTTGGCCGAATTCTGCTTTGATATTTAAGTGCGACGCACTAACAAACTATTAGCTATTAAATATCTTTTGTTTTATTGTTTTGTTTTTATTGTTTTGTTTGATTTTTTTGTGCTTATAATTATAGAGAATGGCTACTTTGGGGTCATAACACTCTTTTACTTACACAGAGAAATGACTCGCAATAGTAAATGAAAAAATAAATGAATGCGATTTCCATTGGTAAAGATGTATTTTGAGATAGGCACGATACATTGCTCTTAACTGGAAATACACTGATATGACTACAAATTATCAGGAGGTTCGTAAAGAAAGATAAAGTAATTAACAATACGGTTTGCTAGCGACCTTTCAGTTACAACAGGCACTGCAGTTCTATTATTATCAATTTTCAAGAGACCGAAGGCCGCATAAAGTATCCCTGAAAACGTGAAATAAATACTTAGTGGGTTTTTATTCTGATGACAGACAGATTTTAGCCGAAAGCCGAAAGAATGAGGAATTCAAAGTCTATTTCATGAAAATTGGTTTTGAAATGACTTAGATATCCAAAACAAAGTGATCCCAATAAACAAGGTGGGACCAACGTTTCATTAGGATTGCTTTGTTTTACTCTGTTTGGGATATTTCAGTCATTTCAAAACCTATTTTCATTAAACAAAAGTTGAATTCCTCATAGAACGTCTGCTCTTTGGCATTTCATAAATCCATGGTCTTTAAGAATCTCGCAAAAAAATATAATAAAATCTAAATCCTCATCTCAACCAATAATACCTTCCCTTTGAGAACGAAATATCAATTATGTGCCTTAAAACAGCTCTGAATACAAGGAGTGCAAAATCTCAGTAGGGACTAATTCCTTTTATCCAAAGTCACACATTTGTCAGAATCATCTTTTCACTTCCCGACGACACACGAGCCAAAGAAATCAAAATCTGGCCAGAACAAAGACAGAGCAGAAGTTTGCATCTTGTTCCTGCAAATCGACACAAATGAACACATAAGATTCAAGCAAGTGATACAAAGGTTTGTTTTGTTTATTTGTTTTTATTGTTCCATATTCCACGTTTAAGAAATAAACCATGAACATAAGAAAACATGCATGGGTGAATTGTCAAATACAGCATTAAGACAATTAAGCATGTGAAATATGACGAATCTACACCCTACAAGCATTGCTTGTAGGGTGTAGATTCCCAGATGCTGATCTGAGATGAATTCTTACTTGGTATTTACAATTGAAAGGAATGACAATCTGTGAATTGGGGAAATATAAACGTCGAAGAATATAAAAAAGAAAAAGAAAACACAAAGAAAAGAAAAAAAAAAAAAAAAGAAGAGGTTACTATATAAATGTTGTAAGGTTGGTAGTTACAGCGAACCTGACGTCGATCGCTCTTGCACGAAGAAAAAAAAAAAGGTTAAAAGGTGTGTACAGTTCTGGTTGAGGTGAGGATTTAGCTTTTAACGCTTTGCGAGATATTCAGAAACCACTCTGAAACAAAGAGATCCTAATAAAAGGCGTGGCTTGTCGCCTTTTATTATTATCAATTTTTTAATGTATCTCATCCATTTGAAAACCAATTTTCATCAAATAAACGTTGAATCCTTCTTAGAATTACATGCTCTTTCATATTTCATAAGAGATTTCTCATTATCTCACTTAGGAATGTTATAAACCTGAATCCCCACCTCAACCAGTACTGTACAGTCCCTTTAAAGGGTGAAATAATTTCTTACCACTTGAAGCTGTTATCATTTCGATCAAACGTTAGGAAATGATGGAGACAATAAAATCGTGTGACGTATCACGCAACCTCGTAACTCTTGTAAAGCAATTATTCTTCTTTCATTAGCGTATCCTGTAAATTTAAAGAAGACACGGAAAAAAAACTTCTATGATTGATGTACCAATATTATAGCATTTAGGTTGCACGGTAAACAGTTAATAATTCAAGGCGAGATCTTTAAGCGCTTCTCAAAATCATTTCAGAATTGAGCGACTGATTGTTCTAGACATCAGCAATAATTTGATATTGTATGTCATTGAGAGTGTAGAAAAAATGTATAGAAAATGGGAACGTTTTTCTATACGGCGATTTATACAAAAACGGATGTATAGAAAAACGGATTTGATCGGACAGTTTAATGACATCGAGGAGAAGTACTGTCTATTAAAACGCTAATAAGTGTATTGATTGAGGAAGACGGATAATGTCTAACACATTGCCAAAATTGTAATCTTAACAGATAATTTATTTTTATATTGATTTCTCTGATCTTTGTAATATTTACACGTTAATATTGCAATGAAGAGCACACTAATTTACCTTAGTGGCGTTCTGTTTACTCAAACGCCAGCATGGAATTCGTACGTTGGGACACTATTTCGTATGATTTGAAAGGTTCCACATGCTCAAGACTTAATTATGTTTTTGGGTGCATTAAGATATGTTTTTAACGACATTTTTTAATAAACCTTTGGGATCACAACCTTATTATGTGCGAGCAGAAATCAATCAGTGCTTGTAAAAATGATACCTATTATAAGCGGTATAGTTTTCCTTCAAAATGTCGAGTAAGAAAAAAAAAGAGAACGCTCAGACCTTTTCTTTGATCAAAGGCTGTCCCTTGTTTGTTCAGTAAGTTCGGCTGTTCAGGCAAGCAAGGAAACGTGTTGTGGTGATGTCGACATTCTCTTTGTATATTGGTCGCTGTTTCTTGTCCTTCATTCTTTGGTAAACATTTCAATGATCATGCATTGTCAGTCACGTGCATCGTACATTGTGCAGTGTGGTTGTTGGAAACAATGGCCTCCTTCATCTGGTAGCTAGTCCGTGGAATGACATTCAAATCTTGTTATTTATTTTTTCCACAAAGTATTATCACAACCAAGATAGATCAAATCAACATCAGAACAAAGGATAATGTAGTATCATAATTTTACATTAATCATTGTTATTTTGTTAGTCGTAGTCATTGTTATCCCTTTTTTATTTGTGTTGCGCGGGGGTGATTGTCAGTGTTGACATAAGACTTGTAAAAATATGTGCAAATACGAACATGTAAGTCTTACATGATAATCTAGTAGTATTATGGTACACTGTGGATTCAAGAGGCATCTTAACATTGAAGTTGTGAACCGAAATTTTGGCATGCTGAATCCAACAAAATTGCTATAACGCAATGTTCTATGAGTGAGACCATAAACAAGTATTGGGTACCTGATTATCATTTTTTTTTCTAAATTCTCTTAAAGTTTCAGTGCCATCATATTTGATGAGAAGACTACTACAATTTGTGATGTGACATGTGTAAAACGATATGAAGAAATATATATTTTAAAAACATCATCTTATTTTCACTTTTTGGCATAATAAAAGATTACATGACTTGCCCCTTCCAGGCCCAAAACCATTAAAAATGTACAATTCAGGTTTTGAAATTGTGAAAAAATAAAGTTTTCTCAAAAACATTCCGACAACGAAAAATTGCTAGAGGATACATTGAATTTCAACTTAAACAAAAATGAGCAACAAATGTTGTAAACTTTTTATGTTCTGAAATTTGAAGCTGAACATGAAAATTTCACCACTGTAACTTACGTTACTGCGCTTATTTTTCTTTGACCATATTCATACTGTTTAGGGATGGACAATGCAACTATCCTTCTATTGGTGGATAGTTTCGAAGATATGACCATTCTTATTTCAATGTGCCTGCTATATTTTTCATTCATTTGATGAGTTACTGTAACCGTGAATTAAGATATTGATAGATATGATGGAGGTTGTTAACTATGTAAAGTTATATTGTTTCCTATATTTTTTTTATTCGTACACATAGAACTTTCAGAAAACTGCCAAATGATTTTAGATGGATTTGTCCTACACATATTTTCAAACAATCCCAGTCACCATATGACAAATGAAAATGTGACTGTTTAAACCTTGGTAACGTTTGTTACGCATATGAGTCACGTATGTTACATAAATATATTAAACACTAAAAAAGAAGATAAATTTTAAGAGTTCTAATAAATATCAAGAGTACAAGCGTTGCAAGACCTTCAGGACTTCTGGAAGCAGATTTATTTAATTGTCGTCTGATGTTATCGTCCTTATAGTATATACATTTGGCCTAAAATGAAAAATTGGAATAAAATATTTAAATTTCAAGAGTTTATTTTGTCTAAATATTATGAGTTTCACTGCAAAATTACCTGTTGAAGTGCCCTGTTTAAAACCAAAGGAATGCATTTATATAAGAGTCACAAAAGACATTGTCAAGAACCCCTAGAATGTATCAGTGTGTATTATAAACAATTGTAACGTATGTTTCAAATGTTTCCAGATTGAAATATTAATCACTCGAAAGTGGAGATGCATTGGAAAGTGCATTAAAAAGGAACGATACATTGCTAAATAACATTGCACAGTGTGAGTGCACAAGCTGGTCAGTACTTAACTGTTTAGCAAATTAAAGTTTACACCAATAAGGTATATCAGGCATAAGAGTGAAAAATGTGAAATAAATCACAGCAAGCCTATGAAGTTTAAAATGCAAACACCAGCACTGCTTTATGATTAATAATGCATGACTATCACGAGTTTCATTAATGAACAAACCATGCATTATTGTTGCTTAAAACGTACAGATTTCTTGGCACATTATTCAATAATGTGCCAAGAAATCTGTAAGTTTTAAGCAACAATAATGCTAGATTGGGTAATAGTCACAAAAATACAGAATTATAAACAATTTAAGAGTGGTTACGTAAATAGACAGCTTTCTCACGGTTTTAGATTGAGAGTATAACTGACATATTATGACACATGCACTAGTCTATAAAGACAAAAATGATAAACACAAAAAGGCGCACCTTTCATAATTTGGATACCCCCTTTTTTGGGGTGGGGGGGGGGAAGAGGCAATGGAAAAGGCATAGAAATTTCAGAAGAACAAATTGCAATTCTATTTCCATTACATAGAATAAAAGTTCAGTGACATATAAAATGTCTTCAATGTATATTACATCATTGTAAAAGACAACTGTAAACTCACAATCTGGTCTTTTTCTGCACAAGGCAACTTTCAATAAAAGGTATTCTGGGTAAGAGCCAGTGTAGGAGAGAATAATGCAAAAGTGGAGAGTTGTATTATAGTGAAATGATATAAAAGTTGGTATAAGAGCGTTAGTATGACGCTTTCTTCTATTTTCTTGGTTAAACTTCAAATTTTCATTAATATCTCGGAAGAGTTAGATTGGGTAGAATCTTTTTATGGATGATTTTCGGTGCATAAACAAAAAAATTCACATACATTTCATCCTTTCAATTTGATATCTACAAACCAACACTTTTATCCAGTACCTTTCATTGTAAAGCATACATAAGAATACATCATTGGCAAATTTTTTAATTTGTGAATCAATTTCCTTGTCAATCCTTGTCAATCCTTGCCAATCAAGTCGACATTATCACCTTCATTCACCCTTTGCTGAGATCGGTTTAAGTCTTCTTTTATTTTCTTGCCGAAGGCTCTGTGTTTTTAACTCTTTCATTTTTTTCTGCGCTCTTGTTTTTCCCAATTCTTAAGATTTTTTACAGGAACGTAATACTTTTTTACACGTTGTTTCTCGGATTTACTCTCTAAAGAAATCGAGTGAAAGTATTCACTCTTAATGGGGTGAATAAAAAAAAAAGAGTGAATCTAGAGTGAAAATGTTCATTTTCACTCTTCAGAGTGACCTCAGGGACCACTCCTAAATCTTCGAGTGATCCCTGAGCTCACCCCAAAATGAGTGAAAATGAACTTTTTTCACTCAAAATTCATTCCAATTTTACTCTAAATTCACTCTTTTTTATATTCACTCCATGAAGAGTGAATATTTTCACTCATTTTTTTTTTAAGAGAGGAAGGAAGGCTTCTTCTCCAATCTTTTCCTTTATCCTTCTTCAGTAATCGGCCTGAATCTTGGCTCTGGATTTTCCAATTTTGACCTCTTGGAACCCAAAGAGTAATGATAAGATTCCCTTAACAGAGAAATAAGAAAATCCATACTGCAAATCAGAAATAAGATATTCTTACATAATTACGTAACCTACGTTACCTCTAATTACAAGGAATGAAGTGTCACATAATGAATTTGGTGGGCTGCAATCACTATAACTTTGAAGTAAATGATATGATTATTAAAATGAAAACCATTATTTTCATCATTCATATATATCATTAACGTACATATTGGATTGATTTAGAGTGATTGAAACCTACGTTACCAAGGTATTCAGGGCCTCATTAACAATGATTATTGCCAAAAAGAATGGATAGTGCAAGCCTAAAATTGAAATATGTTTTTCATTTGTTTATTTATGGATATAAGTCTCTTTTAGGATAAAGCTTTGGTGAAAAGTACGACAGTGTACATGCAGATGTGAAATTGAAACCTACGTTACCTTAAGTGAAACCTACGTTACAATATTGACCCTATGTTTAGGTTCCTTAATGTTGTATAAATATCTGAGTGAGATGGAAACTTGTTATTCTCCTCGACAAAACAAACACCAAAGTACTTGCTTATAGTAAAAAAGTACCAATATTTGAATGTAATTACGCTAAACATGACTTTGAAAATATATATACCGTTCGCTCATATACTGAGAAAGATCTCGTGCAGTCCATTCCCTGTGAGTCGTCAACGTGATGCGCCATTTTGTCGCAAGGACTGTTTCTAAGGAACTATGGGGTAAGATGGCTCTAGATACCACTTTTTATCGATGAATGGTTGCAATGTTAGTGAATCTAATTAAGATTATTTTTTCGGGGGTAACGTATGTTTCGGTAACGTATGTTACATCTGACCTTCGATGTGACTTTTTCAAGCGATTAGTAATGGCTCATAATTGAAAACTCAGTGGAGAGATTGGGGTACCGTATGCCTATGTTTGGTATCTTCCTTGTAACATTTTCATTTTTAATTTTCCATAGCGGTGGTAACGTATGTTTCATTTCTTAACCATACGGTCTGAATCATGTTAGTGCTTGTAGCTTTTTCTCTGCAGCAGATAACCAGGTGGCACAACTATTGTTTACAGCATTGGACGAGACATTTTTTAAGTTTTTAGGACGGATAATTCACAATTTCAACCCCAGGGAATGTTTTAAAGGAAAACTTGAAATCATGGTAACGTATGTTTCACAGGCCTTTGCGACAAATTTGACCTGTAAAATAATTCAACTGAATAGTTTTCAATTATATTTCTTTTTATTATAACCTGTAGACAAATGGCTTTGCATGCCATTAACAGGTCGATTGAATGTGTACTTGTTTTTCCATATTATATACGTACATATACAATTATTTTTTTCTCTTTATATTGTTCTTTTGCAGTGTGCACGAGACATCACACACTATGATAGTCTTCTCCTCCAACAGTGACTGCACAGAAACTTTAAAGATTCGTGAAGTTTGAACAGAGTATTCGAATTTTCTCAAACTTTCATGCGTACTACTTATGTGTTCTACTGATATTCTACATTCATTCAATCCACTTGTCCTGTAATGTACCAATGTCTCATAAAATCCTTGAAAAATATGTACAAATAAATAATTTCACTACATAACATGAAATTCTAGTACAGACAAGGCATGGTACACTACTATCAAGTCTCACGCGTCATACTCGGGCCTTACAAGCTTTTCTCATCCTTGCAGCCTTTACCAACAGGGTAAAGAAACCCCATCCCACCAGAATAATCGAACAAACAAAACATGCCTATCCCACAACCGAAAGTCACATTTCAAGTTCAAATGCAAAAGGTCCTTACCATGAGGGGGAGGGGGAAGTAATATTGCCTCCTAAATCATTCACTATGTTGCAAATCATCGTCTGCTCTGCTTCACCCGTTGAGGACGGGCTGATTTTGCTACGACACGCATTTCCCATAGACGCTTGCCCGAGTATCCTCGGGACTCGTCCTCTCTGTAACATTAGAATTTGAATATTTCTTCTTCTTTTTTTTTTTCGAGAGCCATGGTATTGTTGGCAGGATTTTGTATGAAGTTACCATGAACTTTAATTTTCAACCTATTTACCAACATTGCTGTGAAGTCATGAAAACACCCACACTTTAACAGCAAACTCATTATCTGATTGTTTTCAACAACACTTGGCCAATCATGTACAGAAAACAATGAACCTTTGATGATTCAAAGACAATTCGTGCACGCTATCGTGCAAGGCGAAACAGCATTCTCTTTTTTCAAGAGCTGTGTGCTGCTGCAGACCAGACTAAACCGTGTGACACAGATATCAGATCATTAAGGAGGTGTTTTGTCTAAATGAACGTGATGATGATCATGCAACCGTGGAGACTCTCAAAGAAAAAAAAAATCGAACTTAGACATGCACGTATTTTTATATATATGACAACTCAAGAAATGTGTATGGGGCTCCCTCTAAAGTTATAATTTGAATATTTCATTATTTTTTTCTGTGAGCCATGGTACTGGTGACAGGATTTTGTATGATTGGAGTTATCATTAACTTTACTTTTCAACCTATTTTTCTCACCAACATTGCTGTGAAGTCATGAAAAACCCACACATTAACAGCGAGCTCATTATCTGATTGTTTTCATCAACACTTGACCAATCATGTACAGAAAACAAAGAACCTTTGTTGATTCAAGGACAATTTGCACACGTTACTAGTATACGTACAGGGCAGAACAACAGAGATCCATCCTGCAAGGGCAATTATGACGTCATTTCCTTTGTCCGCGTGCACGCACACACACACACACACACACACACACACACACACACAGATTTAGTATAGCTGTACCTGGCGAATAAAATATTTTCGCCAGGTGAAATACTTCAGGTCTGAAAGAATGATGTTCTGATAATAATCGTGTGGACATGGGTATCAGCTCTCTAGGGAAGTATTGTATCTATATAAAGTGAACGTGGTGGTAATCATACGACAGTGGAGACTCACAATGGGAAATAAAATAATGTCAAACTTAGATACAAAACATGTACGTGTAGTCTGTGTCCAATTACAAGTCAAGAGTTTGTTTGGTTTTTTTTTAAGGACAAGTCCACCTTCATATACATAATGATTGAGAGAATGCAGCAATATTAGTAGAACACACCAGTGAAAGTTTGAGGAAAATTGGACAATCCGTTCAAAAGTTACAAATATTTTAAGTATCTGTGCAGTCACTGCTGGAAGAGAAGACTACTACAGTGCATGATGTCACATGCGTACAACTATATAAGGAAAATAAAAAGAGATTTTCACAAAACTTTACTTTTTGAATAAAGTGCACATTTCTTCGACTTGCTACTGATGTATGTTAAGGGTAATATTATTCCCCCTGCCTTCTGAAAGAGAGAAGTCGAGTGTTCTTTTGTTATGCGAGAAAAATGGAAATATGTTTAATTTTCTTTATTCTTTCTTTATATCGTTGTACTCATGTGACATCACAAGCTATAGTAGTCTTTTCATCCAGCCGTGACTGAGCAAAAACTTCACAAATTCATAACTTTTTAACGGATTGTCCGATTTTACTCAAACTCTCACTGATGTGTTCTACTAATGTTGCTGCATTCACTCAACCCACATGTCTATGAAGGTGAACTTGTCCTTTAAGTTAAATAAGGGGGGCTCCCTCTACCGTTAGAATTTCAATATTTTATTTTCCAGGAGCCATGTATGGCTATGATGACACGATTTTATCTTAAAGGTAAGATGTTCATTTACTTGTGAGAGGATCTAATGCTAAAACACCCAAAATTAAGGTATGTATTTTCAACTATACAAGCGTATCATAAAGGGTGCTGGCTAATTTATCACGAATAAAGTCATGTGATATGAGGCAGCCGCTGCTTACAGACTACCTTTAATCGTCGATTGTCCGTTTATTGTAGGGAGAATCCACATCTTCCCACGTCGACTCTACATAAAGATACGGTAAGAATGATAGAAATAATCATTTCAAGAACATTAAAAGCAGATTGGCATAGGGCCCTACAGTGCATCTTATTGGTCTCACATGTACTGACCGAATATTGACATCTGAAATAATTGCTATCAGAATACAAATTGCGTTTGCTTTAAAGATGTAAAGACTTGATATGTGAAAGTGTGTCTATTTCTCCAATAATTATTGTAAAATCTGCGTGGTTCGCATTTCCGTTCTTCTTCATGTTGCCTAAGTCACCTAACTGCCTGTACTTCCAGCGGTTAGAGCTCATTATTCCGAAGGTTCGTTATTCCGAAGGCTCTTAAAGTCCGAAGATTCGTTATTCCGAAAGTTCACTGTTCCGAATTTCATTTTCGGATTAACGAATCTTCGGAATAACGGACCTTCAGAATAACGCCACAAATGTTCGGATTAACGAACTCTTTTTCATTTTCGGATTAACGAACCTCTAGGTATTGGGAATTTGTGTGTTTCGGATTAACGACCCTTCGGAATAACGAACCTTTGGAATAACGAACAGCACCCCTTCCAGCAATGGTACACGACGACATTCGCACGTAGGCCTACGTCGTGAGGGTTCGGTGTAAAAATGGCAGAGGTAAAAATGGCAGGGGTAAAAATGGCAGAGTTAAAAATGGCAGAGGTAAAAATGGCAGAGGTAAAAATGGCAGAGGTAAAAATGACAGGGGTAAAAATGGCAGAGGAAAAAATGGCAGAGGTAAAAATGGCAGGGGTAAAAATGGCAGAGGTAAAAATGGAAGAGGTAAAAATGGCAGGGTTAAAAATGGCAGAGGTAAAAATGGCAGGGGTAAAAATGGCAGAGGTAAAAATGGCAGACGGAAAAATGGCAGGAGTAAAAATGGCAGAGGTAAAAATGAGAGAGGTAAAAATGGCAGGGGTAAAAATGGCAGAGGTAAAAATGGCAAAGGTAAAAATGGCAGGGGTGAAAATGGCCCATTTTTCCCCCGGTCTCCCCTATTTTACTTTCTTGCATTTTTTTTTTCTCACGGATACCCTCTGCGTTTTAATGGAAAGGACCAAACCTCCCACCCAGCCTCCAACGTCTCTAAACTATTGCAAATGGAGCATGTACAAAAATTGTCCAGAATGAAAACTGCATTCCTTCACGACCGATAGGGCTTACGTACATGTACAAAATATTCCCTTCGTTTTCCTCACTTAAACAGGTAGAATGCATATCGCCTCACCTGACCTCTTTCTGGTTTATCCGAAACATTTTCTTGGGGCTATGAGATGAGAGTGCATAAACCGTGACGTAAACGATGTATACGTTATTATAAACATTAAAACGGAAAAAAAGGTATACATGCGCGAAAAAAAACACGCGTAAAGGTTTGAAATTCTCGGATCACCACAAAAATTTAATCGTTTGTTATACTTGTGCCATTCTCAACCTTTCCTGCAAGTTTCATCTCAAACCGTTAACTACTTTTTGACTTATTTTGCACACGGACAAACTAACTAACTAACGAACGAACGAACGAACGAACAAACCAACGGTAACGGAAACATAACCTCCTCCCTTGGCGGAGGTAACTAACAAACTAGAAAAGCACTCTGAGAGCGCAGACCTCCGTCAAGCATGCAGCTCATTTCCACCATTGATCATGTTCTTCCATAGAAAAAAAAAAAAGGGATTATGAAATTATCTTGTGTAAATTAAATATGGCGGGATCTAAGACTCTTCATATAGCTGCGTACTACAGGCCTCATGAAAATGACGAAGAGAGTCTTGCAGAGCTTCAGCGATCCCTGTGTAAATTAAATCGCGATCATATGGTAGTCATCGAGGCGGTGATTTCATTCTACCTGGATGGGATTGGATTGGACTTTCTTACTGTTGTTGTATAAAACGAGAGAACAACGTCATTTTCGGTGGCTGAATCTACCAATCTTTAGCAACACACCATGTTGATATATTTACTACGTTAAACATAATGGAATCTGACTTCGGGAGCAACAGCTTAAGTTTGAAAGGCATCAAACATTTACATTTTTTCGCCTGCGGATTCGTTCGACAATGATTGAAAAAATCCCATGGCAAACTATCGGTTTTTACTCTCACTTGAACAGTTTATTGCTAAAGTTTGTTTCCAGTTCTAATAAGCATAAGTTTGTTAAGTGACCACAAAGTGTTCATTAAACTTCGAGATATTTGTTTTTGCGCCATGTGATACTTGAACAATGTAATCAAATATTTTACAAGAGCTTACTTATGTCTGCCGATACATCTGCTGTAGTTTGTTTTTTGCGTTTTGTATTTTTATTTCTACATTATGTTGTGATCAGGCCTTGTGAAATAAATACCCTCCTATACGAAACCTGAATGTGAGAAAATAACATAGAACAGGTGAAAAATTAGCGGTTTGCTTCGACTACTGATGTCTCCTTTACTTCTTTACACTAAACAGTTCAAAAAATGAAAAATAATGACAATGTACTAGCCTGGACGTGAGCGGAATTCGTTTGTGTAAGAGTGTGTATGTGAGAGTATGTATATCTGCGTATAGAGGTATATGTTTATACCAAAAGTGGGTTCGTGAGTGTGTGTGTGTGTGTGTGTGTGTGTGATAACTTCATTTGGCGAAACAACATAGGATTATACTGTTTAAAGGTTTTGCAGCATTGTTGGAAACCCCTTATAATGATAGGTAATATTAATAAAGATAATAATAATAATAATAATAATAATAATAATAATAATAATAAATTCCCATAGGCCTACTAGGCTCTTAGATGGTTTATTATTCCTCTGAACGGACAGATTACGCCACTGCACTTAAACCAAACTCAGAATAATGAGAGTGCTCTAATCTTTTTAAAACATAATTCAATAAATATTCTTCAAATCTGCAGTTGGAATTTGATAATTCGATACAGTTTGCTCTGGCTAGGTTATCAATCAAAACCTCTTCATACGTTTATCTCTGACGAAATCACTCTCATTAATTCTGACATTTTACCTCTGACATTTTTACCTCTGACATTTTCACCTCTGACATTTTTACCTCTGACATTTTTACCTCTGACATTTTTACCTCTGCCATTTTTACCTCTGACATTACCTCTGCCATTATTACCTCTGCCATTTTTACCTCTGCCATTTTTACCTCTGACATTATTACCTCTGCCATTTTTACCTCTGCCATTTTTACCTCTGTCATTTTTACCTCTGCCATTTTTACCCCTGCCATTTTTACCCCTGCCATTTTTACCTCTGCCATTTTTACCTCTGCCATTTTTACCTCTGCCATTTTTACCTCTGCCATTTTTATCCCTGCCATTTTTACCTCTGCCATTTTTACCCCTGCCATTTTTACCCCTGCCATTTTTACCTCTGCCATTTTTACCTCTGCCATTTTTACCCCTGCCATTTTTACCTCTGCCATTTTTACCTCTGCCATTATTACCCCTGCCATTTTTACCTGGCACCGTCGTGAGGACTTCGCACAAACTGTGCAATAATGGTTTTCGGCCCACTGTCGGAACACATTCGGAGAAAAAAAAAACTTCCAAATGCTTGATTTTGTCATTCGCGTCCTTCACAAATCGTTCGCGTGCTCCGTGACAAGAGTCCCTTCACGGAGAAATCCAGTAGGCCTACAAATATGATTTATTCTGATAAGTAAAGAGTAAAATATTACGAATTTAACGGTAGGCCTATAAATTTGATTGAAATTGGATAAAAAATAAAGAAGTTATGACATTTTGAAGTTTCGCTATTCTGCGGGGAAACATTCTTGAATAGTCAATATAAATACGCAAATGGCAAAGTGAGCATGTCATTTCCTCACGAATTACCATAATTTTTACATAAAATAAATAAAAGAATTTCCAATTTTTCATTCAAACGCAATATTGGTGTAAGTCCGAGACTCAAATTCTCGTATATCTAACTGATCACTATTTTGAATTTATTCAACCAGGAATAACGTTATGTTTCAGATTTCAATGACAGAAGCATTGAATTTTCATCATTTGCATAATTATCCACCGTACTGTTCTGCAGAAATTAGCAAAACTTCAAACTGTCATTACTTCCTTATTTTTCATCCAATGATCAGTGAAACTTTAACTATTGAACTCGTAAGATTTTACTCTTTTTTATCCGATTAACTTATATTTGGACTGGATTTCCTCTTTAATATGACATTCATTGTTTACAATCACATGTCATTGCTTGGAATGAATCAAAGATTTCCCCCAGTAATTCTCTTTAGAATGAAGACAGAGATCTGAGTCAACAGCGTTTGCACTCAGTGCCGTATATTAAGAGAGTCTGGCCAACTCGGTTTTTGGCTTACGTGTTTTGAAGCCTGTGATTGGTCAAAAGCTGGTCCCGTGATCTACAGACGCCATGTCGTTACTGAAGTGCGCTCATACGCAATGCCCATTGTTAACTGCCCCTTGTTTGGCTTGGTTATTTTGTTACGTCTGAGCGTACACGCTCACGTACACACAGACGTACACACAGTCTAAGGCCGCTCCTTCTTCCCCATCTGTATCTGTCGCAGGACGTCCTGGTAGACCCTTGGCAGTAAAGAATGCATTCAGCATCCTTAGTGATCTTGAGGAGGATACTCCTAATACATGTATTACTGCTAGTAGCAGTAAGAAGAATGTCTCTTATAAAAAGAGCTCACGTTCTGCAAATAACTCTGCTTCTGAATTTAAACAAAGTCAAACTGCTCCCCATAATCATGGCAACAAATTCGTTAGTAATTCTGCTAGCACCGGTAGAAGGAATTCTGGTGGGAGAAAGAGCAGTCCATCCACAAACGAAATTCGCACACCGATGAAACAGTCTACCCATATCTACAAACAGAGTTGCTCTTATTTGAACTTTGGGTCAGCCTCTAACCACTCAAGCAATACTACAAAGAGGAGTAATGCCCACAGGTCACTTCCCTCCTCCCCATCCAGACAGTCTTGCAGGCTCTCAAAGACTTCTCATCCTTCTCCACCCAGGCTTATGTCAAAAACAAGATCATTACCATGTGACCTGGACATCTCCATAGGATCAACCTCTTTCCTGGACTCACACTGCACCTCGCAATCTGAAACAATGCAACATGTTCCCAATCCAAAGTCTGAAACAGCTTTTGCCAAGACTGAGCTCAATCTACAAGCCTCTGTATCCAAATCCCTTTCTTCAGATGACAAGATCCAACAAAGCTCCAAGGCAGATCTTATTGCGACTCAATCCCTCCCATCCTCCGTCTCAGATTCTCAATCTCCAGTTGGTGATCTGTTACAGACTTCTTGCTCTTCCAGTGATGTATCACCTGTTAGTATTGTGAAGATCACTGCCCCTCCAAAACCTGTTAGTATTGTAAAGATCACTGCCCCTCCAAAACATGTTGTTCATGACAGTCTTAATCATACAGACAGGGTTACTTCGGAGCACATAATAACTACTCATAACAGTCGTGCTACTGAACCCCAGCCGAATGGAAAGAAGCCCGATAAGAACCCTTCCCACTGGACACCCTCACGTGCAGTCAGCCCAGGGTTTTCGCCATGGACGGGCCTCCAATCTCTCTCACACTACTCTTCTGGAAAGGGCCCATTACTCCCTCATGGCCACCTTACATCTAATGTCCTACCCCAAGGCGCGGCAAGATCCAGTGATTTCAGCAGAAATCAGAATGCTTCACGAGCAAGTGATCGAATGCACTCAGTCCAGTATGAAATTACTAAACCTTACTCAAGTACTGAGCAACTAATCGCAACAACCGCCCCAGACATCTTTGATCACCTGACTTCACCAACTGACACCAAGCAGTCAACCTTTACGCCGGCCAATCTTCCACTTCCTTGCAACCAAGTTCTTTGACAAAGAACTTACTCATCCCCAACTCACTTTCCCTTGGTACACTCAATGTCAGGGGGTTTAACACCATCATTGCATATTTAAAGGAGCAACTTCTCAAACTAGATATCTTGGCCATTCAAGAACATTGGCTGCAGGAACATGACTGTCACATGTTAAATCTTGTGAGTGACCAGCACCTTGTCTTTCACAAACCTGCCGAGAAACTAGATGGCGCTCTCAATTTCCGTACCAAAAGAGGGAAAGGTGGTATTGCCTTATTCATCAGGAAATCTGTGATCGTGGAGTGTAATGAGATCAAATGTTCCTCTTCAAGAATCCTTGCTGTCCATACCATTCTGAAAGATGCTAAGGAAACTTTTACCTTTATATGCTGCTACTTACCTTGTGGGGTGTCCACTCCGGATCAAACTGATTATCATGCCTGTATGTCCCTTCTCTCGCAATTGCTTGACACTACAAGGGGATCTGCTCCTATCATCGCGGGAGACATCAATGTGGATCTGATCCATCCAAACACAAAGAAGACACTCCACATTCTCAAGGATTTTTTGTCTAGGGAGAATCTTTGTAGCCTTACTTCACTTCACTTCTGCACAATGGATTACACCTTTCACTCCGATGATGGAAGACACAAGTCTTGCATAGATTCTTTCCTCACTCCCTCAAGAGACAAACATCTATATAACAACATTGTGACAGAGAAAGATGATCCCACAAATACTTCTGACCACCTATTAGTCACAGTAACTAGGATTTTTGAGGTCAAGGATTATGATGGCCACGCTTCATCTGCCCAGTCCTGTGTTGGTATCAACAGACTCAAAGTGAAATGGCAATGTCTCGACCAGACCACAATCACGGAATCTTATACCATTCCGATGGAAAAGGTGTCAAGTGACCTTTTTCAGAGTATCAACGACATAGAGAATAATATATACTTCCGGTAGAGGTTGACAATCTGCTTTCTTCACTGATTGACTCCATGATTTCACACTCACTGGAACTACCACATACCTTCCCCTCTGGATCTAGGAAAGGGAAGCCAGAATGGAATGCTCAGGTTAGCCAGGCATATGATATAGCTAAGAAAGCCAGGAAGACGTGGCTCCTGTCCAGCCCTGATAATACAAATCAAGCTAATGAAGATCACGTCAATGCTAAGAAAGCTTTCAGGAGAAGTCTACGGCAGTCTAGAGCACAACTGAGAAATAACCTTCTGTCTAAAATCGAGACTGCTTCATCCTCCAACAGCAAATTATTCTTTCGTATTGTGAAAATGAATCGTGGTTCAGACACTGCTTGTGCTGAAGTGGACAAAATCTCTTATGGAGATCATACGTATGAAGGTGATGACATGCTACACGGTTGGCAGCTCTACTTCGCAGCTCTATCCTCTGCTGGTACTGACAGTGATACTCTTCATGATGACCCTAAATGCAGGCAAAGTACGGAATGCAGTTCTTCTCGAGATCTTTCTAGTGCCCTAGGACTGGAATCTTGCAGCAGTATCGATCTTACGTCAGTAGATATTGATGAAGCTATCAAGCGACTCAAGACGGGGAAGGCGGCTGGTGCCGATAATGTTTCTGCAGAGCATCTTAAGCATCTGGGTGAGACCTCTCGTCGACTCATTCTCGCCCTGTACAATGCCATCTTGCATCATGCACACTGCCCCAAAACATTCAAGGAAGGGCTCATACTCCCTCTACATAAAGGGAAAGGGAAAGACCCACACGATCCACGGAACTATAGAGGCATAACTTTGACATCTGTCCTGTGCAAGCTCCTTGAGCTGTCTCTTAAAAGAAACCTGTACTGACATTTTCTACTTGTCTGATAATTCTAATCTACATTTTTTGATGCCTACAACTGGAAAGAGAGGATTCTAAAACCCAGGATAAGCCTGTAATGATTTTTTGAAAAAAATGAAAACGAGCAAGCCAAGGAACGATCCACACAATTTGGCATACGTCACAGGTGCCAACCTCCGAATTTAGCAAAACGAACTAGAAAGGTTCTACACATGTCAATTTACTGATGAAATCTCACACGAAGTACTGCAAAAACTGTTATTTAGTAAAATTGCAATATGGATCTGAAATAAACATGTTAAACAATATTTATTAATTTTTAAAAGGAATCTCTTCAAAAGCTTTTTATTTAGACCAAATTTGTGGGGAATATTCCAGATATGCAAAATGAAATTGGCATCATTGTCCGAACGTGCTGCCCATAGAAAACTATGTGTAAAAAAAAAGTAACGTTGCACTAACTATGCAAAATGAGCGATAATGGTTCGACATCACAGTTCAAACTATCTAACGAAGATGAGGACTGAGTGATTCTTAAAATCTAAATCCAAAAAATAGTCAACGGCAATCACGGTTTACGCCTAGTTAGAAGAAAACGGCACTCAGTGCATATAGACTCTAGACTAGAACTAGGACTAGGACTAGTGAGCAGTCAAGGACCGAGAAGATTCTACTCGCCGCTCCGTCGACAGCTGTACGTGCACAGCGCTAATAATAGGCACAGCGTAAACGTCTTGTATGCAATACATACCCCGAATGGCTCTGCTGCCAGAACTTGAAGAAAGTCCAGACGAAAGTCCAGACTCCAAGGTCTAGCGTTGCCGCTAGAGGCCCTTGTGCTGCAGGCCCTGTTGTTTCTGTGCTGAATTTTGCAGGTATGGTATCTGCTTTATGGATTTTCAATGTTTTTGTGGTCGAGATAAATCTCATGGTGGTCGTATTAACACCAAGGACTAACTTAGATCTAGTTTTAGTAGGACCCATACCTCGGAAGAGTGGCCCGACCACGTAGATACAAACAGTGCCACCGCTTCGCGATCCAAGCGCTGGTGTAGGCATAGAAGTGCTAGAGTACTTCCGTATCCATGTAGATATCTCAAAATTCACCCAACCAAATTGCACCAAAATCACAAGAAGTATTTTATGACCCATGTCCACTTGCTCACGCTAATTGGAACCAAATCGCAAGTTGAGAAGCGTAAGTGAAGTTGTCGACTTTCCTGTCGTCGCTAAAACAATCTGCTCTGTACGACTAAACAAGAGTGATCGCGGCGTAGTAGCCCTACTTGCCTGCGCACGCACAGACTGAAGTTAGCCATCTAATATCATGAGACAAATCTTTCAAGTAATCGGGAGCAAGAAATCAATTTATAAATTATTTGAGCTAAGTTGAATGAAAAATAAAGTTCGTAAATCACACAAATCGCTAAAATCATGACATTCTTAAATCTAGTTCCCGCGTAAATTCCCCGTTCGCACAGCACTAGTCGGCTAACTTCAGTTCTAGATTGTGCATATCGCGTTTTAACCAAGATCTCTCGCGAAGTGTGAGGGTTTTTTTTAGTGACAACTTGAAATTCGGCGTCAATATTGATACTTCTCGATTACCGATTTCAATCAAATATAATACGGTATTTTGAAATATGCTTAGAAGTATATCCTGTAATTTTGGTGCGATTTGGTTCAGCGAAATTTGAGACAGCTGCATGGATAGGACAGTACACAAGTGCCGCCTGCTAGCTAAATTGGGCCTAAGCGTCGTCTGCTACTCGGCACGATTTAACGCACGCGTATGCGAGGGCTTGTAATCAGTGAAACATTTGGCACCTGTGACATCACGACATCCGGGTTCGTCAGCTAATTAGCATAATTCTCGCCAAAAAATATCCATTTTCAACATGAAATTTCGGACTAAATCGTTATGAAATTTTCATTCTGTTTGCACCGCTGGGTCTTTTAGAATTAAAATAACAACATGTCAAAAAGAAATTAAAAACCGGTACAATGCCCTTTTAAGCCTCACATTGAACGTCAGCTCTATATTAGCAACATCCCAGATGAACTCCAGTTTGGATTCAGGAAAGGATTCTCTTGCTCTCTCACATCCATTTCACTCGAGCTTGTTATTGAATTGAATACCATTCGTAAACAACCAACATACTTAGCTCTTCTCGATGCGGAAAAGGCATTCGACACTGTCTGGCATAGAGGTCTCTTTCGTAAGCTAAAGTCTTCGAAGCTAGAACTGTGTATTCTGGATATGTTGCAATCAATGTACAATGGCTTAGAGAGCAAAGTATTCTGGAAGGATAAGGTCAGCAACCCGATCCCTATCACCCAAGGTGTAAGACAAGGCGGGGTCTTATCTCCATTACTCTACACAACATTTGTTGATGACTTGATCTAAAGGAGTTAAGAGAGAAGAATCTTGGATGCTCAATAGACGGCCGTTTCTCGGGTGTGGTAGTTCTTGCCGATGATGTAGCATAGATAACATTCCACCCACTACTAATCTCCTATATCTAAAGAACCCCCCGTCTCCTATCATCCGTCATGCGTTAATAATTAGAGCCCAACTTCTGTCATCCACATACTTGACACAACGTCGTCTCTACATACTTAGAAAGTCGTCCATATGTACTTGCCCCCTATGTGAATCTGAGGATGAGACAGTGGAACACTTTGTCGGATCTTGTCCCAGTCTTGTTCATCTCCGTCAAGAGTTCATATGCAGAGTCAAGGAATGTCTTGTTGATCACCCGAACTGTCTGGACTTGTATGACACTGATTACCCACTGCAATTTTCTCGCGCTACCTTATTAACCTTTCAACCTTGCCTGCCATCTGTAATCCAAAATAGCCTGCTTCTTCTATCCCTCTTCTTTCTTCATAAAATCCATACTTGCCGTTCTACTTATGTTTGATACCATTATCTTATCTTGCTGGATTTGCATATCTGGATTCCAGGAATCTCCAAAATAGTGGAGGGATCAGCTAAGAGAGAGAGAGAGCTAATCCTGTGACGCGTAATACGCGCGGTAACGACATGGCGTCCAAAATAGCAGTTTTTTTTTGTTTTTTTTTTGACGCTTTTTATAGCCTTTATTCAGACTAATCAACATTGTTACATTGTAGTGACACAAAATATCTATATTACACTGTTTGACGGACAACAAAAAGGTTTTGTACAAAATATAGATTAAACATTAATAAATTGTACACACTTGACATGATTCAGTCACCAGTCTGAATAAAGATTTTATCTAAAACAAATACAAGAAACATGAGAGGTGATGGAATTACAAAATCTTTAAAATATAATCTATTCACCAGTTATGAATATCATGAGAACTAATATCTCTCTGGGTCTTAGGCAAGTGGAGATTCAAAACCAGATGATATTTGATTAAGCTTTAATAATGACGATCAGAGAAAAAGAACCAGTATATGGAGCGGGCAAAGCAAAACACAGGATATTCAATTCATTTTAAATAGATTGACTGAGGTAAATACAAAAGATATGTCTTAACAGGATGCAATAATCAAACCCGGTATTTCATGAAGTATAATTTTCCCATTTCGCGTAATGTAATGTCAATTTATCCTTTAAAGTTGCTTTTTCATATTCAGACTGTTTTGAGGTGGCGATTGCCCTAGATATTTCTTTACAGGTTGGAACTCTTCCACTTTTACGGTTAGCATAAATCATATGCTTAATCAAAATTAACACATGATTCAACAAAGCATCGAGTTCAATATTTTCCCTGAATCCAAGTAAAACATCAAGCCAATTTATATTAACAAACTGAGGAAATTTTAGTTTATTTCCTACCTCGTTCCATATTCGATAAACTAAAGGACAGTCATAAAATATATGATAATATGTTTCAACCTCTTCCCTACAAAAGGAGCACAGATTTGATTGTGTTATTCCAAACTGGTGAAGTTTATCATTACAAAAAATAACATTGTGCAGAAGCTTATATTGGAGTTCTCTCAGCTTCCAGTCTATACAAGATAGTGTTGAAATTCTAGGGATAGAAAAACAAACTGCAGTAGCCGATCTATCCATGTTTAATTCTAATACTTCTGGGTGTTTTGAAAGAAAAGAATCTTCAATGGTACCAATAAAGATATTGTAAATCATTTTTGAAGATACTGACACTAGGGGGTACACTTTTTTGTTTATATTAAGACTAATTTCAAAAACATCAGGTTTATCACTCAAAATATGATCCCTCACGTTACCTGTTCTCGCCACCTTCCATTCTGCTGGAAATTTATCATACAATTCATAAAGAGAAATTAAATCGTCTGCATTTAAGCCCTTTCTAATAAAATGAGCCCCTGGTCTAATTTTTCCACCAGCGTCAATGACATGTTTAACTTGAAAAACATTAGCATTAAATAATTTTCATTAAAGGGAAAATTCCTACCTGAAATAAAAAAATTATTAAAAATTATTTGATTTTCATTATACATTTCTTTAACAATTACATTCTTTCCTTTCAAATAATCCCAAATATCTAAAAATTCTAAATACAAATTCGGCGCTTTAATATTTAATAGCCGGGGATCATAATTACAATGAAAAATTAATCTCCCTCCTACTTTTTTAAATACATGTTCAAAAAACTGTTTCCATTTCATATTCTTATCACCTCTAAAAAGTCTCTTAATCCACATTACGCGCTGGGCATACACCATGTACCTAAAATTCAATATTTTCATTCCCCCTTTATCATAATTCAAATACAATACATTTCTCTTTATTTTGTCACGACCGTTCCAAATAAAATTAAAACAAATCGTTTCCACCTCTCTGAAAACCCATCGAGGTACTGACATTATGGAAGAAACGTATAATAATTTAGATATAGCAAATACTTTAACCAGTTGAATTTTCCCAAAAAGGGTCAAATCCCTTTGCTTCCACCATCCCAACAATTTTTTTATTTTACTCAAAATTTCTTTATAATTCATTTCTTCTTTAACATTAATATCTAAAGAAAAATATATTCCTAGCACTTTAACTGTTTGAACCAATTTGCCCAGCGTTATTCCAGTCAAGTTATCATTAATCTGACTAGAAGACCCCAGTTTCATAATATATGTCTTATCCCTGTTTATCTTTAATCCCGATGTATAATAAAAAGAATCCAATATATTATCTAATCTTTCTATATCACGTTTTTCTTTCACAAAAATTGAACAATCATCTGCATACATTACTACCTTTGTCTCCATATCACCAATCAAGATACCCTTTAAATCTTTTTCACTTCGAATAAACAATGCTAGTGTTTCTATAATCAACAGAAAGAGGTATGGAGACAAGGGATCCCCTTGCCTTACTCCCCTACCTATTTCGAAGTATCCCGTGGAGAAACCTCCATTCATAACACAACTAATTGCATTGTTGTATAAGACTTCTATCCATCTACAGAAATATGGACCAAAGCCATATTTTGTCATTAATAATTTCATGTAAGAATGTGAGACGGTGTCAAAAGCTTTCTCAAAGTCGACTGTCACTAAATAGCCCTGCACATTGTACAACTGCGTATAAAATATAATATCATCAATAACCCTAACAACCTCTCCAATATTCCTCTCAGGCAAAAATCCAACTTGATCTACGTGTATAACTTCTCCTAATACCAGTTTTATTCTTTCGGATAAAACTTTAGATAAAAGTTTGTAGTCTACATTAAGAAGGGTAATTGGTCGGTAATTACGAATATACAAAGGATCTTTATCTTCTTTTTTAATTATTGTTATTACGCCCTGTCTTTGTGAGATTGATAATTCCCCTTTCTCAAAAGCTGCATTAAAGGATTCTAAAACAAGGTTTCCTATATCAGACCAAAATGTTCGATAAAATTCCACTGTTAATCCATCATTTCCTGGTGATTTATTTAAAGGCATTTTATTTAATATCGAAATACATTCACCCATTATAATCTTCTCATCACATGATTTTTTACTGTCTTCACCTATATTCAAATGAGGCATATTAATAAAAAGATCCTCTTTATTGTCTATTATCTCACCTTGAGAGTTCAAATTTTGATAAAATCTTTTAATTTCTTTCAGAATCTGCTTCGGATCAGTAATTTCTACACTATCTTCTAATTTTAATTTATCTATAAATGTTTTCTTCTGATTAGATGCTAATAATTGTTTAAAATAATTTTCATTAATTTCACTTTCCTCAAACCACTTGGCCCGCGATCTCACTTTTAATCCCGCTACTTTCTGATCATATAATCTTTTCATCTCATTTCTTTTCAATTCTAATTGATGTAAAATATCATCATCTTTGGAAATAATTAACAATTGTTCTAAATCAAAAATATTTTTCTGCAATTTCCTTATTTTTTCCTTTATTTCTTGCGCCTTTCCTTTCGAATTTTTCTTTGTTATTTCACAAATTTTCATTTTAACAAAATCCCAAAGGACTCATCTGTAAACTCCTTCTTTCCTTGCTCTATTATGGATTTAATTTCTGCTCTCAAAAAAAGTACATATTCTTTATCTAAACACAAACTATCATTAAACTTCCAATAAGATGGTCCTATATTCTTTAAAATGTTGTAATTTAAGAACAATCCTAACTTAATAGCCGAGTGATCAGGGGCAATTGATGAAAAAATATCACACTCTAAAATTTGCTTCTCCAATTGATTAGAAATTATCCAATAATCTAACCTACTTTGTATCAAAGGGTTCTTCTGCTTATATGTAAATTGGATCTTATCTGGATTTCTTTTCCTCCATATGTCTAACGCATCGAAGGTTCCAAGGAAATGTTCGAATTCTAAATTAAACTGATGGCCTATAGTACTCCTTTTACTCGAAATGTCATAATCAAAATTTCGAATCATATTAAAGTCCCCACCAATAATTATAAACGAGTTATTAACATTGAAATTGTTGAGGTGATCACTTAAATTATTCAAAAAATCAATTTGCTCTTGCTGTTTTTCTCGAACCGGAAAATAAACATTGCATAAAATGTAACTTGTATTGGATACTTCAATCTCCAATAATATGTATCTCCCTTCTGAGTCACCCTCCTGCTTCAATACCTTCAACTTTAATTTATTTGATATGAGGACACAGACTCCCCGACTGTGGTTACTCCCATGACTAAAAAAACAGTGCCCGCTCCATTCCTTCTTCCACTGGTCCTCTACGTCAATTGTACTAAATGTTTCCTGAAAAAAAATTATATCTCCTCTCTCCATACTCCATTGAACTATAGCATTTCTTTTGGTTACATCTCTAAGACCCTTAACATTTAAAGAAACTAAACTCAAAGTACCCGATTTCCTACTCATTTTATGTTCCATCACCTTTCACTTGAACATACAAAAACAACACCGACAAGAACAAAAATATATACAAAAAAAGAACGAGTGCAATACCCCTTGTTCTTACAAGAGGAGTTGCTGTGAGCTCTCCCCTTCTCACTTTCATTAAATGGTTTCCATAAAATTAAAAAACTCTAATGATTGTGTGCAAAACATTATTCAAGCTTTCTTCTGCATCCCTGTGTTTGTGGTACATGGTATCGTTACTATAACTTAAAGCAGAGAAGGTGGCTGCCTAGCCTCGACTACGGGTATTTCTTTCATGGCACATTACACAAGGGCCTACCAGGGAATACCCTGTCTGCTGTATACATTAAGAATACATTGGCTGAAAATTCCACAGTTATACATCACCATGCAGTTTCTGGCAGCATTTGCTTTACAAATTTTGTACCTGACTCTTTTCATCTTATTGACTCATGGCACGGCGTGACCCACTCCTTACTCATTGCGCATAATCTTAACAGTAGCCACGCCCCACACAGTGACTTATCAATTCCAAAATGCAATTTTTTAAAACCCAGATTCAAAAACTACACTTAACACAAAAACGCCCAAACAAACAGTTCCTTACGTGCCCCCAAACCGTTCATTCTATTGTGCATGGGCGTCACCTTCAGATCCTTTAAAAAAGAAAAAAAAAAATCAGTTTGCGAGCGATCTCAACGCCGGACGCTAAATAATTATTTTTTTTCTATTTTTTTTTAATTTTGCACCAGGGACAAAAGAAAAAAAAATCGTGGGCAAAAACAATTCGCACCCCTGGTTCTCGCAGCACTGATTTTATACATGTCTACTAGTATTCAGTGTTTCCATGTACGTGTGCTACTTAGAAGTATGTAGGTTCTATGTACGTTACTTCTGACCAATCCATATTGCCAGCCCAAGAGCGAGCCTTAGCCTCATTGAAAAAAAAGAATGGAGGGGAAAGCATCACTTTGCCCACCCCCCCCCCTCCATAATTCCAGAGACGAGAAGATTTTCTTACCTTTTTTAGGACAGAAAAAAAAGTTGCCCCCATAAAAATATTGGAGGGGCAAGCATATTATAATTTTGCCCCACCCCGCATAATCATAATTCCCGCGATGAAAATAGTTTCTTGCTTTTTTGTTAGAAATCTGTCCAATTATCTCACCCAAAAGCAGTGGACTAACTACGGAGGGGGAGGGGGGAGGGTGCACGGGGGGGGGGGGGGGGTGCTAATCCGCTAGTAATAAAAAAAGACTTACCAAAATAGTAATTCAAGGGTTAGTAAACTGCTTTTGAATGAAAGGGTGATCAAGAAATAAGATAATTTCTATGATTTCTTTTAACCATAATTAAATAGGTATATAGTGTGAAACATTGTTCAAAAAGCCCGGAGCCGACAAAAGATCGTGATTCAGCGTGATTCCTGGTTGGCATTCTGCATATAAGCATGATGTGCGCAGTGTGTACTCACAACATCCGAACAGCAAAAAGAGTCGTTACAATGTTGCGCAATGCATGGGCGTCACCAAGGGGGGGGGGGGGGGGGGGGGGGGGGGAGGGGGGTGCGTTGGGTGCGAACGCACCCCCCTTCAGACCCTTTAAAAAAAAAAAAAAAAAAAACTTCAGTCTGCGAGCGAGCTCAACGCCGGACCCTAAATAATTATGATTTTTTTTTAATCTATTTTTTTTTTGAATTTTGCATCGGGGACAAAAAAAAAAAAAAAATCGTGGGCAAAAACAATTCCCACCCCTGGTTCTGGCAGCACTGATTTTATACATATCTATTGGTACAAGTGTATTCTATACATAGTGTTTACCATTTAGATAGATTTTGGACATCCTTCCAATGCTTGGTCACTTCGACGCCACCTCGCTGGTCATACCTCCCCCAGTCATGAACATAAACCGACACCCTTGACTACCAGTGACGGATCCAGGGGGAGTAGCGCACCGGGCGCCCCCCCCCCCCCCCCCCCGCCCCTCTTCATTTCCAAAGCGAAAAAGTATAGCTACAAACGGCAGTTTTTGGACTGTAAAAAATAAAAGTCAAAATTTTCAAGCTCGCTCGCTCCGCTCGCTCGCATTTAAATTCTCCTGATATTGCTGCTTATAATTGCCAGCAGTTGCGCCCGGTGCGCCCCCCTTAATTTCGAAAGCAAAAAAGATATAGCTTCAAACGGCAGTTTTGGGACTGTAAAATGTCAAAATTTTCAAGCTCGCTCGTATTTAATCATTATGCAATTCCCCTGATGTTACTGCCAGTAATTGTCTGCAGTTGCGCCGGGTGCGCCCCCCCCCCCTTAATTTCCAAAGCGAAGAAATATAGCTACAAACGGCAGTTTTCCTACTGTAAAATGTCAACAATTTTCAAGCTCGCTCTCTTCGCTCGCTCGCATTGAATCGTTATGCAATTTACCTGATGTTGCTACCAGTAATTCAATTTCATTTTTCAATTTCATTTTATTTTTCATATTTCTCGATGAAAAATTACATCAAATATAACAAAATTAAATGAAATACATGACATACATAGAATATTGCAAATATGTAAAACATAATAGTGGTCGATCTGTTCAGTTTGGAATCTGTGAATGAATGCTAAAGAAATATGAAGGAACCTACTTAAAAAGCGAGCTTGTTGAGCGTAGGTCCCGGTTAAAAACGAGTTTAAGATTGAGAAGGGGAGCACGGGTACAACAATGACCGGAACATAATAGAAAAACCAAAAAAAAAAAAAAGTACAAATATACAGTTATATAACAAAATTCTTCTCTAGTGCAGGTTAGGGATCGGAAAAGCCACATGCTGTATATAAGCGGATGAACCATTGTCGTTCTGGCAATACAATATGACTTAATATAGTTATAATAACAATGATACCGTTCAGACAGTATTAGAAATGTGTACATTGCGTGTATTAAGAAGGGAACACATGCACCTGCAAATCCATTAAAAAGACATCGAACAACCAGTTGCAGTGCAGTGAGAATGTGAAATACCAGCTGTTTTCTCGTCCCAGCTATCTTTAAAGAAGGAAAAATATACATAAACACAGTGATAGAATTTAAGGGCGCAAACAGCTGGGCTCTTAAAGTCTGGTTTTACATGACAACAACCCTGGAGTACAGTATAACGGGATAGTCCTGGACAGCACAAAACAGCATTTCAATGAGCTGATGTAGCGTAATTATTCAATAAATACTGTCTTAATTTGCATTTGAAGGATGATAGTGATAAACGTTCAGGGGGGAGGTCATTCCAGTATTTCGGTCCCGCATACATAATTGTTTTCATCGCGAAAATTGTGCGAGTACGTGGAAGGTGATAAGCGTCCCGTTGGCGGGTGGGATAATTGTGAACTGAGTAGTTTCTTTTGAACATGTGAAGAAAAACATCAGGAAGATCATTCGTTGAGTACTTATACATGAAAATACCTAGATTGTAATCAAACAAATCAATCAATTTCAGAATTGTATTCTTGTGAAAAAATTCATTTGTATGAGATAAATATCCGGCGTTATTGATAATTCTGATGGCGCGTTTTTGAAGAAGGAATAGCGAATCAAGTAAAAATATGGACGAATTACACCATGCTAGAATTCCATAGTTGAGGTAAGGGGAAATCATTGTTGAATATATAATTTGTAATATACGTATGGGGAAATTATATTTCAGCTTGTTTAAAATTCCAATGTTTCTGGACAAAATTTTACTTAAATAGTTAATATGGGTTTTCCAGGATAGATCACTATCAATGTAAAGTCCCAGAAACTTGATACTATCTACCTGGTTTAAATAGATACCATTGATCTTAACATAATCAGAAACAGAGTTCAGAGAATTGCTGAAAAGCATATAATGCGTCTTATCAATATTTAGTGACAACTTATTTGCGTGGATCCAGGACTGAACAAGTTTCAGTTCATTGTTTAACATAATGTATAAGCGTGTTTGAGTTACGATGTGAAAGAAATAAATTTGTGTCGTCAGCAAAGCATATGAAAGAAAGAATCTGGGACGAATTTTGGAGGTCGTTTATGTACAGGATAAATAATAACGGGCCAAGTAGGGAACCCTGAGGGACACCACAAGAAGTTGTTTTCAATAGAGACTCATATCCATTTACATAAACATATTGCTTTCTATTAGTAAGGTAGTCTTTAAACCAATCTTGAGCTGTCCCACGAATGCCGTAATGGCTTAACTTATAAAGCAAAATATCATGGTCTATCGTATCAAACGCTTTCGAGAGGTCGAGAAAAACACCTATAGTATGGGAAGCGTCGTCTAAAGCATGTGCTACTTTATCAATGAAAGCTAACAAAGCGTGGGTTGTGCTATGCTGTTTTCTGAAACCAAACTGAAAATTCGAAAGAATATTGCAGTTGATAAGGAATCTAAGAGTTCGTTTGTGAACAAGCTTTTCTAAGATTTTTGAAATTGAAGTTAAAAGAGATATTGGACGATAATTGCTAACCGATTCTTCAGCACCCTTTTTGAATATGGGAACGACTCTAGCAATTTTCATCTTTTCAGGGACCTTTCCAGTCGACAAAGATTGATTAAAAATATAAGTAAGGGGAGTAATTATTTCAGTTATTATGTTTTTTAACAGAAAAACTGAAATTCCGTCATCACCTGTACTTTTCTTGTTATTTAGTTTGCGAACAATTTCTTTAATTTCTTCCTCAACAATGGGAACAAAAAACAAAGTGTGTGCATTCCTATCCCTTAGAAACGAATGAAAAGGTGTCCCGGAGCGAGGTATTTTCTTGGCAAGATCTGGCCCAAGGTTAACGAAGAAGTCATTGAATGCATCTGCCATCTCCTCTGGATTGTCTATCAGGCGACCCTCTTTCAGAATACGATTTGGAGAATTCCCTTAGTGCTGGATTTTAAAGCTGTGTTAATCACCTTCCACGTACTCTGTATATCAGATTTGCATCTATCGAACTGTCGGTAAAAATACTGTTGCTTAGCTAAGCGTAACGCAGAGGTCAGGGTATTTCGATAACAAACATAACGAGATTTAGTTGAAACATTTGGGGATTTACGGTATCTACAAAATAATCTGTTTTTCTTATTAATAGACCTAAGAAGAGATTTCGTGATCCAAGGCTGTCTTGGTATTCTTTTATAATTAGATTTAGATCGTTTTAACAAAGGTATATGATTATCACAAGTTTCTATCAACATTTTCATAAAAACCTCAAAGGATGAGTTTACATTTCCTGCGTTGTAGACAGGAGACCAGTCAACGGACCCAAATCCCTCCCTGAGCCTATCTAGATTGCGTTCAGACATGTCACGAATACCATGGTTAGATGTTGGAGTTTTTCTTGCTGTAAACTGAGGTACAAGGGTATAAATCGGGAAGTGATCAGAAATGTCAGAGACTACAATGCCAGATGTGACATCAAGAGATAAATTATTAACAAATATATTATCAATAAGAGTTGAAGTGACATCGGAAATTCGAGTAGGTTTTCTTATAAAAGGAATGAAGGATTTGGACAACATAAGGTTGAGGAAATCTTGACAGACTGTAGTATCATTATAACTAAGGAGATTTATATTAAAGTCTCCCATGATAATGCATGTCTTGTTATCAAAATATTTATCAGAGAGGAGATCATGAAGCAACCCAATAAACTCAGTAGAGTTAGAATGCGGGGGTCTATAAATTTCCCCCAGTATGATGTTACCTTTGTTCGGAGTTATAACCTCCACAAAAATACACTCTATACATTCTGAGGTAATGCTGTATTCATGTAACAATAGACAATTCAGAGTTTGTGAAACATAAAAACCTACTCCGCCACCTCTTTTCCCGGTTCTGTTATTGGTAAGCAATTTAAAACGATTGATGGAGTATTGAGAAGAAGGCGACGTTTCCTTTAGCCAAGTTTCACTGAGGCCAATGATCATGTGACTAAATTGTAACTCGTTAACAAATGAAAGAAATTGATCAAAATTTTTATTCAAACTTCTGATGTTGATATGCGAAACAAAGAGATCTTTCGGGTTAGAATGAGACAATGTAACTATATCATTTTCCAAAAGATAATTAGAAGATACATTTTTCAGTGAAATATCATTTAAATCAAAATCCAGATTTAATTCCTGGGTATCTGCATTTAAAGATGTGATAAAATCGGTGCTGTTGCCTTCTTCACAATCAGAACACGTTAAGGGAGAGTTTGGTACAGGTGACTGATAATCACATACTTCGTTGTTCATAACAGGAAGTACATTTGCATTAATTTCTTCAGCCATATTTGGTGGCAAACAAACACAAGTTACATGATGGGTTGTTTACCAGGAATGCATGTTCGTAGATTCGATTTCCATCTGTCACTTTGAGACAATTTTCAAAAACAACATTCCAATGATAAGCAATGACAGAAGTGCAGGCGTTTACGTGGGATAACATCCGAAGAGGTGATAGTGACAGGTGTGCATTGCAAATTGTATAAGTACGCACTAAGGACAGGTATATAATTTCAAGGGCTGAGTTGGTTGGTATACAGGTAGTGGAAAATTTCAAGAAAGAACCAAATAATGAGGAACCTCTATAGACAGTTTGTTTCACTATGACAAAGTGAGGTCCTTGACAGTCGTATCTAGGCGTGAGTTGATCGAGTATCAACGTTACGTAACAAGTAACTGGAACAGCAGGTTCATGGAATTTTCTACACGTTGCATGAATGAGTAAGGAAATGAAGCTTGTCCTAAAAACAGTATTAAATTGGAGAATTTCAAATGCCAGACTATACCAGAAGACGTTATCAAATAGCTTATAAATCAAGACTACTTGCATTTTGTTGCATACATGTACAGACATGCGGCTTTTTTGTAATAGCGAGCAGAAACAAATGAGACACAGAGTAAAACGGTAGTTGTTGGTTGGTATACGGGAAATGCATTGAGAAGTGAAAATTGATCGAAACATATTCATGAAGGAAAATATATCCAAAATAACGTAGAAAAATAGGATTTGCTCTGACTTCGAGCATGTTAAAGCACATAAAAAGGCAATCCAAAACAGACTCCCAACAGGCATATCATGAACGGACTCCCGGAGTATCTACGGTCAGTTGCGCCCGGTGGCATGCGCTCCACCCCCCCCCCCCTTAATTTCCAAAGCGAAAAAATATGGCTAAGAACGGCAGTTTTTGGATTGCAAAATGTAAAAATTTCAAGCTCGCTCGCATTATTTTAATCGTTATGCAATTCACCTGATGTTGCTGCCAGTAATTGCCGGCAGTTCCGCCCGTTGCGCCCCCTCCCTTAATTTCCAAAGCGAAAAAATATGGCTAAGAACGGCAGTTTTTGGACTGTAAAATGTAAAATTTTTAAGCTCGCTCTCTTCGCTCGCTCGCATTTAATCGTTATGCAATTCACCTAATGTTGCTGCAAGTAATTGCCGGCAGTTCCGCCCGGTGCGCCCCCCTCCCTTAATTTCCAAAGCGAAAAAATTATGGCTAAGAACGGCAGTTTTTGGACTGTAGAATGTAAAATTTTCAAGCTCGCTCTCTTCGCTCGCTCGCATTTTAATCGTTATGCAATTCACCTGATGTTGCCGCCAGTAATTGCCAGCAGTTCCGCCCGGTGCGCCCCCTCCCTTGATTTCCAAAGCGAAAAAATATGGCTAAGAACGGCAGCTTTTGGACTGTAAAATGTAAAATTTTCAAGCTCGCTCGCTCCACTCGCTCGCATGTAATCGTTGTGCTCTCCTGATATTGCTGCCAGTAAGTGTTATTGCTAGGAGTTGCGCCCGATGCGCCCCCTTAAATTCCAAAGCGAAAAAATACAGCAACAAACGGCAGGTTTTTTTTTTTTGACTGTATGTCAAAATATTCAAGCTCGCTCGCTCCGCTCGCTCGCATTTAATGCCTTTCTCCTGATGTTGCTGCCAGTAATTACCGGCAGTTGCGCCCGGTGCGCCCTCCCTCTTTCATTTCCAAGGCGAAAAAATATAGCTCCAAATAGTAGTTTTTTTACTGTAAAATGTCAAAATTTTCAAGCTCGCTCTCTTCGCTTACTCGCATATAATCGCTATGCCATTTACCTGATGTTGCTGCAAGTAATTGCCAGCAGTTGCGCCCGGTGCGCACCCCCCCCCCCCTTAATTTCCAAAGCAAAAAAATATGGCTACAAACGGCAGTTTTGGGACTGTAAAATGTCAAAATTTTCAAGTTCGCTCGCTCCGCTCGCTCGCATGTAATCGTTAAGTCATCCTCCCGATATTGCTGCCAGTAATTTGTCGTTTCACACCGTCATTCCATAATCCATTTATAGGGGGATAACCCCCTCCAACAACCTCTCCCCTTGTTTGTTCCGCTTGTTCGGGCTCGGTCGCGTTCATGACATCAGTGTAAGAATTATTACTTGAAGTTTATTTGAATTATACCATTTATAGGCAAATTGTTCAATAACAATTTACTTCAAAAAGTGCTGATACCTTAAAGAAGTGGGACTGTTTCAAGTCGATAAAACACGCAAAATACCTGCATCAAATTGCACCATTTACAACATCAAAATGCAAAAAGTGCTCACCGTGGGAGGGGGACACCCCCTCCCACATTCTCCTCCTCGCTCACTCCTCTCGCTCTTGCTTGGCGGCGTTCATGATATTCAATGTAAATATTAAAACAGGAAGTTTATTTGGATGATACTATTCTATAGGCAAATTGTTCGATAATTATCTACATCAAAATATACTGCTTTACTTTAAACAAATGGGACTGTTTCAAGTCGATAAAACAAGCAAAACATGCATCAAATCCCCCCTCGCTCTCTCCGCTTGCTCGGGCTCGGTCGCGTTCATGACATCAGTGTAAGAATCAATACAAGAAGTTTATTGAAATGATATAGTTTATAGGCACATTGTTCAACAACAAATTCCAACAAAATGTACTGCTACCTTAAACAAGTGGGACTGTTTCAAGTCGATAAAAACACGCAAATAGCCTGCATCAAATTGCACCATTTACAACATCAAAATGCAAAAAGTTCTCACCGTGGGAGGGGGGGGGGGGACAACAGGCACTTTCACACCCTCTCCCCCTCCCCCCCCCCCCCCCCCTCTTGCTCGCTCCCTCGCATACTAACAGCCCCCCCCCCCCCCCCCCCCAAGATGAAATCCTAGATACGCCGGTGCTCTTTCCCCGCTTGGTTTCCATCAAAAACAGTAAAAGTCTAGGGATTGAGAGCTGCCTGTATTCCAAATGTCTGTCCAAAAAAAAAAATAAAATCTCGTTACATTAGGGTCGAAACGCACCCCCCTTGAAAAAAAGCTGGTGACGCCCCTGCAATGTGATGTAGAATTTACACCTTTGTAACTTACGCTTCGTTATATCAAAGCTAGATCATTGATTTTGCAGTGTTGCTTTACATACTAGTCTAAATAAAAATGTCTTGCATTGCCAATAAAAAAGACTTGACCTGGGCTGATTCCTAACTTTTCCATGTAAATAATACACACACACACACACACACACACACACACACACACACAAACAAACACGCACAATTAGGGGATGCTCTAAAGTGCAGATTTTGGACATCCTTTCCCCGCTTGGTCACTTCGACGCCACCTCGCTGGTCATACCTCCCCCAGTCATGAACATAAACCGACACCCTTGACTACCAGTGGCGGATCCAGGGGAGGGGCGCACCGGGCGCCCCCCCCCCCCTTAATTTCCAAAGCGAAAAAATATACTTTCAAACGGCAGTTGTTGGACTGCAAAATGTCAAAATTTTAAAGCTCGCTCGCTCCGCTCGCTCTCTCGCAATTCTGAAGTTGCTGCCAGTAATTGCCGGCAGTTGCGCCCGGTGCGCCCCCCTTAATTTCCAAAGCGAAAAAATATAGCTACAAACGGCAGTTTGGGGACTGTAAAATGTCACAATTTTCAAGCTCGCTCGCTCCGCTCGCTCGCATTTAAATTCTCGTGATATAGCTGCCAGTAATTGCCAGCAGTTGCGCCCCGTGCGCCCCCTTAATTTCGAAAGCAAAAAAGATAAAGCTTCCAGCGGCAGTTTTGGGACTGTAAAATGTCAACATTTTCAAGCTCGCTCGCATTTAATCTTTATGCAATTCTTCTGATGTTACTGCTAGTAATTGTCAGCAGTTGCGCCCGGTAGGCCCCCCCCCCCCCCCCTTAATTTCCAAAGCGAAAAAATATAGCTACAAATGGCAGTTTTTTTACTGTAAAATGTTAAAAATTTCAAGCTCGCTCTCTTCGCTCTCTCGCATTGAATCGTTCTGCAATTCACCTGATGTTGTTGCCAGTAATTGCCAGAAGTTGTGCCCGGTGCGCCCCCCCCCCCCCTTAATTCCAAAGCGAAAAAAATTAATATAGCTACAAACGGCAGTTTTTTTTTTACTGTGAAATGTCAAAATTTTCAAGCTCGCTCGCTCCGCTCGCTCGCATTTAACTGTTATGCCATTCTCCTGATGTTGCTGCCAGTAATTGCCTGCAGTTGCGCCCGGTACGCCCCCCCCCCCCCCTTATATCCAAAGCGAAAAAAAAAATATATGGCCCCAAATCGCAGTTTTGGGACTGTAAAATGTCACAATTTTCAAGCTCGCTCGCTCCGCTCGCTCGATTAAGAGCTTCCTATATTCCAAATGTCTGTCCAAAAAATCTCGTTACATTTAGTGTCAAAACGCACCCCCCTTGAAAAAAAGCTGGTGACGCCCCTGTTGTGTAAGAGTCCCGGTGTGAGAAGATTCTATAACAATTGTGTCTTATTTTTTAATGCGAGCCTGTGTTGCATGACTTAAAGTGTCTGGCAGTATGTTATGCATGTATGCCATAAATCACAACAGTGTCGCGTGACCAAAAATTCTTAACCCACAATCAGGGCTGTACATTTGCATACTACATTGCTAACTAATGACGAGACATGACCCAACCTAGAGCAGTGCTAACGATCCACATTGCTCGCCACACCCCATGTAAGCGATTGGGCCAAGTGACTTCTTAGTATTCAAACAGGTGGTTACAAAAATCTTCCATGATACCTTTCATTAATGACACCCCTCCCCCTCATCTTTGCAGGACACATTTGCAGGACACGACCCACGACCGACTTTTTGACACAAATGTATCTTACACGACACCTTACATCAATGACACGCCCCTCGTCTTTGCTGACATGTGCTTGAACCGTCATCTACATTTATGTGGCTTTTAATGCGTAACAAAAAAAAAAATGTACTCTGTCAGTAGTGTACCATATATCCTATATCTACTGACATTTGCAAAAACCCTGCCCACCTTTATTCATTCCGCATGCCATAAAACAGCAACACATATTAAACATTTTACTATATTTTGGTAGTTGCATGTAGTCACATTCATGTCTTTATACTGGGTTGCATGTACCGTTGGGTGCAATTATTTATATAGGACATTGATATTATCAAGGGGCCACTGCACATAGATAAATCGTCACTGCGGTACTCTATACCAAATCGTAGGGATATTCAGCAAAAATAATAATGTTAATTTTTTTTTCAATTAGTAAGGGAAGACTCCAAAGCAGATGACTATATCTACCCACTTTTTTCATATAATCCCTAAGAAATATATTTAAAAAAAATACTACTCCATCAATTACTACTCCATTAAAATTCCCTGTCTATTGCGTACATCAAGAAATAGTGGCAGAAAATCCCAAAATTATACATTACCATGCAGTTCCTCGCAGCTCTTGCTATACAATTTTGTACCTGGCTCTTTCCCAAGTGACTCTTGGCAAGGCGTGACCGGTCCTGACCTGCACCTTATTCATTGCGCATGATCTTAACAGAAGCCACGCCCCACAGAGTGACTTGTCGGTTGCAGCCTTGCAAGGTGCATTTTCCAAACACACACACACACAAAAAGCGGGAGAAGAAAGACTACACTCAAAACAAGGGCAAAACAGCCAACCAATCATTTCTTGCATGCCTAAAAAAATCACTCTTTCTATTGTGTTAATGTCCTCGTTTCCGAGGATTCTGTATCTATTGTTTCATTTACTGCTAGAATGTGTTGCGTGACTTACTGTCTGGCAATACCTGTTGTATGCCTTAAATAACAATTGTCACGTGACAAAAAAAAAAATCTTATTACAATCCAGTGCTATACATTTGCATATATTTCTTTTATCTTACATTACTAATAACGAGACTTGGACCAACTTCAAGCAGTGCGCTAATGATCCACATAGCCACACCCCATATTAGCGATTGGGCCACCTGACATTGACGCAGTGACTTCTTAATAAACAAACATTGGTTACAAAGTATCTTCCACGACATCTTTCATCAATAGACACACCCCCTCGTCTTTGCTTAAATGTGTTTTGACCGTAATGTACATTACTATGGCTACTGATGCGTAACAACAAATACTCTGCCTGTGGCGTACCCCATCACGCTTCTACTGACATTTTGCAAGACACGACCCCCGACCTGACTTTTGACACAAGTGTATCTTACACAACACCTTACATTTATGTCACGCCCCCTCGTCTTTGCTGGCGTGTGCTTGGATTTGATTTCCCCATGTCCTCCTCCATGACAGCATGCACGGAAGACACGCCCTCTGCCGTTTGTTACTAATATGTGTGAGCCATACTTTTCAATGAGTGGGCCATTGTTGCGTGACAGCAAAAAAAAAAAAATCCGCCAATCGTGTACAGACTGTGTGTCGCGCGGCAGAAAATTCAGATTCAAACAAGACACTGTATATTTAAGACAGTGGTCACGTGACAAGAAATTCCGGTTTCACAAAAAGCACTGTGTACGTCTAAAAGAAATGTGTCGCGTGGCACAAAATTCCTATTCCACAAAGCACACCAGTGGGATGCCATGAAAAAAAAAGCTTTATCTTGCAATAATGACAGGATGCGACCCTATCTTCATTGCGCATGGTCCTTAGCACGTGCCACGCCCCATATAGTGATTACGTTGACTTTGGGGACTTTGTAACATAAGTAGCATTTTCCTACATCCGCTTATAAAAGTCGAAACATAAACTAAAAAAAAACACTACGAGCAATAATATAACAAAAATGAATTTACAAATTGACGTATGTTCTACGCCCTTCATGACCGACATTGATATGTGCGCGAGTAACCCAATCGAAACCCGTAATATACTGTTACCTATCAGGCACGTGTGAAGGCTCTTGACAAAGCAATACTGAGTTTCCATGACGGAAGAAAAAAAAAATCGATTTTATATGTGGTTGTTTTTAAGGACAATACAAATTATCCCGTATACAACTATCCCGTATACAACGAATTTGAAGGCACAGGAGAACATTGAGGAGTAGTGATAAAAAATAAATAAAAAAGTCTATTGCAGGGATTTATGCATCTTGTCATGTACATGCATGTATGAGTCTAAGAACAACCCAGGTAGCCAACAAAAAGAGATAAAGGGAAAAAGAAAGAAAGAAAAAGAAAAAAACGGAGGGAAATCCATTCATATTTGATTAAGCCAAGTGAAAGGATAAAAAAAAAAACAACAGTAACTGTTGATTAACCACGTGGCCTATAGCGCACTTGGTAAATCAATTCATCCGTGTATAGACCTATATCATGCTTTATCGCATTACGTCGTGTCTTTAAACATTTCATCTGGTGAAGAATAGTGAGTGTTAGCCCTCCACCATCGAATAAAACATAACATAATATACTGTACTGTATAGTCTAAATTCCGCGACCTTTCTTTCTTTTTTTTTTAATAGAGCACCATAATTAGTCTTTCCCCCTTAGCAGAGACTCCAACTCTCCCGTTTTCGACGGGAGATCTCCCGCCGAAAACCCATTTTTGCAAAATCTCCCGTTCTCCCGTTTGAGATTTAATTTCTCCCGCCCTGGTTCAATGTCTCCCGTTGGAAAGGATTTCTTACTTATTGCTATCGTATGTTGCAAAAATAAGCCTTAGATAGCACCAGAGAGCATCTATAACCCTAGGAACTTCGCGCTTTGCACACATAAACTTGGAGTCTCCCGTTTGCTAGAGGTTTCAGGCGGGAGAATCTCCAGATTAGAAGGTGCTTCGGGTTGGAGTCTCTGCCTTAGTGAAAGGAGAACGACCTTCCCGTGCACCATAAGATATAACTTTCCCATGCATTGCTCTCAGAATTTTCATCCATGAATTCAAAGTCGTGTTCTCGAAATTCGATTTTTTTTTTCCTTTTTTACAGCGATGTCATGAATTCCATTACTTCAATCAATTCTATAACATGTTAGCGCTCTTTAGTCACCTCCTCAGCGAAGACCAAAAACTAATTTTTGCCACTGTAACACATTAAAGTCATTCGCATATGAACAGCGTGGCAAAGCTCAAAACTCACATCACTTAAACTTTATAATGTATAATTTTAAACATTCAAAAAAGATTCTATTTACCCTTCATAACCTTTGTGGAAAAAAAAAGGCTATTCCAATATTACCGTTGCCCAGTTGCCCAGTTGCCCAGATTTGCACTGCAGCAGCGCCATCTACGTTACTTATCATACATTCCCCGTGTGCTGAAAGGTGACCTTGACACAAATGCTGTATTACTGTATTATTAGTTTGTGTACTAAGTATTTTGTGCAGTTTGTGTTTATTTTTTGGTCATGTCGCGTGGCTGGAAATGGTTCTAACATCAGGTATGAATGGAATAGAGTCTCTGGTGACTTTTGACCTTAATGTTAATTATGATTATCGGCCTTTTTTGACCGTCCATACAGGTATGAGTGTTCGCACCCGTGTTCCTGTGGTACCATCCATTGAATCTCGTGTCAGTGTGATATCCGGATTCTTCCTGCAGTAGAGTCTAGAGTTCTATTATTAAACTTCAAGGTCTAGATCTAGACTCTACTTACATGTATGATGCTTCTCATCAAAGCCTGCTCTGCTGCAGTGAGAGTTTGTACATTGTGGTGTGGTGTTTCTGACAGTGGATGCAATTTGTACTATGTGCTCTTCCTACAGCCAACAGGTGCTTCTTCTTCTTCCTGGTGAGTGACCGCAATCAACACGCTGACTATTCTGTCACTTTGTCAGGTAGGCCGGTATTGCACGGTGCAGTAGAATTGTAGTTTAACAGCAATATAATTGGTATTGTTGAATAATAGATAATCTCAAGAAATAATAAAAGTTTATTGTGCAAGTAAATTAAAACATCTCTGCCGGTCTATACATAGACTATGTCTATGATATGAATGATGAGTATCTCATGAACTGCGACCAGCCCCAACGCGTAGCGTAATAATGTGGGGCTGCGCAGAGTGTAGCATATCATGACGGGGTAGTATCGCGGATAGATATCATCTTAACTCTTAATGACTGTGCCAGGCCCAAAACCCCTAATGTGCCAGAGGTTTTTACCTAACATCAGATCGTTTCGAAACTGGACTGACATTGACATTGAAAACCACCATATCTCTGAAACTATGGACTGTTTTGAATCGAGTTCTGCACAACATGTATCAAGAAATGTTTGTTCTTTCGTGTTGTGTAGTCAGTTTGCCATAATATCTGTCTGAACCTGAAATATTGCAGAAATAATTGATACATCAAAAAATTATTATAAATTTTTGTGTAGTATGGAAAAAAAGAGTCAGTCATGTTTTTTTTTCTTCAATAGAACGCTCCTTTGACTCTGTGAGAAAGTTTCAGAGCAACATCTCCTCTTTCAAATGATAAAATTGCCTTCTTGAATTGTATGATTTTAAAGATACTAGCAGTTTATTTTGTCTTAGCAATTTCTCTTTCTGATTCAGTAATACATTCCCAAATCTGAGTCCTTTAGTCCCAGATCCTGTATTTGAAACTAAAGTAATTGTCCCGGGCCCTTCAAGAGTGTCTTTTGTCCACTTGAGAAGGAAGAACCTACAATGTACTAATCCTCCTTTTGTCTAACCGGACCGCAGGCAGGGGTACTTCACTGAAATCGGCAGGCCTTTGTCCGCATGCAAAATTTACATAGGCTAGCGTGGGGACGATTAGTGACGTTCACCAAAACAAAAGGATGAAAGACTTGACCGATGAACCTAAGCTGACCCTCTTTGAGGGACAAAATCAAAGCAGCTTCCTGCAGGACAGCGTCCAAGCGGAACAATGCGAGTGGAACCGCATAGACAATACACACAGATTCAATAGCATACACACGCGTGGTTTACCAATGAGACCTTTGATCCATACACATCTCGCAGAGGGTGCGCTCACTGCGGATTTTCCCGACGCGAAAAAAATACATCTAGCTGAAAAATCATGTATTTACTCAAAATTTTCCAATGTAAGCATGCTCATATTTTTAGTGGAAACGATGGCTATGCTAATCAGCTACCAGTACATATCATTGGCAGTTTCTTGGTGTAACACATTACGGCACCACAAGAACTTAAATGATCAATGCTTTCTTCGCTCTTCTTTAGTCGCCGATCGGTGACCATGGCACGTCAGGACTAAGGTCGCCGATTGGCAACCGTGGCACATTAAGAGTTAAAATCGAAAAATTTCTTCAATTTGAAGACTTACAGGTGAAGTGTTGACAACAGGTAACGTGCAACGTTTGGTTCTGCCAATAGTCCCTTTCTGTTTGAATTGATGAAATGTGACTCGGTCAAGAGGAATCTGGGAGAGCTACACTGAATTGATGGCCAGCGCATGCGCACAAATTTCAAATCCATTGACCGGATAAGATGTTCTTTGACCGGACAAGTACTTCCGCAAAAAACTTCTCATTTATAATAATGACATTTGCTGGGTCAGTTTTTTGCTTCTTAGACAGACACCATTGATAGACACTACATACGCTATTGCGACGGTTTCAACCGTTCTGGTTAACGCAACTTCGACCCAGTTCCCCCTGCATAAAAATGGTTATTATTCTTTTTATTATTATTTTTTCCAGCTTGGTTTTCAAACCAATCTGGAAAAAATATATACAGGATTGATCAGTAAAAATTTTGACTCACCTCTTCCACTGTTTCCTCCTATTTTGTGGTTGTTTCCTCCACTTCTTTGCAGCGCTCCCCAATTCATCGCTGCCTTCATTTGAAAAATGACCGCACGAACATCTATGGCAAGCCAAATGCTCCAAACAATCACTATATTGTTACACTTACGTTTATTGACTAAAGTACTAGTGTGCTGTTTGAGCGCTAAATTTAACTTTGTAACATTGTGAATGAGTTTGTATTAGTAGGATTATGGAATTGGCAAATTGGCAAAGATTTATGTCAGTAACAATACTCCAATTCTAGAGGCAATTCTGACTGTAGACAGTTGCCAATTGCAGCAAAAGATGCTGTTTCAGAAGAAAAACAGCGCCATGCTATGGATGTGTGACACCCACATTTGTAAGTCCTAGCATCATCATGATCATTGCATAGCTCTTGCGTCTTGACTTGAGATCACATTTACTGTACTGTAGTCTTTACAAGTTGTTAATGCCGTAAAGTTTCAATGAAGTTCATTTGCATGTTTTCTATATTTAAAAAAAAAGTAAAGAAATGTGTTGTGACAAGTGCATACCTCTTTTTTGTTTCATTCTCTCCAAGGTCCTGCAGATTGCTGTAAAGCTTGTGTGTATAGCTGCAAGAGAGGAACAGAGCCCACCACCCTTGATGGACATGGATTCCTGAAGATCTCTGTCTCACCAGTGGCTATGATGAGGTTGATGTAAACACCAAGATGTCGTTCAAGCGTGACGGGAATGATGGAAGCCAGCTCAACCTCCTGAAGGTAATTAGGCCTACGGGTTGTTAGTCCTATTGAGGATGGGCTGAATTTGCTACAACACGCATTTCCCATAGACACTCGCCCGAGTACAGGTATACCCGGGACTCGTCTTCAACGGGTTAAACATTGGTACAGTGTTTTACATGTTTGTGACCACCTGCTTCAGAAAACCAAGTGGTTGCAAGTACAAGTGTATCTGATCAGAGAGAATTGGAATTTGGGTTGAGAGAGGTTATTGTGATGCAGGGTGAGCCATTTGGGATTCGAGCATGTCGCTGCAAACATGCCAAAATTTTTGTGCAACATCTGCAAAAGCCAGTAACGTGCAATGCAACATCCTTTACGAATTTGCAATTTGCTCAAAATAACATTCTCAAACATTTGAAAAATGTGTGTACAACTTGAGAAACATCAAACTGATTCTGTAACAGTTGATGCACAAAACATGAGACAGAACGGTGAATATATGCAGCACAAAGAAGAAAAAAAAAGCTGCAAAATTTTACGCACTGCACTTGCATGCTTATGGTGTGTGCTCCACTCTCATACGGATTTTGCAATATTGTTACCATTCAGAGCTTGCGACATGCAGAAATATTGAGTTTGGGACCACCGTGTGATATTTTAGTGTTGTCACCAAAAGTTGCCTACTTTTATGGTGTAGAAATTTTGACGTTGAAGAAAGGATAGCCTTGGACTATGTTTTAATTTTTAGTGGCCAGTTTATAGTCCTTTAATTGTCTTGGATGTCTGAAAGTCAAGGTGAAGACTTCAAGTCCATTATTACCCCCCCCCCCCCTTTTATTGGTCTTGTGCTCTTTTTAGAAGGAGTCTTGTTGTTTTTTCGCCAATGCAGAAAAGGAGAGTTGCAGAGCTTCTAGCCAATGATATTCCAGATGATGAGGCAATATTGATGAGCAATGGAAGGTAAGAACATGGTGCAAGAAAAAAGAAAGATTTATCTCTGTGCTCATTACTAATTGATGGGTCAAAAAATAGCATTGTCTTGGGCCATACATGTGCGAGCACACTTTCTTTAATAATCATCTTTATTGCTTGGTCTTAGTGTGGCTAGAGATTACGGCACTTGCATCCTTATGTTAATTTGCATGATTAACGAAGAAGAAGATAAGGGATATTATCTCTTGTACTGGGAAAATTATTCATAATTATAATATTATGTAGTTTATATAGATTTGTGATGCAGTGAGTTGCTTTGATGCAAATATCTTGGGGAAATAAATGGAAATGAAGTTGTAGATTAAATTAAATGATTTTAAAGCTAAATATTGAGGACCTAAGTGCAAACACAGTTGCTTTTCCATCTATATTTTCATTATTTATTTCATTATGACTGATTATTGTCATGTTATTGTTGTTAGTGGTATGATAATTATTCAACAAATGGGTCACTAAAAATCCATGTTTATCTAGTAAGTCTGGCTCTCATGACACAAATTAACCCATTCAGTGTGAAGTATGCAAGTGGATGTATTATATTCCCACTTAGTCTTTGTAATGTACACTTGTGCAGACTAAATTGTAGGAAACTTCAGACAGAGTTTTGCCTGAATACTTATTTGATTTTTCTACATTTGCACCTTTCTGATGCTTGGTAGATACGCCTGCACAGTGTGCCACTACAGACCTGTTTTTGACACAGTGGACATGCTGACCGTCCATCGCTCCGGCAAGAAACACCAGCATGGTGAGTGTGAACTTTGACCCCTGACCCCACATACACATTACAGCCATATGAGGACAATTATGAGACAACCTCCCCCCCCCCCCCCCCCCCATCCCAGCTAAATACTTGTTTAATAGTGAAAGGGGTAGAGTAAAGATTAGGGTTAGAGTTGAATTTGGATTAGAGTCGGGATTACGAGAAGGGGAAGGGGTAATTGTCCTTGAACCACCTTACAGCATATAGCTGCGTATTATTTGGAAACTGGTAGGAATCAGAGGTTTGAATCACATCTGTACACATAAAAAAGATATGGAGAGTGAGGGTTACATTGACTGCCATACCTTTCTGTTCTGAATCGCTCAATGAACAAGCCATTTTCCTGAATGGATCCGAAAACTCTATTGTGTATATTGAAAATTAATCCAAGAGATTATCACTTTGAGGGTCCAAATTGGAAAAAAAAAAGTTACATGTTGTGAAGTAATAATGCTGGCAATAAAGTGGCAATGCTGTAGGAACCACAGCCTGATTTTGGCAATGAAAAAACTAAGTTAAAAAAAAATGTGATTTAATTATTGCATGACGGATTGTATTCATTCACTCTTGCTGTGCAGCATACTATGCAGGAGGTTACATTGTATGTGTTTTTCATTGCAACTGATTGAGAAAATTAAATATGTTGTCATTTGTCAATCAGTTGCAATAAGAAAACCCAACACAAGGATTTCATTACTTTTTTTATAGCTGATGTATCTATAACCCTTTGGTAACTGATTATTACTGTCTGTTCGCAGATATTTTAAATTAAGTGTAGAGGATCTGTGTGAAATTAGATAATTTGATTGTACATTATACTTTATAATGATATGTAATATATAAGGGACAAATTTGTGTAACTTCTTGCTTTTTCACTCGACAGTCTAAACTCAGTTCCAAAGAAGAAGGAAAAATATGCACTAATCTATCTTATCTTATTTGCATGTCCAGCCACAGAAAATCACTTTCGCAAAAAGCGGGAGCTTGCCTTGTTGGTGCAGCGGAGACGAGCGGAGGCGGAGTTGAGGAGCGAAGGATTGCCAGGGAGGAGCAATGAGGTGAGGATTGGATGTAAGTCTCTTCAAATGCGAGGAACGTTCTTTAGTGAGAACCACATCCAGAAAGAACATTGGAGAACAGACTCCGTTTTGCAACACAAAATTGTATCGCCCGCTTTCCTGCTTGAGTTTGAATTTCTGCTGTTTTCGATATGTGTCTCCCCCTGAAAGGGATGGTACAGTTTTTGTCGAGCCCACCGGAGGTGTGGGGAGACTAAGGGATCGCCTGCGGCGTCCGTCGTCCGTCCGTCCGTCCGTCGTCTGTCCGTAATGCTACAAAAATTTGAATAACTCTCTACTGAGGATTTCAATTTCAATCAAACTTGGAGGGAAGAGCGGTTATACAAAGTTACACATTTTACCAAACATGAAGGGCACCTCAAGGTCAAAGGTCACAGGCAGAGGTCAATGAACTTTAGGACCCAATGTTAAGTATTTAGGGCGCGTTTCGTTTATGGCTCGTAACTTTTGATGTATCCGTCTGCTTTTGACCAAACTTAGATGGCAGATGTCCCTTGGGAAGTTGAAGGTTACCACAAGGTCAAAGGTCACAGACAGGGGTCAACAAACTTTTAGGGCCCAATGTTAAGTTTTTATGGCGCGTTTTGATTATGGCTCATGACTTTTGATCCCTTTGTCCGTTTGTGACCGAACTTGGATGGTAGATGTCCCTTGGGGAAGTGAAGGTCATCACAAGGTCAAAGGTCACAGGCAGGGGTCAACAAACTTTTAGGGCCCAATGTTAAGTTTTTAGGGCGCGTTTCGATTGTGGCTCACAACTTTTGATCCCTTTGTCCGTTTGTGACCAAACTTGGATAGGTGATGTCCCTTGGGGAAGCGAAGGTCATCACAAGGTCAAAGGTCACAGACAGGGGTCAACAAACTTTTTGGGCCCAATGTTAAGTTTTTAGGGCGCGTTTCAATTGTGGCTCATAACTTTTCATCCCTTTGTCCGTTTGTGACCAAACTTGGATGGTAGATGTCCCTTGGGGAGGTGAAGGTCATCACAAGGTCAAAGGTCACAGAAAGGGGTCAACAAATTGTTAGGGCCCATTAAGTTTTTATGACACGTTTCGATTATGGCTCATAACTTTTGATCCCTATGTCTGTTTGTGACCAAACTTGGATGGTAAATGTCCCTTGGGGAGTTGAAGGTCACCACAAGGTCAAAGGTCATAGGCGGGTTAATGAACTTCTGGGAATTAGAAAAATATTAATTTCTTGTACGCGAATGGGCGAGACACAATTTGGCACTTGCCTTGTGGTTGACATGAAGATTCTGGGGGTCATTTCATGAAGCGTTTTGTCAGATATATTTTCCGACAAACTGTTATAAGCTACTGAAATCCTTGCATCTGACAGGCTGAGAGCAAATTTGTCTGACAAATATATTGGACCAAGAGCTTCATGAGATGCCCCCTTGGTCTTAACTTTTATGCAAAATGATTAGAAATGACTTACATGAAATATAAAAATGCATTCAATCAACTGACAAATAAGAAACTTATGACATTTTTCAAGTTTTGCTAATTTCTGCAAAACAGTACTTGTACAGTGGATGAGAATATGCAAATGAGTGAGCAAACCATGTTATAACCTCACAATTTTCCATTGATCTTGTCATTAAAAAGTCAATGTTTCTGTCAATGAAATCTGAAACATGCATTTATTCTTGATTGAATAACTTCAGAATAGTGATCAGTTTAGATATATACCAGGGTTTAAGCCTCGGGGACTATTGCATTTGAATGAAAAACTGGAAATTTCCAACTTTCACTTTCAAACTGTATGGCAAGTTGTGAGGGAATGACATACTCACTTTGGATTTGCACATTCATATTGACTGTTCAAGAACTGTTTCCTGAAAAATTAGCAAAACTTCAAAATGTCATAACTTCCTTACGTATTTTTCGCCCAATTTTGATCAAAATTTTACCATTGAGCTTGTAATAAATTTACTTGTTCTTGTCAGATTAACTTACATTTGGACTTGATTTCCCCTGTAGAAGGAGAATTATGCATGAGGACTCGGTTTCATACTAAAGGGGGAAATCAAAGTTTTGGCAAAGGTAACTGTAGAGACACCATAATGGTAAATTCCTATGTGACGTAGCATATGGGTCACTTGCAAAGTGGCTATAATGTGCTTGTGAATATATGACACAAACATTGTAAAAAGATGTTTTGCTTTTTTCCTTCATTTTCTTTGAAAGAATATAAACATGTTACATCGCAATTGATATGAGACATTAGTGTTCTTTCAAAGAATACATATTAAAGCAATGTCTTCTTGCATGTCTTTTGCCATTTCATGCAATGAAATTGTGTGATTGGTTTCATTCCAGACTAATAAACCGGCACCCCTGTTGCAGAAAGTGGAAGAGGCCAAGAAGCGAGCCTTGCTGAAGGAGGCACCATACAATCCATGCCACAAAGGAAGGAGAGATGGGTGAGTCCATTCATACAGGGGGTTTCTTTCTAGCTGGAATGAGATTTGTCTCCAAGGAAGCACGAATGCCTGTCTGCACAGGGTCATAGCGCCCTTTTCTGAATTTTGTTAGGCTTGTTTATACACAACTACAAACAATGTTAAACAGATGCTATGCATTACAAAGCATTTTGTCATGTATATGTGTACAATAATGCAGACACAGTGTATTATCTACATTGAGTACAAGTTTATGTGTAGTCAGTGCCTATGCCCAGATATTTAAGATATTAAATATTTTGATTGATTGGCTGCATGAAATGTAGTTATGCTGAACCTGAGCTAGATTCAAGTGTTATTGACATCTGGCCATTATATATTGCCTACAACTGCACAATTGATCATGATCCAGTGGTTAAAAATGACTGTACACAGCTCTTTGTACCTTTCGAATGGATGGTTCTATAATTATTAAAATTATCGTGACACTAGAACATGTATACACATATGACATAGCCATAGTGACAGTGTTTCTGTCTTATGTGTGTCTTTCCAGGTCAACGACCAGGTCAAATGCCAAGCCCTTCTTCCACAGGGTCCAGCAGATGCAGCTGAAGAGTTTGAGGCAGAAACAGACCAATCAGATGCAGCAAAATTTGAATTCCTCCAATCAGAGTGAAGCAAGTTCCCACCTGAAAAAAGAGACTCATGTCAGGCCCACACCCCTCAAACAGTCTCCCGATACAGGAGTATCCACATTTGAAATCAAGCCTTATATTCCAAAGTCAAAGAGGGGGAGTGGCAGCTCGAATCTGTCCAGCTCCAGCAGGCCTGGAGTGAAGACTGTGGATCACAGTAAAGAGTCCACCTCAGCTTTGTACGCTGACACTTCTTCTGTGGAAGAGGTTGTCAGTGCTCCCCAAAAACAATTTATCAGTGAATATCTTGGAGGAGAAATCCTACTGCCCAATGCCAAACAATTGGATGTAAATGTCATCAGCGAAACTGTCCTTGCCACTGGCAACCCTGTGGAAACATTTACCAAGGATCAGAAGCAGGGGGCAATGAGGGCAGACGATGTTAAAGTAACAAATTTAAATGCAAAAAGTGAAGAGATATCTAGTAGACGGCTGCATCAATCTCCAAATCATAGCTCTGAGGATTTGAAGGAGGGAACTTCTTGCGTCCACAAAACCAGCAACGTTATCAGTTTCAAGCTGAAGGCTGATGATGTTGGGGTGACAAATGCAAAAACTGAAGAGATATCCAGAAGACTGCATCCATCTCAAAATCATAGCCCTGATTCGAGAGAGGGACCTTCTCCTGTCCTCAAAACCGGCAACGTCATCAGTTTCAAGCTTTCGGGTGGAGTGAGGAACCATGGGAAGGACTCTCGATTGCAAACACAGGCAGAGTCTTCCATCCAATCAGCTGTGAGGTCGAAGGAGTGCAGCAGCAGTGACTGGGGGAGAAAAGAGAAAGGGACAAAGGAGAAGAAGGAAAAGAAGAAAAGTCAGAATCTCCCAAAGAGGACAGCTGAGAGACAGAAAGAGATTGAAAGATATCTGGAGCTGACAAGGTGAGGGGTGTTTTCTTTATGAAATTGAGTAGAGAAATTGCTTTACAGTATGTCCCAAAAAATTACAATCTGATTTTTGCACTGATAACTTCCAATATGATTAAACTGTCTGAATGCTATTTTAAGGTCTAAAAATATAACATCTTACTACTTATATTTTGCAGAAAACCCCATTCAATTTGGTTAAGTGGTCACAGAGAAATATGAATCGTTATTAAGCATGTCATGGATGTGATTCTTCAAGTTTAGCACTTGGATCCTCTTGGAATTACATATTTAATAATCTGTGAATACAATGGACAGTACAGATGAAACTTGTTATAGCAACCAGCAGTACCACTGAAAAGTATTATTTATCTGGGCCCAATTTCATAAAAGATGTTAGGATGACAACTCTTGCTGGAAAGACAACTTCCCACAGCAAACAGCCAATCAGGAAGCTGGATTCTTGTCGTTACCATGACAATTGTCATTCCAGCAAAGAGTTGTCATCAAATCAACTCTTTATGAAATGGGGCCCAGGTTCATTGTTGTATCCAATATGATAGGAAAAAGTATGTTAAAAGGAGTGGAACCCACACATTACTTCGTTATATCAGTTATATTGCTTTATCTAATCTGATGTCGTTATAATGGGTTCCACTGTATTTCATGCTTGCCAGAGCATGCCACTGCCAAGAAGGAAAGAGATTTATCATCGTCTTCTCTTCCTTTTTGGATTCTTCTTCTCTCTCAGTGCTGGCTGGGTGCAGGATCGTGGGGGTCAGTGGGTCAAAGGTCAGGACGTAGAGTTTGACTCGGACGAGGAGCCACCAATGTAGTGTTTGTTGAAGACATGCTGCCTTAGGGTGAAGGACTTCTTGTCTAGAGTCATGCAGTGCAGTGGCACACAAGAATTGTTACTGATGGAGAAATGAAAACAAAAGTGCACATCCGTTATAACGAACACGGTCATAACGAAATTCTGGTTACAACGAAGTAAGAATTCAGGCCGCAGTGTTATCCACTTTATGTATTTTTATTGTTTATTTGTTCGGTTATAACGAAATTTCGATATAATGAAAGAAAACTGCCGGTACCGAGGACTTCATTATAATGGGAGTCCACTGTAGAACTTTTGGGACTTGACAGTACTCAGACTTGGATGCCCATTGCTTGTTACAATTGTTTCTAGTTGTGATCATGTGCAAAAATTCAACCATCAAACCAAGGAATAATTATACCAGTGCTGTGAAAGCTGTTATTTTCGCACACAAATATTTTCGCGAATGAGGATGTCACAGACATTTTTGCAACATGTTTTGTTGTGATCTTACATTGAGGCTATTGTATGTGCACTAATGCGTGTCCATTCACTCCACAAATTTAATGCTATCCAGATCAGGTGGTGATATTTTGGCATTGTGTTAGACTTCTCAACCCAACAGTGATTCGCATAATCGGTGAAAAAAAAAAAAAAGAGTAAATTTTACAGTGTTTTATTTGACTGAGAAAAGGGTCATTCTTATCTGCAGTCTTTTGGCAAAATGAGATAATGAAGTGTCTTAGCGAAGCAACTCAGTGTTTGTCTTGTGGTCAGCTGTGTATGTGGTAAGAAAACTTGAGCCGCCAGTAGAGGGCAGGCTTTACTTTGTGGTTTATGTGTCCCACCGGCAAATAGATTGCACCACCCGTAGATCCTTTGTTGTACCAAAGATAACTCAAATATATCAAGGGAAAAATCATTATAAGTATGACATGATATCAGCTTGGTGAAAAGTAGTGACTCTAAAGCAAGAAATTTTTTTGCAGCATGAAATTTCCGTGAATTAGAGCCGACAGCCTTTAAGCAGCAATAATTTGTTCTTTTTTTTTTCTGGAATTACCTCTGCAATTCAATGCATATGAGGAGTTTGTTCGCAAAAACCGACAAGTCCATATTTGCCAAATGGAGATATTTGCAATTAAATGTCAAGAAAAATAAAGAGAATAATAAGACTTTTTTTTGCTTCTTTTGACCATAACTTCAAAAATGTACTTATGTAGTGACCAATATATCATTTAAAAGGTATTATTTTGTGCTTTATGACAGAGACCGTATTTCAAAATCTAAAAAAATGGACTTGTCGGTTTTTGCAAACAAGCTCTTCATATATTTGTAGACGAGAACTTTCACATGCATCTTATTTCAATTGTTAAAATAATGATTTTAATAATTCACAAAATTAAAAATTGAAATGCGCGCAAAAATTTCTGGTTTTACAGTAGGTGTGAATGATGAATGTGAAGCCACCTGTAAAATACATATCATTTGGAGGCTGGACACTCTTTGAAACTACATAATTGTTTGTAAATTCACATAACTTGCAATAATGGTGAGGAGTATGAGCAAAATAACAAAAAATCAACAACCTCCCTCCCCCCCCAAAAAAAAAAGGAGAAAAAAAGAGAAAGAAATAGAGTCTTGTCAAGACTCCTGAAGAAGGCGTAGGACGCCAAAAATTTTGAGTCGAATAAACTCATGCTTTAATGACCAAAAATGCATTACCAGTTTGTTTCTTCATTTCTTCTCGGATCCAATACGTGAATTCTCAACATGTCTGTATACACGTATATATATAAATATATATATATATATATATATATATATATATATATATATATATATATTGATAAGGTAGTCCACGTGTTGGCAAGATAAAAAGATAAGTAAAAAAGCTGCAACAAAGTTCATGCTGTATTCACCAACGGTTTATTTCTTCACACAAATTTTCGGGCGTCTCGCCGCCCTTTCTCAAGTGTTGATAACCGTTGGTGAATACAGCATGAACTTTGTTGCAGCTTTTTTACTTATCTTTATATATATATATATATATAGGTATATATATATATATACATAGGCCTATATATTATTGTATATCTATATTATAGAGAGAGAGAGAAAGATAAATATAGATACACACTACTCTGTATGTATTTTGTATACCACTCCCGCCAGGATGCGCATTACATGCTAGGATCCCTCGCATATAAAGCGCACATCCTTGGTAAAGCCTAGATATATTGTGATAATTGTTATTGTTCTCTCAGTCTGTCTTAAAAATCACTTGGCAAAAGGCAAGGGAGCCCGAAAATGTGTGCTTTGAAAATAAACTGTGTGTATTGAACTGCAGCATGATAAATTTGCAGAGGATTACTTCCCCTTTTTCTTTTCTACTATTGATATTATTTGACCAACACATGGTGTACTAATTACACTACATGTACTTATGTATCGTCGCTGGGGTGATAAGACCTAACTGCAATTTTGGTGAAAATGACTTTTTTGAATTATTGGTCAAATAATGGGTTAAAGGACAAGTTCACCTTCATAGACATGTGGGTTGAGTGAATGCAGCAATATTAGTAGAACACATCAGTGAGAGTTTGAGGAGAATTGGACAATCTGTTCAAAAGTTATGAATTTTTGAAGTTTCTGCTCAGTCACGGCTGGATGAAAAGACTAAGTAAGCTTGTGATGTCACATGAGTACAACGATGTAAAGAAAGAAAAAAGAAAATTCAACATATTTCCATTTTTCTCGCATAACAAAAGAACACTCGACTTCTCTCTTTCAGAAGGCAGGGGGAATAATATTACCCTTAGTATACGTCAGTAGCAAGTCGAAGAAATGTGCACTTTATCCAAAAAGTAAAGTTTTGTGAAATTCTCTTTTTATTTTCCTTATAGTTGTACGCATGTGACATCATACACTGTAGTAGTCTTCTCATCAGATACTTAAAATATTCATAACTTTTGAACGGATTGTCCGATTTTCCTCAAACTTTCACTGATGTGTTCTACTAATATTGCTGCATTCTCTCAATCCTAATGTATATGAAGGTGGACTTGTCCTTTAAGTGATGTCCTGTCCAAATCCCAACTGTCTTACTCCAAAAATGAAGCCACACGGCATGCCAAAGGAAGGGCTATCCCATTCGCCACAGTGCTTTGGCCGCCATGTTTTTTGGCTCTCCTGAACATTGGACATTTTGTAGATACGAGGTCTTATCGCCCCAGCGACGGTATGTACATGTATGTAATATCAGACCGTGTGCACATCACAAAATCAACAAAAAGTCGCACACACTGATTTTATGTGAGGAGTCAAAATAGGTGAAATGGTAGTGGGTGATCCTAGCCAATCTTGAGTTTTTTGGGTTTTTTTTCATATTTTCTGAAAGAGCAAGTCTCCTACGTTATGCTAAAGCTTGGGATCATAACATGAACAGGAAATTGTGTTTTTAGCAGTTTCTCTTGAACACTCTTTTTGAATAGTGTGATTAGGTGTGTCTTATAAATTCCCCTTTTTATTTCTTAAAAACCATGTACACACTCTTCAACTCTAATAAATTTAGAAAGGATAATGCTGCTGCTTTGAAAGTTGCCCTTAATCATGGACAGAATGTGTTGATAAAGCATGTTCAATTTCAGCTTAATTTGATAATCTGTACATTGTTGTTGCTCCAGTGGTTTACATCCTATTTTTTTGTCCCACTCATCATACAGCTAGAGTTAAGCGCTTGAATAGACCCTGTACTTCAGAGCCTCTTTTCTCAGTTCACACTTTTCCTGAGTTTGTGCTTTCTTTCCAATAAACTAAAACAGTAGATAGGTTTACCTATAGGAGAGTCCATTCAAATTGAGTTATACACTGTACATCATTTTAGAGCTTAAAGTCTGCTCTTTCAGAAACTGCTCTAAACTGAAAATCCATGTCTGGCAACTTTTTGTTGATTTTGTGATGCAGGGTCACACACACACACATGTACACGTATATATATGTATATACAGTGTATGTGACCCTGCACCTCAAAACAAAAAGTCGCCAGACATGAATTTTTAGTTAAGACCATATTCTGAAAGAGCAGACTTTAAGCTTTAAAATGATGTATAACTCAAATCAAATGGACTCTCCTAACCTATCTAAATATTGGAAAGAAAGCACAAACTCAGGAAAAGTGTGAACTGAGAAAAGAGGCTCTGAAGTACAGTGTCTATTCAAGCGCTTAATCTTTACCAAACCGTGCTGGCTGTGCGATGAATGGGACAAAAAACAGGAAGTAAACCACAAGAGTAACAACAATGAAGGGATTATCAGATTAAACTGAAATTAAGCGTGCCTCATTAACACATTCTGTCCATAGTCAATACCAACTTTCAAAGCAGTAGCACTATCCTTTCAAAAGTTATTAGAGTTGAAAGTGAAGAGTGTGGACAAGGTTTGTCAGAAATGAAAAAGGGATTCCAAAGACACACCTAATCACACTATTCTACCAATTTCTGTGACTTGCTACTTTCTCTCCGTATTACAGTTTTACATTTTCATTGTTAGGTTTCATTCTGAAGGTTTTTTATTGTTTTTAATTTCCCAACCCTTTGTGTTTGTGCACATGTGATTGTTGGTTTTGGTTGCAATTTACAAAAATCTTTTCATCTCTAGGATTCTATGTGATTCCTAAATTGGCAACACAGTTTTAGAAGGCCAGATTTTTGTGTTTCTTCATCAAATTGGCAATGTTTGGTAAATCTCTTTCTTACTTTGTACAGACTTAATGAATTGAACCCATTCCATCTTAACCTGTTGAGGACGGACTGATTTTGCTACAACACGCATTTGCCATAGACACTTGCCCGAGTATACTCGGGGCTCGTCCTCAACGGGTTAATCTTATCTTACTCAACAATAACTTGGGACAGCAATGTCATCCGAAAGATAATAGATATGGAAGAATGATATGAAGATACATGTGACTGCCCTTCTCAAAACCCACAAAAAGTCACAGATTAGGATTCTCTGCAATGGCATGAAATTTTCGCGAATTGGAGCCGACAGCCTTTTTCATGGCATGAAATTTTCGCGAATTGCTACTGGCATTCAATGCATGTACATTGTAGTGTAGACAAAAGCTTCCGCGTGCATTTTAATTTCGCGAATTTTGGCGCTCGCGAAATTCGCGAAATTGAAGTGCACGCGAAAATTCCTCGTTTTACAGTAGTTATTTGGCTTGACTGACTCAAATGTTTAAAACTTGAATGTCTTACCTGGGAGAGTAATCTTGTCTTTACCTACATTGCACTGCTAAAGTCTCGGCAGCTTTAAATGAAACCAAATTTAACTATTCAATTTTTTTTTTTTTTGTCGGGACCATTTCTTTTTTTAAGAGAAAGAGAGAGAGAGCTGCTGCTTCACAGGGAAATACAACATGTCTTCATTAACCCATTGAGGATGGTTTGAATTTGCTACAACACACATTTCCCATAGACGCTTGCCCGAGTATACTCGGGACTAGTCCTCAATGGGTTAATACTCTTGCACCTCTGCCTGAGTGACCACAATCTTTAAATCCTCTTTTTTCTCCTTTGTTTGGAAACTGCACCTCCTACATATTGTAACTCTCTCATATTTCAATCACTTTTTAAATGGGTTGAGATGGTCCCATATTAACAAGTTACATATCATTTTACAGCTTAGAGCTTACTCTTTTATACTATCCGCAGGGGCAGATCCAGGAATTCTGTAAAAGGGGGGGGGGGGGTGCTTGACTAATATTTCTGGTGCCACTTCTGGGTTTTCATTTCATTTTTTTCTTTTTATTTCTTTTGTTTTGAAGGAAAAATAAAGGGGGGGGGGGGGTGTGCGCTGGTTGCGCCCCCTCTGGATCCGCCACTGTATCCGGGTATGTAAAAAAGTGGAAATTTGATATGACCTCATTTGTGAGTTTTGAGCTGGGCAGTTACATATGACAATAATATCACATGGAGCAAGGTATGTTTCAAGTAGAGGTCTAAAAAGCGTGCAACATTTTTTGTCGTTTAAATCTGAAACAGGTAGTGCTGGCTCCCTGAAGGCCAAGTGGGAGTCGGGAGAGGTTCACAACCTGGACTCCAGCCCCAAGAAGACGGAGAGCGCCCCCAAGAAGCTCTCCGATCTCTACCACGAGGAGGAGCACACGAATGGGATCCTAGACCAGGAAAATGAAGTCCTGGAGCAGGAGAACGGACTACAGGATGAAGGGGATGAGGAGGAGGAGGAGGAGGCTGGGGTTAGTCTTTGCTCCTCAGACCCTATTGACTCTTTGATGTTCAGACCCTGCTACTCCTTTGTAGTGCATGAATTCTGCCTGTTACATTGTATATGAATGTAAACATTTTTGTCGCTAGTTTTTGGGTCTGTATGCTGGCTGTACTCTACCAGCAAAAAATGGGGTGATCTTTTATGCATCCATGTGCAATCAATGAGGTCAAGTGGGTCACATTTTTAATGTTTTTGTGTGCATTTCCGGTAATGCGGAGTTACTGTGCAAACAGGCATGCTCAGGACATCATGCAGTAATCTCATCTACCTCCCCCCCCCCCCTTTTTTTTTATCATGACTGAAACATTGCCACTTCACAGGAGCTTACAGCTTGATTCCTTTTACCAACACATGGCAATTGCGGAGAAAATCTACAAAACTTGGTTATTTTTTAAATGGGAAAATGTTTCTGAAGGGTACGGGCAAGGAGTGTATTTTTAGATGCTGCTCTTTCATACAGCACATTACATTCAAAACATAGTTCACAGAAGGGCTCAAAATTGATCTTCCGTCATTTGGAATTTCCTTGCAATTCACTGACATGGTCTACCATGAAACTTTACACCTGGCAGGTGCAATTTACCAGGATGAGTTGTTTTGGACTAGTTTTAGATCAAAAGTGTAGAATGATTTCGATCATAATACACAACTTTTATTCCAGAAGAGCCCTCCCCTTTCAGCCATGTGGGAAGATAGAATGTTGCGTGAAGATCGGTTGTGCCCTTGCATTTGTGACCCTGCACCTCAAAACAAACAAAAAGTCGCCTGACATGCATTTTTAGTTAAGACCATATTCTGAAAGAGCAGACTTTAAGCTTTAAAATGATGTATAACTCAAATCACTCTCCTACCTATCTAAATATTGGAAAGAAAGCACAAACTCAGGAAAAGTGTGAACTGAGAAAAGAGGCTCTGAAGTACAGTGTCTATTCAAGCGCTTAATCTTTACCAAACCGTGCTGGCTGTGCGATGAATGGGACAAAAAACAGGAAGTAAACCACCAGAGTAACAACAATGAAGGGATTATCAAATCTAACTGAAATTAAGCATGCCTCATTAACACATTCTGTCCATAATTAATGCCAACTTTCAAAGCAGTAGCACTATCCTTTCAAAAGTTATTAGAGTGGAAAGCGAAGAGAGTGGACAAGGTTTTTCAGAAATGAAAAAGGGATTCTAAAGACACACCTAATCACACTATTCTACCAAAAATGTTCGAGATAAACTGCTAAAAAAACACACTTTCCTGCCCGTTTTATGATACCAAATTTTAGCATTCTGTAAAAGAAGACCCGCTCTTTCAGAAAATATGAAAAAGTCAAGTTCGGCTAGGTTGACCCATTTCACTTATTTTCAGTCCTCACGCAAAATCAGTGTGTGCGACTTTATGCTCGTTTTGAGGTGCACGGTCACATATATAAATATATATATATATATATATATATATATATATATATATATATATATACATATATGAATATATGAAAAGATGAGGTACGCTTTCTCTGCCAAAGAGCGCACAAACAATCCAAATCTGGCACTACGATTCAATAGGCTTTGGTTTGGTTTGCTCTGGTTCACTTTTGAGTACTCGAATGCACCCATACTCTCACAGTTAGCAAACTGAATGCATGAAGACGAGACAAAAGTGAAAACGGCACAGAGATGAGAATTGTGATGTTTAGAAGAAAGCGCCTCTTTTTACTTTAATGTGAACCATCATGCTCATAAAAACAAATACATTTTATATTTTTGATACACAGACATTACATCTTACTTAATTGCAGATATCAATTTGGTTTTGCAAAAAAAAAAAAAAAATGTATGAAAATACATTGAATCCATGACAGATCGTAGCAACAACACCAACAGAAATGACATACATTGTATCTCCACAAGCAAATATTCTATCTCTTTCTTTGTAGTACTGGCTAAAATAATACAAAGAATTAAAAAGACAAGGAGAGAGAATGAAAAAAAAAATCCCCACAAAACATGAAATGAGTATCATTAGAGTACAACTACTGCATTGTAAAGTGGATGTATCGATTGAAACGATGGAAGTGCATAATTGTAGTGCCTGAAATTGAACATTACAGTATATACAACAAGCTATGGAGCAAACTCCTCTTAAAATTTGAAACTTCTGGGAGAAGTCCATAAAGGTGAAAAGGAATTAGTTCATTTTATAGTATGTTTACCGCTGTTTCATGGTGTTTGGGTTTTTTAACAACAGACTGGCATGAAAAGTGAATGAGTCACACACATTTTGTTTGACAGATATGTAGTGAAGAGAAGAGAGAAATACAGCGAAAGAACATGAGAAGGAGAACTAGGGTCAGTGAGAGATAGATAGATAGATAGACAGATAAATATGTAGATAGATAGACAGATACATAATATGTAGATAGATAGAGAGGGGGATAGGAAGTGAGTGAAAAAAGGAAAAGGGGAGAGGGCTAATATAGATAAGGGACAAAAAAAATTAGAAGCAAAATGACAATTTTGGGGGAGTAAAATAAAGTAGGAAGATGGACTATGTTGTGTACAAGTGAATGGGGAAAACAATTGGACTACATGTACCTGCGGAGAAAGAGCACTGCACTGAACAAACTAATTGATGCAAGGATGGCCAAATGATGAATAATGATGCAATACAACTTTTACAGACATTTCACCATATTTTAGCCTTTTGGAATGATTTTCACACCTTCATAATATACTAGTAGCTTTACTGTATTTGTCAATTTGAAAGATTGGCAGGACAGGAGATTCAGACACCGATTACAACAAGTGTACAGTGTATGTGGTCTCCTTCAAAGGCAGAAGAGCCCCTGTTTAATATTGGCACTGCTCCTTTTGAGGGAACTGCCATCATCTACAACCTGAACATCATCACCAGGCACCAAGCTACGTCCTTTGGCAATGACAGCCAGCAGGGGCCAATCCGCCCATCCGTCGACTTTTCAAAGAGTGCCAGGCGGGATTTCATCCAGCGACCCTCACCAGATCCTTGTCTAGTACACCACAGAGCCTTTACGGAGCAACACCAAATGCATTGCTAAAGAAATTGTACACAATAGTCAAACAACGTGTATGACAGACACTTGATGTACAGAGGTTTCTCATTGTGTACAAATTGCATCTTGAACGCATTCACCATATCTAGTAATTGTAGTTGTAGAAGTAAGCAGTATCTTATCTTTGCAGAACAAGAGGTGTTAGTGAGACCAAGTGCACTTGACATCTTGATTCTCTCTGTTCCACAGACTCTTAAATATTGTGAATGCTGTGGCATTTTGCGTGCCAATTGATATTCAAAGCACATGTAGGAATAACACAACAAGTTGCACTTCTTGTCTCAGAGTGCACAAAACTTCTTGCTGCATTATTGCGATACACGATTCTCGATGCACACAGATCCAGTGCGCGTCCCTACAGCTGATTTATACCCATTCTGGCCTGTAACTGGGTTTCGACAAAGCCTGCAGAGTTGTTACATGTGTATACTTATGGTGAGAAAACACCAAATATTGGATTGACTGTGAGAAGACGGGCTCTACTAATCAATTTGAAAAAAAAAAATACAATAATTACAAAATTACAAGATAGCCCCAAAACATAATCTAGCACAATCTATGATAACGCAACATGCTAAAACCAACAGACTTCTCCCCTGAATAGATACATTCCATCTCTGTTACAACAATACAATTTTCAGATCCAAACTGTAGATAAGTCCATTACAAAGAAAAACAAAATGCATCATTCATTTCATGTGTTGTACAATCTGCAAAATGGCATCTTTTAAACTGTAGTTGATAATCAATGTTCTGCATAGTGTAAGATAAGAAAACAATGAAATCCCTACTCCGTGCCTTAGCAACTATCCAAAATTTTCCTAGGGATATAAAACTTCATGAAACATTCAGAAAGCCATTAACCCCATGGGAATCAAGATATGCTCTCATTTCCCAAGCTATACACACATACAAAGACTGTTTGAAAGTGAGGAAAAATACATACAATTCAGTGAACAGAAGGTACAATCTGAATGTACATAATTATCACAACAGCAATTACAATTTCTGAAAAGTGTCTTCAGTATGCATTAACCTCTTCTGTGCCAGGGAATTGATAGGACAGTGTGTTTACTGCTATTGAGTTATCTGTACCAGTGAGTAATCCAGGCATACAAAGAGTTAAGACATATCAGAGAGACATGAGATAGGAGACATCTACATAGTGTCATATCATATAATAATGGTGGCTTAAATGCTTTGACAGTGCCTCGTGAGTTTTGTATTTTTAAAATAGGGGAACCTCTTTAAAGCTGCTTGAAACCATTGAAATGTCCTAAACAATTATGTGGTAATTTCCTCATAATTATGTGGTAATTTCCTCAGTATCTCTTGCTATATCATGGACAAAAAACAAATACAAAAGAATGGGACCCACAAAGACTGGCTCTTCATACATCAAGCACCACACTACATCTGACCCTAATCTGAGGAGGTTCCACTGTAACATTGTAGTGTTGCATTCTTTTGCAAAGTCAGGGAACACTTAAATGGCCAGAATTGAAATCTGAAAATGACTTTTCTTGTTCTTGTTGCTAATGTTTTTCTTCTAAAAGAGATAACATGTTTAAACCTAGGTGATTAATTGTGCAGTACATTGAAATTTCCTCGTGGTATACGATGAAGTGCATCTACCACGAGCAAATAGTAAAATCCTGCAAAAAATTCACCCTCTGAAAGCAGCGGCTAACACAAATGTGACTATATGGGGCAATGCGTTATTGATTATTCAATCAGTTATGAAGAGTAGTAGTTGAATATTATCCTCACAGCAAAATTGGATGACAGTTTGTCCCATAAATGGATTTCATGACATACTTCTTACATATTTATTTTCATAATACAGATATAAACTTCTTCTAACTTAACATCATTTGTTTTTCACTGAGGCATCATTCTAGAATGGTACATTTTCACAATAGTAAAATATTTCTTGGGACAACTTTAATTTCATAGATATTTCCTTCACCCGCAAACACCAGCTCTCTATAAACCAGTCCTTAGCTACATTTCCTGCGGAATTAACTCTTAAATACATTGTACATAAATATGATTAAAAACATCCACTTATCCAGACAGTAGTAAAGAGATAGAGAGAGAGAGAGAGAGAGAGAGAGAGAGAGAGAGAGAGAGAGAGAGAGAAAGAGAGATAGATAGATAGATAGACAGATAGATAGTGAAATATGTAGAAGGCTTGGAATTGGAGTGAAGGAACATATTACAGACACTTCCAGCAAAACAAGTTCACTTTGTACAACTGAAAACTCTTATATAAAAAGGCTGAATATTACTTTAAATCTTGTAATCATACTATAAAGAAATATATAATTCTGCATATCAGCTTACAAAACGAATCCGAGTGAGAAAAAAAAATACAAGTATTAAAATACATCTACACAATCGGGGATATATTATCTTAAAACATAATACACTTACAGCTATCTACATAAACACTACACATATACTACATTTTCCAGAGTCAGACAGTATTTAAAAGAAAATGCATAGAGTATCACAACAACATGAATAAACAGGAGATTGATACTGCAAGTGACAGGGACCTTATAAGAGAAAGGTCTACTTCAATATTAAAGGGAGACGTGGTTTTTTCTTGCCATATGGGTCACCAAAGGATCCTGATTGCTTCATCAGGCAAGCCTGATTGCACTATACGTCTAACTGGACGTGTGAAGGGCGAAGATGCTGTGGACATCGATTTCACTTGTACACATTTTGGCGACTGCCTGTCCATGACACACCATACACTAGGTTTCCCCGTTTCGAAAGTTTTCCACAAGCATACAATAATTCATCTCTGAAAGGCTGGTTGCTATTAGTGAGTGCCGATGTTATTCCTCAAAGTTTGACTAAGCAAGATTGAGAGGCATCCCTGTCACAAAAAGACATGAGATCTGCACCAAAAAAGAGGCGTGACTCCCGGCAGATGTTTCGTTGTGGATTGTTGGTTGAGAAATTGCTCCATCAATCATCATCTGATTGCCTCATTCCCACACTACTTTTGAGTGTTGGCTGACATAGGTAGTGGCAGAATGGATTCATCGTATACAAAACGAGTGCTCCCCTTACAATGTAAAATCTTACACTAAAATTTTTGTTAAACAAGTGAGCAAAAAATCAGGTCCTAAAATCATCATCATCCTATTCTATGGAACAAAATTCCCCTCGGTTATAGGAAAGTTCGATACGACGAAAGAAAACTGCTGGTCCCGAAGACTACATTATGACAGGAGTCGCCTGCACCGCATCATCTACTCACGTTACGAATCTGAATTCACAGCTGAACATTACACTGGCTCTTATATTGATGGTGAATGCACAAAGAAAATGAAACCTTGAGGAGAAGATATCATGCCTTCCTATGCTAGACACAATTTTGTTCACTTGGGACTCAAAATGTTCGCCTTTGGGGTAATATCAAACGGAAGACCACATGCTAACATGAATTTTCTTTTGTTTGTTACTGACTGCAGAACATCATACAACGTACAAGTAAACCACATTATCGAACTTGATAAGGTGTACAAAACTTTACAAAATTACATCGTACCTCCTTTAACTGTCATCGTGAAAGACCATTAATGCAAGTCGACTCTGAGGTCATCTACAGTTAGGCGCAAATTTTTTATTGCCAAAATTTCATTTTGACATTGATTTTCTACGAGGGGTATCTACAACAGGTATGCAGGTGAGTGATCCTAATAATGATAAACATTTTCCATCACAAAAATATCAATATGAAATATACACAAAGTGTAGCACTGTTCATAAACTTTTTTTGTTTTTGTTCTGCATAAAAAAAGTTACATTAATACATTATGCTGAGCTCTCAACGTGCTGATTGGACAATTCGAATGATTCCTTTATTCTGATTGGTCACTCGTCTTCACTCTCCGCCATGGCTGCTGCCCTCGCAGCTTTGATCTCCCACGAGGCATCCTGCAAGATTACAAAAAAAAAAAAAAAAAAAATAGAGAAGGCTTCATAAAAAAAGAGAAAAACACAAACGGGTTACATATCAAGACTTACAGCCAAAACACAGTTCTCATCTATATGCCTCCAGAACTGACAATTATTGCTTCAAAATGTAAACATATGCATAAGAAATGAGTGAAATAGTGCTTTAATAACATGATTTTGGCTTGGTGAACACAAAAATGCGAAATAATAATCAAGAAGGTTCATCGGAAGTCCACAAGCTTACTTAATAATGGATACTATATAATTTTTCATAACCGTTTATCAATAATCAACATATCAGGCGACAAAAATATCCATCAATCTTCTGCGCTAGAGTGAATCGCATGTAACTTGATGGACAATGCAAATGCAAGGGCACAACTGATCTTCACGCAACATTCTATCTTCCCACATGGCTGAATGGGGAGGGCTCTTCTGGAATAAAAGTTATGTACTACAATCAAAATTATTCTACACTTTTGATCTAAAAATGCTCCCAAACAACCCATCATCCTGGCACATAAATTGCACCTGCCAGGACTGGTATAAAGTTTCTTGGTAGACCATGTCAGTGAATTGCAAGGAAATTCCAAATGACGGAAGATCAATTTTGAGCCCTTCTGTGAACTATGTTTTGAATGTAATGTGCTGTATGAAAGAGCAGCATCTAAAATACACTCCTTGCCCGTACCCTTCAGAAACAGTTTCCCATTTAAAAAATAACCAAGTTTTGTAGATTTTCTCAGCAATTGCCATGTGTTGGTAAAAGGAATCAAGCTGTAAGCTCCTGTGAAGTGGCAATGTTTCAGTCATGATAAAAGGGGGGGGGGGGGGGGGGTAGATGAGATTACTGCATGATGTCCCGAGCATACCTGCTTGCACAGTAACTCCGCATTACCGGAAATGCACACAAAAACATAAAACATATGACCCACTTGAGGATGACCTCATTGATTTGCACATGGGTGCATAAAAGATCACCCCATTTTTTGCTGGTAGAGTAAACCAGCACACAGACCCAAAAACTAGCGACAAAAATGTTTACATTCATATACAATGTGACAGGCAGAATTCATGCACTAGGAAAGGGGCAACAGGGTCTGAACAGCAAAGAGTCAATAGGGTCTGAGGAGCAAAGACTAACCCCAGCCTCCTCCTCCTCCTCCTCATCTTCTTCATCCTGTAGTCCGTTCTCCTGTTCCAGGACTTCATTTTCCTGGTCCAGGATCCCGTTCGTGTGCTCCTCCTCGTGGTAGAGATCGGAGAGCTTCTTGGGGGCGCTCTCCGTCTTCTTGGGGCTGGAGTCCACGTTATGAACCTCTCCCGATTCCCACTTGGCCTTCAGGGAGCCAGCACTACCTGTTTCGGATTTAAACGACAAAAAATGTCGCACACTTTTTAAACTTCTACTTGGAACATACCTTGCTCCATGTGATATTATTGTCATATGTAACTGCCCAGCTCAAAACTTACAAAAAAAGGCCAAATTGAATTTCCACTCTTTTACATACCCAGAGTAAGCTCTAAACTGTAAAGTGATATGTAACTTGTTAAAATAGGACCATCTTAAAGGGACTTTACAGTACTGGATGAGGTGGGGATTCATGTTTTGAACATTCCTAAGTGAGATAATGAGAAACCTCTTATGAAATATGAAAGAGCATGTAATTTTAAGAAGGATTCAACGTTTATTTGATGAAAATTGGTTTTCAAATGGCTGAGACATCCAAAAAAGGGATAATAATAAAAGGCGACAGGCCACGCCTTTTATTAGGATCTCTTTGTTTCACTTGTTTTTGGATATCTCAGCCATTTCAAAACTGATTTTCATCAAATAAACTTTTGATACCCCTTAGAATTGCATGCTCTTTGACATCTCATAGAGTGATTTCAGAATATCTCGCAACATGTTATAAGCTAAATCCTCACCTCAACCAAAACTGTACATACCCTTTAACCATTCAAAAAGTGATTGAAATATGAAAGAGTTAGGAGGTGCAGTTTCATAGAAAGTAGAGAAAAGAGGATTTAAAGATTAGGGTCATTCAGGCAGAGGTATATGTACTAATGAAGACATGTTGTATTTCCCTGTGAAGGGGCACCTCTCTCTCTCTTTCTCTTAAAAAAAAAAAAAACGGTCCAGAAAAAGAAAATTATGCAGATTTAGACAGTGCAATGTACAAATGCATGTAGGTAGAGAAAAGATTACTCTCCCAGGTAAGACAGATTTTTAGATTTAAAAGGGTCAAACCAAATGACATGTTTTGCTCCATTGCAGAGAATCCTAATCTGCAACTTTTTGTGGAATTTGAGCTGGGCGTTCACACACTACATCTTCATATTATCCTTCTATATCTATGATCTCTTGGATGTCATTGCTGTCCCACGTTATTGTTGAGTAAAATAAAAGATGGAATTGGTTAAATTCATTAAGTCTGTACAACATAAGAAAGAGATTTACCAAACCTTGCCAATTTGATGAAGAAACAAGAAAATCTGGCCTTCTACAAATGTGTTGCCAATTTAGGAATCACATAGAATCCTAGAGATGAAAAGATTTTTGTAAATTGCAACCAAAACCAACAATCACATGTGCACAAACACAAAGGGTTGGGAAATTAAAAACAATAAAAAACCTTCAAAATGAAACCTAACAATGAAAATGTAAAACTGTAATACGGAGAGAAAGTACAGAGTAGCAAGTCACAGAAATTTACAGTCTTCGGATACTGGGCTTGAGTCAGAAACCCTTGCTACATGTCTGGACGCTAGAGGTAATGTGAACATACCTTTTGATGCTAGATAATCGTCTCCTATAGCTGACGATTTGACGATGTCTGAGCGGTCGACCGGCTGGTTTTCAGACACAACCATCTTGGGGGAAAGAGAAATGAGTGTAATGGAAACTGTAAGTCTCAAAACTAAATAAATGTTAGCATACATATTTTTTTTTTCAGTTTTCACATTATTAGGGCAAAGTTTGAATTTATAAAATCTCAATACATTGTACTTATCACCCTTCTGTGTAATGAGGGAAATCATGGCAACTTTGTATCTAAGAGTACAGGAATGAGGATTCAATGTATGTCCAGATACCAGAAATAGTTTTCCATATATTCCAAACATCGGTAGGAATAGAATCTGGACAGAGAGAATAATTTTGACCTTTAACCCCTCACTTTCATCAAGTGCCCTTTATCACATCCTCAAAGATGTGCAACTCAAAACTTTAATCCATATTCTTATATTTTTATGATACATTGATGTGCATCATTGTCAAAGATATGTGATGTTATTGTCACAGTGTGCATGCATTTTGTTCCACACATTGGAACATTCTGTATTACGCTGCATTGTGTTACCATGGCAACTAAACTTCTACAAGTAGGTTGCAGTCTAACAGAGACACTCAAAATCTGTGTCTAAATCCAAGGATCAGTGGCAAGCCAAGTACATGTATAGAACCACAACATCTCACATGAATTAATCAAATACTAAGAACAAGATTAACAAAATCTGAGAAAGACACAAAGGTGCATGTTGGGATGAGGACAGCATAACGTTGTTGGGGCGACAAAACCTCTTATCTACAAAATGTCAGTGTTCATGAGAGCAAAAAAGACATGGCAGGCTATTAATAAAGCACTATATAAATTGGATCACCTTTTCTTTGACATGCTGTGGTGACTAAGTTTGTTTTGGGGGTAAGACAACTTGGGATTTGGACAGGACATCACTTTAACTGATAACCTCATGATTAATTGAAAAAAGTGACTTTCATATATATTTGAGATACAAGGTCTTGTCACCCCATCGATGATAAAGTCCAAAAACTCACAGTCATGCTGTAGTTGTCTAGGGATCCCGGCGTTCTCTCCAGTGCCGGCTTCGGCTGCTCGGGGACGCGCTCCACCTGGCCAGTCTCCCAGCGGTTCTTCAGCGACCGTGTGCTCTCCGCCGACCTCATCGGCTCGTCCACGCGGCTGGACGAGCTGACCACATCCGCCTTCTGGATGGGGGTGCTTTCCGCCCCTTCGTCCTTCATGCTAAACTCCTCCAAAGAGCGTGGTGTCCTTTCTAGGACTGGGCGGGGTCGCTCTTCAACATTGCTGACGTTCCCCTTCTCAAAGAGACTCCTCAGTGACCTCGCTTGACCTTTTGATTAAAGGGGCGGAAGAAAAGGTGTGTCAATTTGAATATCATAAGGCAGCAAACATTACCATACAGTGTATCTCCACATCAGAGTAAATCTAAAGAGCAATTAACCCATTCCATACTTGGCTTTGTACATTCCAATATTTTTTCATTCATAAATAAGTGAATATTGCACACTTTCAGACTCAGAACCAAGTAGACATTCCTCCATAAATTTTGGGCACTTCGTAACAAAAAATAATTTGAAATGTTCTCGTACTTCAACCAATGGGAATTTTGTACAGTGACAACATCACCCATTTAGTATCAAAGTTTATTAAAGTTTGCATGAGTGGTAACAACAAGCACCACCATTCGATGGACAAATTTGAAACTTAGAAATCCCACAAATTTGTTAATTTCCTGTTGTATTGTCAAGAAAATTCTCCCAATATATTCTTATTCTATTCATTGTACTCAATTTACATTGATAATGGTATAAAAAATGCCACTTGACACAACTCTAACTCTTAGGCACTGTAAGATATCACGTCATTAACAAATTCTTGACATTTGTGATGAATTACGTGGATTTGGAGTATTAGAAACATTCAAAAAAAGGACAAGAAAGTAGAACATGATATATGTATTGAAGATTAAACACAAGAGCAGAACAGTCTCAGTGGGTGAAGGAAAGCGGGCAAAACGTAATCTGAGCAAAATCAATATTTGAAAATAGGCAACGATATAATTTTCACTGAGGCAGGTCATTAAATGTAACTCATCTTTAGATATCATTCCTACCTGATTTGATGCCTGGGTCCTCGGGCTGACTCTGTGCGTTGACCACGTCGGGGCTGGCGGTCCGTTCTGGTGGCTGGTACACCCTCCTCTCCTCAGGCGATGCGATCTCGATCTTCTCCCGCGGCTTCTCCTCAATGTTCGATATCCTCTCCGTCTCGAAGCGGCTCTTCAGCGACTTGGAGAAGCCCTTCTTGATGCCGGGGTCCTCGAAGTTGTCGCTGCTCCGAACGACGTCCGGCCGCACCACTGGCGTGCTCTCGGCGACGTGACTGCCCTGGTTGGCGCTCTCAAAGTCGCTCAGCGATCCCACATTCACCGGGTCCTTCTTCGCCTGCGTCTCAAGATTTGTGACCCCGCCCTTCTCGAACATGTTCTTGAATTTGCCAATGCCGTCCGCTGAGACTTTCACCTCAGATGCAGACTCGCTCGACCGCACCACGTCCTCCCGTCTGACAGGCGTGCTTTCCGAGACCCCCCTCTCATTTTCGGGGGTGACGTTGGAGACCTCACCCTTCTCGAAGCGTGACTTGACGGAGCTGGAGCCCCCTTCCATCTGCATGGCCTCCTCCGGCTGGTCTGAGGAGCGGATGACACTGGGCGGGGCACTCTCTTCTGACTGGTTTTGAGATGGGGAGACCGAAGCCTCGATGAGTGTGGCTGATTCCTCCAAGTGATTTCCTTCCATCCTACAATGCAATGACAAAGATCCTTTTAAATGACTTATCGCTTTGAATTGAAAAGAGATACCTAGAGAGAAACCTACAATGAAACAAGAGACCCGCGGGTCTAGCGCTCACCTGAGTATCGCAAGTTCACCTTTCACGCAGTCACTAATCTAAATTAAAATTTGACCAGGCATTCTCAAGTAGAAGATGAAAATGTACAATAAGGGCCCAATTTTTTAAAGATTCCTTAATTTGGGGGGATTGGGGCCCCCTGGGGCCCTCTGGGTGGGGCATGGTGCCCATTTTGATAAATTGAGATCCTGACCCCCTAGGGATGCTACCTGCCAAGTTTGACAAAAATCCATCATGAGGTTTTCAGGAAGAAGATGAAAATGTACAATTCAGGCCCCCATTTGGACCCTTCCAACCACCCCCCCCCCCCCTTCCCAAGAGGGGCACCCCTGGATCTCCTATGAACAAACTTCAAACTACAGTCATTAATGTACTCACTCATAATATTATCTCAGCTCTATAACTTCTGATTCTAGAGAAGATTTATAAAGATTCCTTCATTTGGGGGGTTTGGGACCCCTGGGGGCCCCCTGGGTTGGGCATGGTGCCCATTTTAACAAATTGAGATCCTAACCCCCTAGGGATGCTACCTGCCAAGTTTGGTGAAAATGGGTCATGGGGTTTTCAAGAATAAGATAAAAATGTACAATTTAGGCCCCATTAGGACCCCTCCTCACCCCCTCCCCTGGGTCCCAAGGGGGGCACCCCTGATTCTGCCATGAACAAACTTGAAACTACAGTCATCAATGTACTAACTCATAGTATTAACTTAGCTCTATCACTTCTGGTTCTAGAGAAGAAGATTTTTGCGGATTCCTTAATTTTGGGGGGTTTGGGCCCCCTGGGGGCCCCCTAGGTGGGGCATGGTGCCCATTTTAACAAATTGAGTTCCTAACCCCCTAGGGATGCTACCTGCCAAGTTTGGTGAAAATGGGTCATGGGGTTCTCAAGAAGAAGATGAAAATGTACAATTTAGGCCCCATTAGAACCCTTCCCCACCCCCCTCCCCTGGGTCCCAAGGGGGGCACCCCTGATTCTGCCATGAACAAACTTGAAACTACAGTCATTAATGTACTAACTCATAGTATTAACTTAGCTCTATCACTTCTGGTTCTAGAGAAGAAGATTTTTACAGATTCCTTAATTTTGGGGGGTTTGGGCCCCCCTGGGGGCCCCCTGGGTGGGGCATGGTGCCCATTTTAACAAATTGAGTTCCTAACCCCCTAGGGATGCTACCTGCCAAGTTTGATGAAAATCGGTCTTGGGGTTTTCAAGAAGAAGATGAAAATGTAAAAAGTTTACGCACGACGCACGACGCACGACGGACGACGGACGACGGACGACGGACGACGGACGACGCACGACGCACGACGCATGACAGACGCCGGACGAAGGGCGATCGCAATAGCTCACTTGAGCCTTTGGCTCAGGTGAGCTAATGACAAAGATCCTTTTAAATGACTTATCACTTTGAATTGAAAAGAGATAGAGAGAAACCTAGAATGCAATGACAAGGATCCCTCTAAATCTAACATCACTTTGAATTCTCCCAATCGCATATATAGCCGATATCAAGCGATATCACCTTGCGATATCAATATCTGATAGATTGCTCTTGAGAAGTACACTTCCAGTTTTGCAGTCTACCCACGTCACATCCTTCATCAATGGATATTTTCCATAATTTTGCATCATCGGCCCAGCTCTTGGCCGCTTCGGAGAAGAATCCCATACATCAAATGTAAAGTTACAGTCAGATTAGAGAATAACTCTATTATTTGACAGATTATCAGACAGAATTTGATACGTTCTGTGAATACTAGTACTTCAGCATTCAATGCGCACAAAAGCGTACATTTACACATCTCGTGTTCACAACCGGAATTTTATATCCCAAGAATTAAAGGTAAAAAAATTAGCACATGAGTGGGAGAATTGAAAAGAGATAGAGAGAAACCTCGCAATAACGAGGACATAAAAACCATGACAATTACCTTGTAATATCAGGTCTATCACTGTATCAGGGTGACAGATAGGACAATGTGTTCTTAATATCCAACAAGGTTCCACCGTATTCTTTGATAATGTGCAGGGCAGGTCTCCCAACACTCAGTCATCATAATCACGCCTAGAAATAAAGCTTACCGGTTAATTTCTGTGTATCACAAGCATCCAAACTAATCTTAACCCTTTGAGGACGGACTGATTTTGCTACAACACATATTTCCCGTGGACACCTGCCCGGGTATTCTCGGGACTCGTCCTCAACGCGTTAACTACAATGCCAAAGTTACTCTGCGAGTCTGTCTTCTGACAATGGCTTAATATGTGAATCAAACCCAAGTAGGGTAAAAGCAGTGTCAAAGTTAAGCTATGGTCACAACGGTTCGTATGAACGAAGCGTTCATACGAATGTCACTGTTCATACGAATTCTGGAGTTCGTACAGCTGCCTTACGAAGAGAGGGTTTCGTACAAAGTTAAAAAAAAAATCTTGGACAAGACCATCGACCAGGCTACGAACTTACGAACGGTCTACAAACGGTCTATGGACGCTGGTTTGGTACGGTCTTGGTAAGAAGATCTTACGAAATTGTCTAAAAATTGTTCGTACGGTGTTCGTGGCAGTTCTTCACCCATTGAGAACGAGTCCCGAGTATACTCGGGCAGGTGTCTATGGGAAATGCGTGTTGTAGCAAAATCAAACCGTCCTCAACGGGTTAATGGCATTTGTGATCGAGCCATTAGGTTTACTCAGTGTACTCAAGCATTCCACTTACCCTCTGTCTATGTTTATTGAGTCTGTGGTTGTGATATCGTCAAGGTCTGTAGAAGAGAGCGAAACAAGCGTAAAGAGTTGATGATCATTTAAACTGGCTTTGGAAAATTGAAAATACAATAAAAATAACATTTTTGTTTTCTTCCTGAGTCTTGTAAAAGAAGGTAGTACAGTTGAACCTCTCGTATCCGGACAAGTCGGGACCGGGGCTCATCCGGATACGGGATTTGGCCGGATACAGGAGACTCAATGCTTTTAATATACATGTACATAATATACATACACATGTACAGTAGCCCATTGTAGTACCATATGTAGTAATGTGTATACTGCAACCTTTTCATTGTTACACTCAGTAACAGACCCCAAAATAGAGGTTCGTGTTTGCAAGAATGAAATCATTTTCTTTTATAAATTCCTGGGATGATTTACCTACATAATTATTAAGAAATGTATCAAGTAGATCTTGAAAATAAACAGTACGAGTCGACAAAACAACGCTTCAAAATTTGATCATCACTGCTCGGCAAAGTCGACTGTAGGTCGCCATTGTTAGATTGAGTTTGGAATCCCCCTTTCCTCCTGTCAATTGTTAAAAAAAAAAAAAAATCACGGCGAGATTGCGTCCGTATAATAGAGAGATCCGGATAAAGGGAGGCCGGATAAGAGAGGTTCAACTGTAATTCTTTATGACAGCCGCCTAGAAGGAAGTTCTGTCAGCACTTTTATATCAGTCAGATTATAGTCCTCTTTCTGTGATTAACTTTCACCCATTGAGAAGAAGAAACAGTGTATGTATGACATGTGACACCACAGTGAAGCAATTCTCAAATGGTTATTGTCTATAAGAACGGAATATGATACATAGTTGTACCTCAGCAGCTCATTACAAGTTCTCATTTAAGACATGGTGACATAGGAAGATCAACATTAATTTCCCTGGGCACTTCTCAAAAGTAACATCTATAACATCTTGTTTTTCCTTCATGGTGTTATAATTCATTTTCCTCATAATAACAGTAGAACAATCAGTAATAAAACAACAACGGTAATGAAACATTGATTAAAATGGCACAGCAGGGGTGTAAGCAACACGTCATCATACACATCAGAAGGTTAAAATTCATATCTCCCAATCAATATGTAATGATGCCTTCATCTATGGCGGCAATTGCGTGGTCATAATGGGGGTTCCAGTGGGGGTTATCATTCTCATGCAAAGTGCAGCATGCATGCGCATCGAAGGTGGCCCCAGCGGTGAGGGAAGAGGAATCACCCTGAGCCCCCGAACATCATTTGTCACATTTACGGTGATCACATGACCCAAAAATAGCCAGTATGAGTCAGACTGGGTCCTTGGACAGAGAGAGAGAGAGGAGGAGGGGGGGGGGGGGGGGTAGGAAGAAGAAAGAGAGAGGAGAGGTGGAGGATGGTAGACTAATGTGAAGCAATAGATGGGATAGCCTTTTGTCAAGGCCCTCTCGCTGTATGATGCTATATAACGGGTGAGGGAAGTGAGTCCAGCTGAGCACAACAGGGCGAGGGCCTTTTGAGACCTGCTTCACACATTATTATTAATGACACGTGAAGCTTACTGAATAGTCATATTAACGGGTTCTGGTCGACCAATGGAATGGCACGCTACCCATATCCTCCATGTTAGTGTTGTCCGGCCTGTTCGCATGCATCACTGACCACTAGTTGAGGTCTGCGGCATGCATTCGCCATATCCAAATACGCAGATTTTTCAATTTTTGCTCCCCAATTCAGGGAGCAAAAGTTGGTAATTCAAAGGGCTAGCATAAGGAAACAAAATCACATCACGAAAGGCCCTTGCCACTTCCCAACTCAGCAGAGCTTGCTTCACTCAACCCCCATTCGCTCACCACCATACAGCGAGAGGGCCTTGGCAAAAGCCTATAGATGGGACGACTACTTGTACTAGTACGAGATTGATAGAGAGATTAGTAGTGATGGGGAGAAAGAGGGAGAGAGAGAGATGGAGGGGATGAGAGGTGAGAGACAGAAAAATGTGTACAGAGATAAAAAAGTAGACATAAGAGAGAATGAGAGGGAGGAAGGGAGTAGATAGAGGATGTCACTACAAGAAGAAGAAGAAAAAAAATGCAAGGCCATTCGTGGAACTGATGACACACACCCAGTCACTTTTTCCACCTATCCACCGATAGAAACAACTCATGGTTACTCCACAGCTGAGCCCTCATTTAGAATTACACTCATCACCTTAATATCAAACTAAATGAAGCTGCCACTGATGAAAATCGACTGCAAGAGAATTTCATTTTGAGTCTGTAATTTCCTTTGAATAATTATCTGTAACTTGATTGTCACAATGTCTGGTCCTGGTCATCAGTTATTTAATGTTCTTATATAAATATATTCACACAAACAGCCATGAATGAAGGAAACGAGGGCGCAGACAGATTTGACTCAAAAAAGAAAGAAAGAAGAAAGCAAGGCCACCTTCCCTCTGATGACACACACCCAGTCACCTTTTCAACCAAGCCTAGCTATGAGACCACTCAGGGTTACTCCACAGCTGAGCCCTCATTTACAATTATACTCATCACCATTAAAAAAAAAAAAAAATGAAGCTCTGCTAAAAAAAAAATAATAATAATAATAAATAAATACTTCATGAGAAATTCTGTCCTTGTCCTGTAAAACTAATAATTCCTAATCTACCAGTACCTATTTTTTTTTCTCTAGATATTGTATATTCAAATCTATTTTATATTTAAAATGTTATTATGGTTCCCAAAGATATATCACTGTCATACAAACAATCACTATAAATTATCTGATAAAGGCACTTTAATTTTACACAGCATTGTTGCAATATACACCAGACATCTCATATTATTGCCTTGCATCATTGGACATTTCTGCTTTTTCTCTCTCCCTCTCTCTCTGATTCTCTCTATCTTTCTCTCTCCCTCTCTTCATTTACCATTGTCTACCTCATTGCCTAAATATTATGAAAGTGAGATATATCTTTCTTGTAACCTTTTAACTCTCCCTACATCACATTCATGTTTCCTATACAGACATTCACTGAGAATTATTTGAAAACAGCAAATCAATTTAAGACAGCATTGCCTCAATGCATTGATCACCGACACTCAATTTTTGCATGCCATAAAACCACATTGCTCAGTTTCCATGGAAATTTCTCTGTTCTTCTTTTCCTCTCTGTCTGTCTGTCTGACGCAAATTGTCACCCATTGATCCCCGCCCCCCCCCCCCACATCTCAATGACACTACATAATCGTCGCCCCTCAGAGATATCACCTCCAGACATTTTTGCACACTAACCCGTTGAAGACAGAGTCCCCGAGTTCACTCGTTAAACTCGGGCAGGTGTCTATGGGAAACATGCATTGTAGCAAAACCAGCTCATAATCAATGGGTTAAAGACACAAATGGAAAATGTTAACGAAGGGATTTCTGGTGTAGTACACATTAGTGTGTAATTCTAATCTGTGCTGAGAGTTCTGTTGTGCATCTGGCAGCCGCGGCTCAGCCTGCTCTGGAATCGATATCTTACATAATATGCAAATGGCACCAGTATTCTATGCAAATGAGATAGATGCACAGAGAGAAAGAGAGAGAGGGGGAGAGGGAGAGCCAACACCCTATAATGATAATGGATGCTCGCCGTGTGGGGGAAAATGCCACTTTGCAGACAGAAAAGGCTTTACCTGCATTCATGAACATTTCAGGAGCAGGTGTGCACCAGTATAACATGGATTACAGGAAAAACTATTTTATGTTAGTACCACACAGGATGAATATAAAATCACTCGGGTTGTTGCGGAGAAGGACCTATAAAACTCTCGTCCATATAAACAAAAGACGCCACAGCTCTGAGTCACTGCAACTCCCAGAGTTATTTGACGCAAGAAATGTTTCTTTTCTTCCCACAAAATTTGGGTGAGCATGGAAATTAACCCTTAGTGCACTTTGAGTGCTGATTGGCACTGAAAATCCCACAACATTGTGGTACACACTCGGCCCATCGAGGGTAAAAGGAAAATTTGCTGAAGTATTAACCCATTGAGGACGGTTTGATTTTGCTACAACACGAATTTCCCATAGACACCTGCCCGAGTATACTTGGGACTTGTCCTCAACGGGTTAAAGTCTATGGGATTAATCCAGAAAATACAAATCCTAAATTTCTCTCCATATCTCCCCAATCAACCAGTTTTCTTAACATACTGAAACTTTATGCACTCCTTGAAAAATGTCGATCTTTTATTAAACCCGTTGAGGACGAGTCCCGAGTATACTCGGGCAAGTGTCCATGGGAAATGCGTGTTACAGCAAAATCAGCCCGTCCTCAATGGGTTAACTACCACAGAGCTTGCCACATGGCATGCCTAACATTGCAACAACTCATACATATATGCAAACTGTGGAGTCTGTGGTATCGGAATGCATTTCATTAAGAAAAATTAAAGATGCACCAAGTAACAAGAACGCTGCTGGTTCCATGGGATGGGAAGTAAAAATGAAGAAATTTGATTAGTACATTAGTTTAACTAGTCTATTCATTGTACTACACGTATCATCCTTCTACTTGCCCCATCCTCTCATCACAGGGGGCGTGTCCCACTCCCCCCATCTCTCATCACGGAGGGGGGCGTGTCCCATTCCTACCCCCCCCCCCCCACCAATCCTCTCGTCACAGGGGGGCGTGTTCCCGCCCCTCATCCTCTCATCATGGAGGACTTCCAGCTGCTCCATCATCTGCCAGTGACCAACTCCCAGTACACTGCACTGAATGAAACACTGTGGCTTCCACCAGAGACAATTCCAAATATTCCTCAGGAGCAGAAGTCAATCCGTATCACCAGTACCCTCAATAGCTAACAACAGTGTATCTCCTCTTTATCAGTTGCCATACCATGACAATTTGATAAGTAGGGGTCAGGGACCAAGAAAAAAATATTTCATGCCTGTGCCTAATCATTGCATGCCATTGCTGGAGGAGTGGTCAGTGCATTGTACATCATACTTTGCTGTTAAGCCATTCAAGCCTATTGTCTCAAAATCTTATTTGCTGTAGCATCTGATGCCATTGCTCATAAGAATGATGGGGTTGACAAAGTCTGAAGAATACTTTGATCATGTAAGAGAAGCTTCACATCATCCATCCTGTAAAATGCAATTCTCTGCAATGTTTAAAGGGATGGTATAGTTTTGGTTGTGGTCCATATAAAAAGTGGGACCCCCCCCTTTTTTTTATCAGGATCATTATATTTTGGGATATCTCAACCATTTCAAAATCAATATTCATCAAATCATTTATAAGATATGAAAGATCAACATACATTTCATGTTCTCAAACTTTCTGAGAAGTTGTTACAGCTACAAGACATGAAAAGAAACCAACAAAAAAGCAAATGCTTTTACAGCATCTGCAGTCCGAATACGACACAAGTTTCAACCTTGCAAGAATGGCTGGGAAACATGACTTGCATGCTTTTCTTGTCAAATGTGTTACAGTACTTATATTATATGTGACCCGCTACAACAAAATGGTCCTAAAGTCGCGCACGGTCGAAGCCGTGAAAATCGAGTTTGAAGTCAGAGCATCAAAATTGGTCAAAACTTACGATTTTCTGAATTTGACATATTATTAGAGTATGGCATGTCTTCTATCATCTGTCGAAATTTTGAAGTAAAATTATGAAAGGAAAGACCAAAAAATAGCGTTTTTCTGGGCCATGTTTTTTGGCGTTTCAAGGAAGGAGAAACTGGTTCGAACATTTGGATTGAGCGCCACAGATAGGCTCCGCCCCTAACAACGACCAGAGTGATCTCATTGGTCAGTTTGCTGCTTGCCGCTAACCGAAGCGTGAAGCTCGCACACTGCCCAGTCGACTGGTGCGTGCTGGCGGGGTGCGCTATGCCCAGCCGCTTCTCCTCATCCTGTTCACTGATTGGTCGGTGAGGAGACCGCCGACGCTGTGTTTGAATGAGCATTTCGGGGGTTGCTAGAGCTTACCTTCTATTGTCCGGAGGTGAATACGGACTTGCGTGTCCCTTGATCGTGATTGCGTCGCAAGGAAAACTTTTAGGGCGCTTTTCTTGAAACAGTGATTTCCCAGACGTCTCGACATGCTCTCTTTCAAACATCGATATCTCCGCAGCCGATTATTTTTATAAGATGTGTTATATATCAATGTAAAGCAGAAAGATCAGGGAATTGTGTCATGCAATTTTCAAATAATCGACCTCGCCCGACTTTAGGATCATTTTGTTGTAGCGGGTCACATATGTCATCATCTATTCCTTGTCTGCATATTGTCCAAATTAAAAAGTAAGTCCTGCATTGTAATAACAAGATACATTTCATAAAATCATCACAATATTTATATTTCTAAACCATGCCCTAAACTGTTGCAGTTTATGAAAAGGAAATCAAAGAGACAACACTAATTTCCAACTATCAAACTTGAAGGACAATAACCTAGATATTGCTTTTACACTAAATTCTGTGGCCACTTGCTGGTGTACACCTGAAACAGATTTAGAGAGATATCAATCTCTCGGATATGAAAACTACAACTACAAGACTTTTCACTCAGACAAGGGAACCAGGAACCATCAATATAATCATATGCTGCAAACACAGCTTATAATGCATTTCCTTCCTTATCCAACAGCTCACTGACAATCTTCACATTTACCATGTCCACAGAATATTTTGCATCATGTGCGTGGTTAGGCATCGATATATACCTCTTTATGACAGAGATCGTATTTTTCAGTTTCTGAAGTTGCCTGGCTTTTAGATTTGTGTTTGAAATGCCAGCAAGATTTCTGTTGTCCCCCAACCAAGGTTAATGTAATCCTTCAGTGCATGCATGTATTCTAGCAGAAGTTAAGTGGCTGGCGAAATAAACAGAAAAAAAAAAACAACAACAACAACTGCAAAGAAGCCATAATAATGAACGATTATTGTACTGATGGATGAAACTGGTAAACACGGATTAAAGGACCCTGGGAAAAAATATTGATAATATTTCGCTCTTCTAGCACTAACTGATGTGTCACCTTGCACAACCTTTATTTGATCACGTCTCGAAGAAAAACCAACCCACGTTGGGAGGGAAGGGAAGACGTATGGACATAACCTTCCACTGCATGCAACCACTCAAATCCTCTTTGTCCTCACAGAGATGGCGACGGTTGCCATGACAACTGCATCACTCTCAAAGAGTGCCACTTTGTTGGACGGAAACTGCCTCCCAGTAGCAGACAGACCTTCCATTGCCTTCACAAACTGAACAATAACATCCTCTGGCTATTCTCGCAGTCATGGCAACTGTTGCTATAGGCGACCTGCATCACTTCTGCGATATTCCTACAAATAAAAAGATTTTCTTTGCAGGAGATTGGTGTAAAGCAAACCCCTTCACTTCATATGCTAAAGCTTGCGTGATGTAAATCCCTATATATCGCAACTTATTTCCATGCCAACTAAAACGCTTCTAAAGCTAAACCTTTGATGCTCCATCAACCCACGGCAACAGCTCCTGAAAAGATCTATGAGAAACCCTTGAAGTGTGATCACACTTGTATTCATAGATAATGCCAGCCTTATAATGTTTTCAGATTGGTTCGGAACTAAAAACAAATGACATTTTCCCTGCAAACATGAACCATGAAAAAAAATACACACAAAAATCATCAATAATTGGTTGCTTGCAATGGGATTCTATTAGATTTCTCATGCAAAGATGAACAACAGACAAATCAAACCCATCTGTGAGGACAAAGTTGATCTAAAAATTCTACAGAAAAGGAAAAAAAAAACAGCCAGAGCCACCACAAAAAAATTTCCAGCGTGCTGGTTCAGACGAAGAAACTGCAATTCCAAGAGTGCTGACGTAAAGGTTACAGTCACCTTTTCGAAAATGTCTTAACAGTGTCTAAAGACTGGTAGGACTTGGAACATTTTTACATAATGTTTGTTTACCAACTGTCTGTATCCATCCCACAGTATGACTTCAAGTTCAACGAAAAAGACAGACCCCCTTTAAAAGGGTCTGCACCACAAGACTACACTTCAGATCAACAAACTTGACACATCAATCATCATCATACCAGTCTTCCAACCTGTCATCAGCTCCTTAAACACTCTCTCACCGGTATCACCATCACCACCACCACCTTCTCCTCCTCTTCATCTCCTACTACCAACACCACTACCACCACCACCACCACCACCCTGACTGCCCTGTCAACATCCAGCACACCTCTCATCCTCCTCCTCCTCACAAGATCCTTTACCCCTTCAACACCTCACGGCTTAGTCTAAATTTCAGGCTGGCCTTTCTTCTTGCCATGAAGATAAGAGAGACCCACTATTTTAATGGGGAGGGGGGAGGAGTTAATGGTTCTAATGGTGGGGATGGGTTGGAATTCGTCCCTCCTGTTACTAATTGGTAGCCCGACTCTTGAATTTGATCAAAATATGATGGCTGCAGGGCACTCATGCCTCTCATATATCTTCTAGTTTGTTTAATACATCTTCATCTCTTGCTCCTCCTCCTGACTTTCCATCATTTACCTCATTAACCTCCCCTTTTTTTCAAGCAAGCATATCCCTTCCTTCTTCTATGTGTTTCTCATCCTTATTCTTCCCTACATCTTCTTCGTCTCCTTTCTTCTGCCACTCCCCATCTTCTTTTCCATCTTCTTTTCTTTCATTCTCATCCTAGTCTTCCTCTCCTCTTCCTTCTCCTCTGCAACCTGCATCAAGCCGTGAAGATGCATCTCTACACCTCCTGTACATAAATGCATATACATTCATTTTTATCTCTCATTCGTTCTTCTTCATTGGTCTCTTCCCATCTGTCACTTCCCCTCTTTACCAGTCTTCCAGCCCCTACCCCCCCCCCTCCCGCCCTGCCCCAACATCTGTCCCCGATGAGATGTGATCTTCAGCAACACCCCTGAAATCCCAGTCATCTCTGGTTGCCTAGCAACGGGGGTCTCTGCTTTCCTTTCAGACACCCCAGGAGCAATCCGAGACATTCAGAATGTTTAAAGGTGATACTTAAACTCTTTATGTACCCGAACACTAAGTTTTAACAGGGATGTGTTTCAGAGATGGAGTGGCAACTCTTCGTAATTCATGCAAACACATGTTTGGGTTGAAGGCATTACAATGGGATGTCTAGCATTCCACTACGCTTTTAAGTCATGCTCGACACCACTCTAGTTGCAAGACGGAGTTTGGAGACGAAGAAAGCATTTCACCTTTCATTGAATTACAAGCTTTATTTCACCATAAAATTTTTAATGAAATACTCGAATTGATTCAGAATAGTTTAGGAAAGAATTCAATACTATAAACATGTATTTCTAATTTCTTCATAATGCACAAATCAAAATGAAATGAAAATAGACCCTTTTAAAAAACCTAATATTTTTCTATAATGCCCACGTTTGCACATGTTCGTTTTCTATCTTTTAATCTGGGATATTTTGATCGTTCAAATAAAGTACTCCGCTAAAGCGTGTTCCAGCGTGCTTTAAAACTTTTTGCTGTTAAAATTGTCAGTTTTACACTGCATTTTGATTTGCTGCTCCAATTCAAGGTACACAAATTCATTGTTGCCATCACATTGAAAGAGAGAGTGAAATGTAGTAGGGGCAAGTCTTTCCTGATGTGAGAGCGCTAGTCCTGATTATTGATGCTCCCTTTTGTCAAAGCACCTGGTTTCCACCTGTAGTTAAGCGCATAACTTCTCGGCGGTGCCGCGCATGACTTCAAAGGAGAGCAGGAGTTGTCTCTCCTTCTCTAGCACCTCCCTGGTTTTACCTTGCAAAGCTTTTTCATCAGCGTTCAGCTAATCCCTGCAAACTTGACCTCGTCACGTCAAATTAGCAAACCTACTCATGCCCAAGAATGAGCTTCAGTCCAACGGGGAAAGCATGGAATACCATAGGGAGTAGGGGGATTAGGTAATCTCCATTCACTCATGACTTGTGTCCACAAATCTGCGCCAACTCTGGCCAATACACCATTCGGCAAACAAACCACAGATGTTTCCTTTGATCTTTGAGTGGTTGTAATATCCTTAAAAGCATAATTTAACTCAATCATGGCTTGGCAAGACTCTTTGAATATGCAAACACAAAAACAGAAACTCAAACTGTAAATGAATTCTCTACTAAAAGTTGAAGACATTACTAATTGTGTACAAACTACAATACTGAACACTAATTCACATAATCATAAACACCTTATCCTGTGCGTTCACAAAAACCAAAGCAAACAAAGGTTTGCACTATTCTTTTTCCCTTTTTAACAGACTTTTGTGTGTGTGTATGTGTGTGTGTAATAAAGAGCACACCATTCCACAAACATCTTCCAGCTCATAAGTTTGTGGCCCATTGCTTTTATTTTCACTCAAGTGCCTGGAACCGGAAAATGGATTTTATTGCCATTGCCACAGAGTCAACATAACTCAAAAACATATCAAATTGCACCGAAAATCAAAACTACACAGCGTGATGGAAATATTCATACTCTCACACATCACAACATGTTACTCCAATGCATTGTAACATGATGGTTACCATCTATCTACACTGAGGATATATTATCATAATACACACGAATGTAGATCTGTAAGTCAAAGGAATGCATTGCCAATTTAGCCTCTGGGCTATATTTAAACGATATATTCAAATATGAAAAGTTACGATCTTTTTGCAATTCTATGTTTCCTTGAACATGTGAAATTTACATGAGAACAGAGTTCCAACATATCATAACCTAGACCATGAGTAGTTGAATTTTGTTGAAGAATGTCAAGTGGTATTCCCAACTGGATTTGCGAGTAAATTCTAACTTTCTGTCACTGTTTTGTGTGCAAAAGTGATGCCTCTACAATAATGTAGCTGCTGGTCATTTGAAAGAAAAATATTGTCATACATTTTTATACATCAAATAGCTTTATATTTTCTCTTCAGCTTTACTCATTACATGTCGAAGGTAACAAAATTAATTTTTTTTTTTAAATTTACATAAATTTGAAAAACATAATATTTTCCCAAAGCATGACTATGTTGCTGTCTCAGAATAACGTGGCACTGCACACAGGGGGTTTACACCATGGCACAAAACGAGTTAATTGGATTTTTTAATTCTTTTAACATTTGGCTCAGAAACTGTTGAGGGAAAAGGAAATACTTGTGTCATATGATCCGCTGCAAAACGAACCATGAGGAGCTCCCAGGGTAGTTTGAACAACATCTTAGGAGATTGCCAACCAAAACAGAACCAAGTTTTCTATTAAGAGGCTGCTTCGACTTAACTCTACCAGTACCGACGCCATTCTGCCCGAGTTCATAGTCGATGGCATGTCACGACGGTAGTGGGTAGAGGATTAAGAATACTTATTAGCATTAGAGTCACTGTCGGCACAAAGTAGGTTGGATATCACAGGTAGACGAAGCTCACAGCAACACCACAACATGTTTTGCATCACATTGCATACACAAATCTACTTGAATAGGGAGTGGCTATATCTCCATTTTCTGAATGGTAGATCAATGTAACCCTTTCTGTGCCAGGGACTGTGGACAGTGTGTAATGTACAATGCTATGGGGTTTTCTGAAGCAAACAGGCACTCAACACTCGCATTAAACTCCAAATGTAGCGCTCATAGCATTATCTAGGAGAAATCGAAACTATATTACAAACACTTTCTAGAATTCTTGGAGGGTGCTAGAAAACTTATTGCTTGGTTGCCCAAGGCAATTGAAACTAACTGTTGGGCAGGCAGATCAATAAGCAATAGCCTGTTAACCCATTGAGGACAAGCTGATTTTGCTATAACATGCATTTCGAGCAGGTATCAATGAGAAATGTGTTATAGCAAAATATGTTCATCCTCAAGGGGTTAATCTTTCAAAACAATTAACCCTCAATGTGCCTCATTTACTTATTGTCCATAGCTATGTGTGTGAAATCTGAGCAAATTGACTTATTGGCAAAGAAGGGGTTAAACTCATCATTATCAATCAGCTACGTGCAAAAATTCAAAGCATATGAGAGCAATTATCTCTCACTGCCATATCAAGTTTGACTTGAGCAGAAATTCCAAGCATGCCATTATCGTACCAAATAATCCACAAAGTCCATTGCCTTTGAAGAACTATATTGGAGTCATAATCAATAAGTTAAAAGTCTGAAAAATGGGAGTAAATCTACTGGTTGTAACAGCCCCCGAAAAAGAGTAGCCTCTTTTCTATGTGTGTCCATCATAAACCAGTTACGGGTTGTATACAAACTATTCAAGTGTCAAATGGGTCTCCTTTCTACCATCCCCCCCCCCCCCTCCCCCAAGCAGCAGCAGCAAACAATGTCCCTTTCTATCTCATTCCGTCTCAAGAACCACTGAACGAAAGTGCTGCTACCCTCAAGTATATTCTTTGATTTATGAGTGCGAGGTGAACTATGAACCCAAGCTCAGGCAGTTGGAGAGTGATAAGGTATTATTACCAATGATATAACATATGAGAGTATGAGCCTGTGTAGGCCTGCAAGTGCAACTGTACATTGCACATCAAGAAGCACAGCATGTACAAACTCTACAAGGAAGCTAACAAATAACGAACATATTCATAATATTATATATCAAATATATACTTGTACTACAGTATATTCAATATATTTGGGTATTTATATGAACAATATATTCAGGTATTCAGACACATTTGTATATATTACAAATATGTTTATATAAGTCTAGCTGTGTTGCAGGGAAGAGAAAGCTGGTGAAAGTGTAAGAGACAAAATCAGACAGAGAAGCAAATACAGTGGTAGTGAATGTGGAAAGAAAGACAGACTATTATAGGGAGAAATATATAATATATAGGCCTACACAGGAATATATAAGGAAGGAAAGCTGGATATAGTGTTTAGTAGAGAAAACGGAATTTGAAAGGAGATATACTCTTTCTTCTTCCTTCTTTCTCTCGTTCTATCTATCTGTGTGTGTGTTTCTCTGTCTCTCTTTTTAAATACCTATCATAGAAATAAAAAGAGACGGATAGAGAGAAGAGATAAGAAGGGAAATTGGAAAGATAGATAGATAGTGGGAGAATGAAGGAGGAGATGAAAGAAGGAACAGAGAATAAAACAACAAAATAAACATACCACATGTGTATCGAGTACCGATAAGGTATACATTAATATGCAGACAAATGGAGAATTGAATGTTATAACACAGTGGTGACCTGTACCATGAATGAAAGCTCAGATGTCAAAGCAATGCCAAACCATTCTCACGCTTCCACACACCCAATCTCAGAAAAAACAATGTGCCCTCTCCATTAACTCATCCGTCATGTCAATCAATATTCCAACTCCAACTGACAAGCATCTCTAAACATAGCCACGCTTGAATCCGGCCAAAGGCACCACGGGACTCGCTCCCCCTCCACCACCCCCCACCGGCCAACCGCCTCGACAAGCGAGCGGAGCATTATTCATCACAGACATGGACCCAGTACTCACCTCTCTGGTAAACCCAAGCCAGGTAGCCCCTTGATAAAATATGGAGAGAGAGGCACCACAGGAATTATCGTTGCGAGAGGAATGTTCTCTTATACCGGGTGAACAAAACGCCAAACCCGACGGACGGAACCCTGTCACAAAATCACACCAGACTTCCCAACTGCTATATGTCTCACCAAAAGCACAGAAGCAAGTGCAAGTGTCTTCTTGGAAGTCCAGTGCAAGAAAAGATGCAGCTTAAGAAAAACAGGGCGTGGTCTGATGTTCTATTGTCCTCATCAGCTAGTGGCAGTAGATGGAGGAAAAACTCCAGACACGTGTCTCTATTTCTCCGTCTCTCCCCCTCTCTCTCTCTTGTCTAAGCTTCCACTCGTCCGTCGAAGAGCAAGAAGAGGAGCGAGAGAAGAAGAAAGTGGTTGTTGTCTTTCCGATACAAGTCGAGACGTAAGACGCACTCTCCAACGTGTGTGTGAGGGAGCCACAAAATCCTTATTCCAGAGCTGCTGGCTCGACAATACACCGACCACGCTCACACACCGGCTGCACTATGAGTTCATGTACTGCAGTGCGGGAGAGAGGGGAGAAGGGGATGAGTCGCCCTCAAGTGTGTCTGGTGTGTATTACTACAGCTTTCTGAGCTCCGTGATAGAAGGGAGACGGATTGGGGGAGAGGGGAGGCTAAAGGGAGAGAGGGGGAGGGAGAGTCAGGAGGTGAAGAGGGGAGGATGGGAGGGAGATTGTCGGAGCTGAAATGACTTTCCAAATTGCCACTGGAATTGGGTATGGATGCTTTCCCTCCCGTCTGAGCCTCGAGATGTACCAATAAAGGGACTGGGAGCAAGCACAGGCATATGGACTTTACAATGAGCCACATTGGGATTTATTGTCCCCCCTACCCCCATCTCCCCCCCCCCCCCCCCCCTTTTTGATGATAACAGCTGCATCTTCCTACTCGTGGGGGTCTGGTCTGTGCTTTGAGGAAATGGGGAGATCACCAGAGGGGGACAGGAGGGGGGTAAAAAGGGGGAGGAGTAGAGTTTGTCAGGAGGGAGAAGATTAATGTCTGAGGAGCACTCTTTGTCCCTCCGAATCTGGCTTTGTTGCTACGAGCATTGTGTCTGTATGTAAGCATGTTCGTCTGTCTGTCTGTGTGTGTGTGTGTGTGTGTGTGTGTGTGTGTGTGTGTGTGTGTGCCTCAGAGGCTGCTTTGTCTGTGTCACATGTGTTTGTGTGTTTGCGTGTATGTGGCTCTGTGTGTTTATATGTGTACATTTGTAAGAGTATAACATGTGTGTCCATGTATACCTGGTATATGCCTTGGGGTGTGCTTTGCCTGGGGGCATCGGTGTGTTTATTAATTGCCAGTATCGGTCTGTCTGTTTGTGTGTGTATGTGTGTGTGTGTTTTGTGAGTTTGTACATGTGATGAGGGGTATGCTTCAGCTTTGTGCCTGCCTCTTATGCGAATGTTTGCGTAAATGTATCATGATGTGGATATGTTTACGCATGTGTGAATGTCTGTTTGCATGTATTGTCTGTGCACGTAAGTAGTACATGTGTCTGTCAGTCTGTCTATCTGTCTGATGGCATGTATAGGAAGGGGCATGCTTCACCTGTCTCTATGTTTTACACGACAGTGATGGTGTGTATGTCCAGCCTTCTCCCCCCCCCCCCCACCGTTTCTTCTATAACATAATCTTGCTGCACTCCTCCTACCACGGTTATTATGGGGTGTGTTCTTACTGCAGCTCCCGAGGACGATTAATAGTCCACTTTGCCAAGAATCTCTGGCAACCACATTAAACCGGATCCTTCCACATATATGGCACTCGCCCCACAGACATGCCTCCCTACAATATTCAGAGTTTAACCCATTGAGGATGGACTGATTTTGCTACAACACGCATTTCCTATAGACACTTGCCAAAGTATACTCGGGACTCGTCCTCAACGGGTTAAAGTCCATGCATACAGCGTAGTATGAGGTGATGAATGACCATGTCCAGAGAAACCTAATCTAGATTTGGTTCCAGATCATTGCCTATGCATATTCCCATAATATATTCTGGACCATGTGCAGACTAGCGAAAATAAATCCAGGTGATATTACGGTGTCACACAATGTGGGTACCATCAACACACATACTGACACAAATATGATATTATCACAGTAGTGTGTGACTTGTAAATATCATATCATATTGTTGTTATCATCTTTGGCTTTGTGACTCTGGAAAGCAGAGAAAGAACAGGAAAGAATTGCTGACAGGTGTCTTGTACTATGAAATGGTGTTGCTGAGAATAAGGGCAGAAGTCTGGAACCAAGACTAGTGGAGCTCATGATGATATTGCCAGAGAATGTTTCCCTCCCAGAGCACATGACTTCCTTCATGAATTAAATGAAAACTGGAACACATCAAGGAGAGACGACAGAATATTTCAGATGCCTGCGTTTAAAAAAGGGTTTAAAAAAAAACCTTACTGACTTTCAGGATTGATGTTGTTTGCTTCCGTGTTCTGTGAACATGGGGGGGGGGGGGGGAGAGACCCAGGAAAGTGAGAAATCTTCCACACACCATACCAGTGATTGAATCTGCTTTGGAAATCAAAGTTGAGACAGCCCCTAATCACCATGGGAACTCTGTCCCAACACCCCATCCCCCCCCCCCCCCCCCCATCCATTGTGCCACAATTTTGTCTGGCATTTTATTTCTCGACTAAACCATTAAACTCGGGACCCTGAAACATGACAACGCTTGCACAGTTATCACTATTGAAAGTGAGCAACCACCATCAAAGGTACTATGATTGGGGTCTTCATAATCATCAACATATCAATGAATCATCATCACAACCACCATCAGCATCATCATCATCACCGCCATCATCATCACCACTACCAACATCACCAGCATCATCATCATCACCATTACCATGATGACCACCAAAATCACAATCATCATCAGTACCACCACCACTTACATCACCAACATCACCACCATCACCATCACCATCACCATACCACAAACATCACCATCATCATCACCATCATCACCAAGCCACAAAACATCACCATTATCGTCATCACCAAAACCATCACCACCACCAACATAACCATCATCGTCACCATCACCACCAACATCACCATCATCACCATCACCACCATTAACACCACTATATTCCCACCTGCTATTATCATCATTGCCACCAGTATCCATCACCAATGATGACACCATCACCCCACTAACATCACCATCATCACATCTTACCTTACTACCACTACCATTACCAACAGGCAACATTCCTGTTACCATGGAAACAGACTTAGCCATAAGGTATCACAGATATCATATGGAATGGGGTCAACTTAATGATTGCATACAATGTCTACATGTTTCACGGTAAAGATAGTGAAGTAGAAGAAAAACAGAAAAGAGGAGAGGGAGGAGGGGGAAGGAGGAAGGAGAAGGAGGAGGGGTAAGGAGGGATGAAAAGTCAGAGAAAGAGGCAGAGGAAGGAATGATAATGCATGCCTTTGGCATCCTCCAGGGTTGGAGGATGAAAAAGACGCGAAGTTTTACGACAACAAGAGCAAGGCTCTGCAGAGCGAAGCAAAAGCTCGCATGAAGTAGGTCAACATCTGAATGAGAAATGTCGGACATTAAGACAGAGAGAGAGAAAACAATGGATGGAGGGAAAAAGCACCAGGTGAGGAAAAAAAAGGGGGGAAAGTGGTATAATGGAACAAAAATGGGGTTGACAGGAGTGGTTAGGGATAAGGGGGAGGTGGAGATCACCACTGACCTAGTCGGCACTGGTGAATGGGGGAAAAATACCATGGAATCGTATAGAACAAGGCACAGAGAGAGCTGAAAAATATAATAATACTACCAGGAGAAAAAACTCTTGCAATTTCTTCAGAACCAAATATACTGACAAGACTGAAGATTGAAAGCGACAATAATGATAATAATAATGATTATAATATTAATAACAACAACAACAATAATAATAATAATAATAATAATAATAATAATGATGATGATAATAATAATAATAATAATAATAATAATAATAATAATACATTTCTTAAGGGTATAAAAAGAGGAGTTGGCATGGAATAATATTTCTAGATATTGATATGGAGGCACTACACCACCACCACCTTCACCTCTACGAGTCAGAGAGTCATCCAGACGGTACAAACAAATATTACTGTCCACGAGGAGAGGGAGAAAACACCTCATTTGCATATCGCTGGAATTCTCGTTAGGTCACAGCTGTCGGCACCATCGCGCAACCGTGATCGAAATCGCAGACTTTGTGAACTCGGTGCCCTGTGCTGCACAGGCAGCCCTTCGCCTTCTCTCCCCCTTTGTTGCCGTCGGAAACCTAGAGCTCTCGCAATACTCTCACAATAAGTGTACATCTCAAGACATATCTTACACTATATATTCCTATATCTGTGCCTTATCTCTTTATATGTCTATCTTATATGTCTATCTGTCTCTTTCTCTACATATATATATATCTCACTCTTTCTCTCCCTCTCTTTTCATATATATCTATTTCTCTACCACTCATCTCTTCTTTCATTCCTCTATGTATTCTTGTATCTTTCCATCCATTCGTTCATCTATATTTATCTATATACCCATCTACCTATCTCTCTTTCTACCTTTCTATCTGCCTTTTCATCACCTATGAAACAATGGAAAATTCACCCTATGTATCTGTCATTACAACAACAATTTGGCACATATGTATAATCATAGAAAAAAAATAATTTGTTTCATGATGTATAAATTCATTGTACATTTGTATCAATTTCTTCCTTTTTGTAGTAGACAAGCATGGAAATGTTTTTGCATGTTTGCTTTGTCATTTTCTTTTGAACGACACCATATTTTGGAGTGGTACGGAAAAGTTCCTCTTTTATTTCAACCTGGTGTTACACAAAGTATTGCACAAAACACCTGTGAAGTCTTTGCTACATTGTCACAACCCTATACACTGATTTGATCGAAAGGAAGCAAGTCATTCTGTCAAATCACATTTCAATCGAGGAAACTAATTGAAGATTTGTAGGGCAATGAGATCATCATCATCATATCTCATTTCAATGCTGAGGTCTTGACTAATATGATGTGAGAACATGCAAAAACTGTCAAATCTCAGCACTTTCTCATCCCTGGTCTGATTCTAATAGTAGCCTCTACTCCTACGAGTGATTTCATTCTAATTTAGTGTAAGCTGATTTCACCCTTTACGTGCTTTTGAGTTCTGATTAGCACAGGAAACTCCATAGCATTGTACACACTATCCAAAGTCCCTGGTACAGAGAGGGTTCATCATCAAGGATTGTTTGCATGCAGTTTGATTTGGCAAATTTCTCGAGAGCCCAGATTCGCAAAATTACAATGCACACAAAAACTCTTTTCTACACTATATGCACAGAATGCCAAAGGCAATTCGCGAAAATGTTGTGTCACAAAAAAGGCCGTCGGCCCCAATTTGCGAAAAATTTCATGCCGCAAAAATATCTCGCTTTTCAGTATTGTTGGCAGAGCATTCCAAAATGCTCCTATAGTAGGGACAGAGTCCAACCAAAATTCCATGAATGCTTCCAGTTTCACTCCCCTAAATCCACAGAGAGTCTGGTCTAACATTGCTCTCATACCATCATGTGTCATCCAATATCAGCAGAGGAAATATGGATTTTTATATTAAAGATCGAGTTTGCCAAAACTTTGGTGATAATTCATTGCCTTGTCGTCACTCAACTCTCCAATGACAACGCAGCATCTATTACTGAACACACTCCTTAGGTAAATTCACATAAGTGTTCCTGAAAGGGGTTAAATCCTGAATTAATCTTTGTCTACTGATTGATATACTGGAAAGTAAATTTATCAAAACTTTGTTCTGAATATCTAATTGTTTAAGCTCTTGGAGAGATTGGATCGTCTCGACTCATAACTCTTTTAAATAAAATCATAACTTTATGCTCTGTGTTTTGGGTGACAAAATTGAAAGTGCTTTGGATGAGAGCTAGAAGGAGAAGAATATGGTGGATATTATGATTCTATGCATTGATGTGAGCATTAGGATTGGGGTTAGGGTTATGTTTGTGGGTAGAATTTATGTTTATGCTTAGGGTGCAGATATTTCATGGGAGCAATTGTCGCAAGAGCAAATGTCATGGAACCACCATTTATACAGAAGTGCCGAAATATTAATAGTACAGTTCTTTGCTTCTCCCAAAATATGTACTTCTACAGTGTACTCCTCTCCCATCTCTTTCTTCTTCTATTTCCCTGCAGAAACTCTCCTGGGTATGCTTGTACTCAGTGGACAAACCCCAAGTCATAGCAGTTAGGGGTGTCAGGGCATAAAAGATGAATAACTGCTCAGTAATGAATTATTGGTGTTTCGAAATGAAAGCCACGTTCTACAGATTAGCTCCCAGAGGCCAGATACTGGGGGCTACTGTAATGGAGGAGGCGCAACTGAGGCACACACCCAACGCAGTCGCTCCCTCCTTATGCTCAAAAAGAGTCACAACCCCCAAAAGCAAGGAAACGGGGGCTTATTGCTATTATCACCGCAGAAGACATATGGGCACTGAATCACCCCCCCCCCCCACTCCTCTCTCTCTCTCTCCCCAAAGAGTAATCAGATTAGCACATTGTGTCTATGAGCCAGACACAACACCAGTCAAGGAGCAGACTCCTTAACCCGTTGAGGACGGTTTGATTTTGCTACAACACTCATTTCCCATTGACCCCTGCCCGAGTATACTCGGGACTCGTCCTCAACGGGTTAACCCACTGAGTCCCAGGCTAATTTTGATGTAAAAAGATTTATGATTTCACCCTAATCAACAGCGACATTCACACACAGACAAAAATAGCAGCATGTCAATCGTGATCAAAATCTCGAGATTTTCGGCACCCATTCAGACAGACAGAAACATCCCATTAATTGCCAATCGTGATAATTTGTCAACCAAATAGCACATGGCTTAAATCTTCCAAAAACGATGACTGTCGCCCTTGTATTTGTGGTGCTGGTGTCTTGCATGTTTTCAATAATGGGATAAAAAAATTCGAGATTATTCGCTCAGGGTTCTGACATTGCTGTGGTGCAAATAATTGCAGGGACCTGCTCGTCTTTAGAAAATTTTCCTCCAATACCGTTAAAGGTACCGTTTATCATTGGGAGCAGTGATTTGAAAAAATGTTCCGAGATATCATATTTGATGCATGTGTAGGCTAGTTAAATCACAAAACATCCTACCATATAAAAATGTTGTAATATAGCCTAAAATATAAGGAGATATCAGTATTTTGCTTAATAAACCATAACTGTAGACGGTTTAGTCTAGAAACATCTTTATCTTAACTATTGTTCACATTTTGTATATTCAACAATACTTAACATTAATTATACTCATTTTTACATTGGTTGTTTCTGTCCCAAACTCATATTTTAGAACCATTTTGAAGCACTAAATCTGACTTTCTGTTTCATCTGCAAATGGTAAATAATGGCTGTAAAGAAAAGAAGTGTTGAGGTAAAACAGTTGCAGATTCCCTGCAGAGAGACAGGCCTTCTCTTGGATATGGAGCAGGCACTAGGGTAAACTTATCTAACATAACAAGCTCACAAAATAAAATTTGATATTAACATTCTGCTGTAGCCCTCTTAATCTGGTATCAAATTCCACATTTGTAGTCCAATTTTTATTTTCGTATTTTATGTCCTTATTTTTTTTTCCTTCCATAAAATACTAAGGCCTCATGAGCACAATGCAATGTACTTTCTACACAGAGAGCAATGTGTACATCCCACACAATGTAAGCTGGATACCGAACAGTGGGGGCAGTATGCGTGTAATAGGATTATGTGCCAATCAGACTCAGAATATGGATTATATCACGGATGTAATCCCCTCGTGTGCAGAAACATTCGGTCTCTTTGACCCGAGACATGGCCACGAATGCAAATTTTTTTATTTTTAGTGGATCGAACAGCGAGGGCATGTTCATAATGACTGGGATTTTTAAAGGGGCCACATGAAAGGACTATACTTCAAAACCTAAATACTAAAATGCTGCACCAAAGATAAGGTAAACATTTAATGACAAGAGACATCTTTTGTCCATACTAAATGCCCCCCCCCCCCCCCAAAATTCAAATATGATGGTCCACTCCCTTGATGATGTCAAATGTTGAAAACAATAGTATTCTGTGGATATTTTGAAATACTAAATATAACTGACATCATTATCATGCGCACAAGAATTGATAATATACACATTTTGATATGACAGGAAAAAATGCACAGTTTCTGTTGATTATCCATTTTATTTGAATAGGAAAGTTAATGCACTTCACTCTTTTTAGAGCAATTAAATTTTGTCAGAAATTACATTTTCTGCGTACAAAATGACAGTCAAATTCACACAGATAGCTAGACAGGTTTGGAGGTGCAACTTCATTTATGGAACCCAAGATGGCATAGGCTGAAGTTATCACATGCCCTCGAATTAGTAGAAGTAGTAGCAGCAAATATACACTGACTTATGATTTGTACTGAGGAATCTGTTAAAACTCTTTCTGGACGACAGAAATAGGCATTCTTTTGTTACTCGGAGCTATGGTTTGGAACTGAGACATACTGTACAGTTTGTAGGGCATTCCTTTTTCAGTTCTTCACATTTCTGTGGTTTTCTTTCTATTTTCCTTTTTCCAGGAATACTACAAGTGTATACTTGGTAACTATCTAATGAAAATACCTTAGATATTATGGCAGTTTGCTTTAGAGCCCAGCTAAAATGTTGAAATAGCAATGGCAAACAATGAGAAACTTATTCTTGCAATGAAATTGAAGAGAAATGAATCATTATTCGCTGCAAGTGCAAGAGTGGCGTAGCAAGAGGAAGAACAAGACGAAAATGAAAGAAAACAATTCTAATGCACAAATTTTCATGGACGAACTGCCGACATGCTACAGCAAGTTCACATATTTGCTGGTATATGTTTTGTTATTGAAATATAGTCTCCCGCATATCCATGTTATGATTTCACCTATGTGTTGTTTTTTTTTCCCATACATACAATCATAAGTGTAGGGTGGGTGGATCATTCACCAGTTGGAAGAAAATTCAGCCATTGTATTATGCTCTCAAAATATTTCATCATCCTGAAAACATTTATATCTCCATGCAGTCAATCTAGTCAGTATTGTTGCAAAACTATCTTACATGAAGTCAATGGCATCTTTAGGTGGTTGACCAGTAGGGGCTAAAGAAAAATTCCACACTCAATACTTACAGGGGAAGTAAACTATGAACATTAATTTTTGTGTATGGAAACAAGAATAATTAGAGGATCAGGACGGTGAGTATCAGAAAATCTTGATCAAAACCAAGAAAAAAAAATATTTTTGAGCTGAGATACACAAATTGGCAATTTTGTGAAATCACAATGAGCCCCCCCCCCCCTCCCATTTTGCTCTATACTGTAACATAAACTTTAATTTTTCTATCATATAAATTCCCAATTGTACATGCATCTGATCCATGATAAATTGTAAATATTTTACATTTATCAGTTTTTCAGATAACTCCTGCATGGCAAAAAGAAATATACATACCATCATTGATAATGAAAAAAGAGAGACTTTATGGAATCTTATGCCCAGGGCAAAGGGTAGGTGAGCTCTCACGCTACATCAAGGAGTTGCCAATTCCTCTTGGATTGGTTACACCTTCAACATTTCATAACTTGCTTGGAGTATGGAGTGGAGTGGTGCTTTGAAGCTGAAGTTAGCCACCATTACTTCTCGTGCATCTCTTGTGTTGCCAATCAAACAAAAGTGGGCCACCTAAATACAAATGGAGGAACACTAGAGTGGCCTGAATTGATTTGGTTTACGTGTCATACATGCCCAACCATGTCCTCTTGCGGCATTTTAATTAGCTTTCGATTGAGACTAATTAATTACCATCTAACATCAGTTAGACATGCAACGTGGGTTGGTCAGATCAGGCGATACCTTTCCTATCCTAGACCTGGAATTAGTTGTACTGGCATGTTGGTGTATGCCCATTCTCATTAGGAAATATTGATAATCATGTCAGAACAAAATACGTTGATCTTGGCTTGATTTTTCCTGACACTGCAATAGCAAAATGTGATATTGCAACAGTGACAAAATAGAGCATATTTTTTGCCATCGTTAGTAATACACGCAACTGGATAATAACAAGCTGTGGCATTCAACCATGATACAACAGTCTGACCAACTAGCTGGACAATTTGTGGGGTACAGGCATGGGTTGTGGGGCTAAAGTCTCTCAATGTGAAAAATTCTAATTTTCAGCACTCTGGTTTGGAGGTTTGGGGTCATGTTTTTGAATGCATTTGGCACAGAAGTGTGCTGAGCAACTTCTACTGAAATATCATTTTTTTTTCAAATGTCATGATTTTTAATCATGGTCCTTTTTCGGAGGGGGGGGGGGGCATTTTCTGTTTAATAGCAATCACAAAGGTGGTAGCAAGGGGGGGCAACCAATCAACTGTGAGCAGATAGTTTGACACTATGGTAGCTGATAACTGTTTGGTGCTGTCAAATGCCACAAATGTGTCCAATTTCATGTACAGTGGCCTAAATTGTCGTGTAATAAAACATCTGAATGTATTCCAAGCAAATTGGAATATTACCCCTCCCCCCCAAAAAAAAAACAACAACAACAACAACACCAAAAACAACAAACATAGATGTACGCTTCATATTTGGAATGATATCAAACTTGGCTAGAAGACCCCATTTTTTTTTTCCAAAGTAAATTCTTGATGATGTAAAATTACAGTCAAATAATTAGAATGAATGTCCCTACATATCACAAAAAAAACTATTTATACAAAGAAAAGGGCACTAACCTTTACTTGTCAAAAGTTCAAAGAAAGAGACCTTCTAAATGTGTTCACTTCATTTTAATTGTCCCTTCTCCTTTTAGCAAAAATTTCAAGGTTCCTATGTGTGAAAGAAAATATTACTACTCTTGTATTGCTTAATTAACTATCACTCAGTCATACAGTGTACAAAGCAGAATCTACAATTATGAAACCATGTGTAATAACATGGAAGGTAATTATTTTTACTGCGACTTAATGGATAATTTAACAACACCATACATTCAGGCTTTCAGAATAAAGTAGTGTGGCCTCCAACTGCAATGTGACCTCGTTTGATGTACCCATGAACTCACACATAGCTGGCATAGTTCCCCCAAATTGGCTTTCTTATTCATACTACCACATCCCTGTCCAAGCGAATTCCCCTTTATACATTCCTTCTTAATAAGAGTTTGCCTGCTAGTCTTGTGTGACAGACTTTTTATCCCTGGTGATAATGAGAAGCAGGCTAGTCTGCATGATTCAGACTCAACATAAACATAATAAGTATTATGCATACTATTTGTGACTGTACACCTCAAAACGAACATAAAGTCGCACACACTGATTTTGCGTGAGGACTGAAAATAAGTGAAATGGGTCAACCGAGCCGAACTGGACTTTTTCATATTTTCTGAAAGAGCGGGTCTTCTTTTACATTATGCTAAAATTTGGTATCATAAAACGGGCAGGAAAGTGTGTTTTTTGGCAGTTTATCTCGAACATTTTTGGTAGAATAGTGTGATTAGGTGTGTCTTTAGAATCCCTTTTTCATTTCTGAAAAACCTTGTCCACACTCTTCACTTTCAACTCTAAGAACTTTTGAAAGGATAGTGTTACTGCTTTGAAAGTTGGCATTAATTATGGACAGAGTGTGTTAATGAGGCATGCTCAATTTCAGTTTAATCTGATAATAACTTCATTGTTGTTACTCTGGTGGTTTACTTCCTGTTTTTTTTGTCCCATTCATCGCACAGCCAGCACGGTTTGGTAAAGATTAAGCGCTTGAATAGACACTGTACTTCAGATCCTCTTTTCTCAGTTCACACTTTTCCTGAGTTTTTGCTTTCTTTCCAATATTTAGATAGGTTAGGAGAGTCCATTGGATTTGAGTTATACATCATTTTAAAGCTTAAAGTCTGCTCTTTCAGAATATGGTCTTAACTAAAAATTCATGTCTGGTGACTTTTTGTTTGTTTTGAGGTGCAGTCACATTTGCAAACTGCTACCACTAGTATGTGCGTGCATGGGGGGAGGGGGGGGGGGGCTTTTTATTTGTTTGATGAGTTTGGTCTGGTTGTCTGTTTTTATTTCTGCTCTTCTATCCTGTACTGTAAAAGTGGATATTTTCGCATGACTAATTTTTCGTATTTGGCCGGGCAAGAAGGGTTTGGCGTGTTTATAATTCTGCAGAATCAATACATCATGCACAGGAACAAATGGCAAGCAAAAATATTCGCATGCTTTTATTTTTGCGGTACTTTCTGGTGGCACGAAATGCACAAAAATTTCCACTTTTACAGTAACTGATTGAAAGATTTTCACAAAAGGTCAAAGTTGACATGTGTATCAGTTGTAACAGTGACCTTCTGGCAGGTCAGAGGCAAGTTGAGAGGAAGAAGGATGTAACTCCAGTACTGTGGCATGCATTCAGCACAACCACTTGTGAATGATTAACAGAAAGATGTATGTATTTATATAACTTTTGAATTAAGAATACATAACAAAACACTTTTCCTAAAAATGTACATTGCTTACTATCAGTTAAATCTAAATACTGTATAAGCTGTTATTTTTGCGCACAGATATTTTCGCGATTGAGGAGGTGACAGACATTTTTGTGAGATGTTGTTTTTGCGAATTGACACCGAGGCTATTGTAAATGCACTGATACCCTAGCGCATGGCAACATTTTCGCACGTTGTTAAATTCACGGTCCACCTGTGATTCGCGAAATTTGCAAAAATTCAGCCCTCAAAAAAATGAAAGCTTATACCGTATGTGAATTACCCCGAGGTACAGATTCTGGTAATTTGGTCTAAACCCACCTTCCCCTTTGTCCATGTAAAAATTACAAGTTGCAGCTGTTCAATTTCAAACAAAATTCTCGAAGCTCAAACTTGACTATCACAGCAAAATGATGACTATGGCCACACAACTAAAACACAAACACAAACAAACAGTAGTGCAATGATCACCAATGACATCACCTAGTATAGAGGCGCGAACTGACTGAGTCACTAAAACAATGCATGGGACCAGCTGATGAATCAGAGACTAAAATCTACCGACCATGCTTACGACTATTGTTAGCAAAAAGAGTCCAAAAGCGAAGTCAAACAATGATTAATTGTGTCTGAATTAAGCCAACACTGAAAGGCAAGAAATTAAACAATAAAAGCATATTTCTGGCACCCTTTGGCAGTAGAGCCATTAAACTGTAATCAGAGCCAAGCAGCACACATACACTTTGGCTTACAGGATGCCGAGGACACATTTTACGTTGACCTGCTGGAAATGAGACTAGAAAGTAAGTAGATAGTCTGGAAAACTAGACCCTGCTGCAGAGTAATTAGCAGGTAACACAGGTGTGAATGCAGTGGGGGACTTGATCCAAAGAACACACAAAAAACATACTCCTATAGACTTGGCACGAGAAATGTTAGTCTTGATAAATGGACACCTACAGTTCCTATGGAAATGGCATTCCGTTTCTTTCACCGGTGGGCAGAAGTTAACACACTAGAAAGGATAAGGAATATTGTAGCCTTATAACTCTTTGTCTATGAATGTGTATTAAACCCGGGACATGGATTGGATCCCACAACAGCCAATCAGAGAGCAAGGAATGAGCCATACTATGATGGATGGAAGCCAAATTGTGGGTCTTACAAAAAGAAGGGGAAAAAAAACATTTTAAAACTGCAATCCAAAGACACAGTGAAATCTGCTCTGAAAACAGAATGAAACCAAAAAAAAATGTAGAGAAAGTACAGAATTTTTGTCCATGATTATGAAAACAAGAAAAGCACTTGCCATGTGTGAAGTTTAAATCTTCAAGTGAAAATCTGTTAGAAGCCATGAGGTAGTTTTTGATGGTTAAAAAAAAAATCAAATAGATGACCTAAAATCTTCTTCCCAAACATAGTTGAACAGCACTACATAATTTTCAAATAAGATATTCAAATCTTTATTATTTCAATAAAGAAATATATATCATTGCAAAGACCAAATACCAGACATGATTCTTATACTATAACTAGAGCTGCCAAAAAACAAAACTACCACACATGAATGCGGATATATGGGGCAACAGGATGTGAATGTTTCAGGTATTTTTTTGAGTCAGATCCAAATCTTACTCTGCAAAGTTCACCTTACCCCATTCTGTGCCAAATCTTGAAATCTTGCTAAACTCTAGAGTACGAGGGGACCAAGCATATTCCCATGGGCTATAAAGGGGTAAACTTGACCCAAAGTGGCACAGCCAGACTTGTGCTTTTGGGTGTCTTTTTTAGTGTTGTGAGCCTTACATGGCTGCCACGAAAAATTATTTCACCCTGTCTGTTGTGAACAGTCATACAGAGAAACATAACAGATGGACATATAGAGGCATGGGTAGATGGACAGAGAGACAGACAGACAGACACACACACACACACACACACACACACACACACACACGCACACACACACACACGCACACACACACACACGCACACACACACACACATACACACAAAGTATTCAAGTATGTCATTCATTAGCAAGTTGTGAGACTTACATACTATTCCACTGCGTCCCCATCTTCTACATGACTGCTATCAGTTTCGTATACGGAGCGACACCCTGATTCCTATCTTATATATTTCTTATCAAAATCAAAGAATATCCACATCAAAACCATGAAATGAATACCAACCATGGGTGAATAACAATCACTTCAAACCCCCAACGCAAAAATAAAAACAAGAAAGTGATCAGGTTAATTCCAGAATGAACTCTCCAAACACGTGCACATCTGAGGCCCAAGATGCGGAAGAGAAAATGTGTTACCATGGCGACGCTGTAAGGTGCCCGGATGCTGCTGCACTTTAGGAGCGCCTCCCCAGTTCTCCATCCTCGGTCGTGTGAACTTCCTTTCGATGCAAGTGTTCCAAAACACAAACGCATGTTCGGCAACTCTTAATATACTGAAATCCTCGCAGGTACAGCTTCTCGAGCAATGGTGGCAGAGTGTAAGATGTTGAAGAATGACAATAAACTTGGTTATTTTCCTCTTTCTTTTTTCTCTGTGTGTCTCTTTGCTTCATACCAGAACATACTGTCACACTCTAAAGGTCCACGGTACTACTTCTTTGTCGTGTCTCCTTGTCATCACAAAGAGTATCAAAACCCCAAGTATAATTTGTGTACCAAATTAAAATATCTTATTATTAACCTTTAAGTTTAGCTCTGTATGGTTGAATCCACAATATCCAATATATCCAGGCAAGTGGTGACAAGAAAATTATACATGGATATCCATACATGGGACTAGCCATATCAAACATTAATTGTTGTTCTTGTTTTTTCTATGAATGAGGTACCTTGCTATTGGAATGTAATTTTTTTTTTAATTGCTGGTAGCAAGTTCAAAAAAGAATAAAGTTTGTTTTGTTTTGTTTTAATTGAAGCCATACCATACAAATTTTCCCCTCATTCTTTCAAATGCTTCCACTGAAATATACTGGAGGCTTTGATATGTCTGTAATGATATTAGAAGAATATACTCCAAGCTCATCAACAAACTTCTCTCTCTCTTCTATACCTTTCTTCTCTTCCTTTCCCTAGCACACCACACCTTAATCACTCATTTATAATCATCTACCATCATATATCTCTTTTTCTTTCTCTTTCACTTTCCCTCTGTCTCTAGCTGTTAAACTATTTCTGTTATATGTGTATCTTATTTGAAAATATATCATCATTGTGTGTATATTATTTTCATATGGATTATAAGTCTTGTGGCATGTTCATCATATTCCTTTTAAAGGGATTATATATCCCGATCTCTTTAATTTTGTTTCTTCCACTTCACTGAACTGATTTGAAGTAGAGTAAAACAAATGCACAGCAGTGTAAAATCTCAATTAAAGGGACACCTAATTTCAAAAGTTGTGAAAAAAAAATAGTTAAGAGTCAGTCAAATCATAATGATGGCAGGTCATAATTTGCCGGAGAGTTCAGCCAATGACAAGTACAGTCAGTATACACATCATCTCACCCAGCCAATCAAAACTGGGCAAACTGTTCAACTTATTAGTCTATCAAACTAGAAATATCACTTAAGGTGATTAATACCCCCGCCCCGTGACGACAGTCTTACCCAAGGAATGATCTTTCCTTGATCTTCTGCCATTTAAATGCCGTTACCATGGCAACGCAGCTTCCGACACGTCCGAAAAATATGTCTTGCACATCTTCCCACCAAGACTATTGTGTGTGCCACATTTCATAAGCTTTTGTCAAAAACTGAGGAAGTAGTTCAATCCACAAGATCTTTCCTTGATCTTCCATCATTAATATGCCGTTACCATGGCAACGCAGCTTCCGACACGTCTGAAAAATATGTCTTCCACATCTTCCCACCAAGATCAAGGTGTGTGCCACATTTCATAAGCTTTGGTCAAAAAACTGAGGAAGTAGTTAAACCGCAAGATCTTTCCTTGATCTTCTGCCATTAATATGCCGTTACCATGGCAACGTACTTTCGGGTACTGTCAAAAAATGCGTCTTGCACATTTACAACCAAAGGCACACATCTGTACCAAGTTTCATGGAAATTGGGCAAAAACTGAGGAAGTAGTTTGCAACACAAAATTTTCCATCATTTTGGCTCATAATATGTGAGCTGTTACCATGGCAACATACTTTTTGTCACTGTCAAGAAATGTGTCATGCTGACCTATATCCTAAGACAAACATTCAATATTAATTCCATGAGAATCGGAAGAACACTGATGAAGCAGTTTTGCCATGAAGCATTTTGCCCTATATTTTACCAATAACATGCCGTTACCATGGCAACACACTTTTTGCCACTGGGAAAATATGTGTCTTGCACATTAACATATTCAGATGAACATCTGTACCTAATTTCATAAAAATTGATCAAAAACTGTGGGAGGAGTTCGCGACGCAAGATTTGTACCCATTTTTGCCCATAATATGCTGTTACCATGGCAACGTACTTTTGGGTACTGTCAAAAAATACGTCTTGCACATCTACAACCCAAGGCACACATCTGTGCCAAGTTTTATGGGAATCGGTTGAAAACTGAGGAAGTAGTTCGCGACGCAAGATTTGCAACGGACCGACCGCCCGACCGCCCGACCGTCCGCTGATTCCTATATACCCCCTTCAAACTTCGTTTGGCGGGGGTATAAAAATACTTGCATAATATTATGGTATGATAAGAGTAGCTCCTGCAGAAGGAAACTTAGTTGTTGTTTTTGTTCTTTTATTCTTATAGTAACCTTTAGAAAGGGAATAAAAGGAAAGAGGTGAATATGAGAGAACATGTTTATATGTTTCTATGTTTCTATACCATAGCACGAAAATCATTCCTCTCTAAGGTTGTTCTCTTATCCATATGTCAAATAATGTGAACATTCTAACCTCAAAAACACGTTCTTGCAACCATTGGAGGTCTAATAAACGCATTCCCTACCAAGAGTTTGAAATTTACATATACCTTGAACATAAGAAACTTTGTCATGATAGGTAAAGAGTCAAGAAAGAAGGTGATGAAACAATGATGTTCAGGATTGTAACTTTGGTTCTTTGAGGTCCTCAAGAGATGGTACATCAGTATGGTTCATGGGTGGTGGTTCTGTGTTCAATTCGCTGCACCCTGCTCCATTGGGTTAATCTGTATTCAACGTGCCCAGATTGGATCCGAGCGAAAAAATACCACCAGAATCCTCTCACCTGCCACGCCCACCTCCGGGATGGGGTGTGGTCATGCACACTACCGGTATGCCACCTTTGTTGGCTGGTCCGGAAATCTCTGAAATTCTTGATCCGGACCAAAGAGTCAAGCCAGTCTTGCAGGTCCATGACTCATCGCAATGTACCAGCTTCAAGAGCAATCAAAATATTTGTGGGTATGTGATATGAGATCTTGAAGATTCCAGTGCACCAAGAATTTCCATTGCACACAATAAAGTAAATCAATCAAGTGAGATTACTTCGACTGTGTGTATGAATACATTTAAAAATAAGTAATTTAATGGGAGGCGGTCTTGTCTGAAAAGTGCAAAAGAGAAGTTTTGACCAAATTAAAAAAGAAATAATGTTCTCTGAATTGTCAAAAGTTACAATTCTTGGTGAAACTGGAGATCCTAGAGATAATTCTGATCTTTATGGCCAACCATACACAAGGACTAATTAAATTGAACATGAATCCCCTTAATTTTGCAAGGTACGTTTACACACTTTCTTAACCAGGTACAACATATCATGAAGTACCAAGAGGTGACAAGCTGAAGGAGGGGAATGAATTTATTTCATCTTTTTATTGTTGTTGAGTGGAAGTACTGCTGAATGCATTATTGTAACAATATCTTGTAGAAAGACTTACTACTAATACTACTGCAACTTTCTACCATAACAGTGGACTCTTAGTACAAAACACCTTTTGGGTAAAGGAGTAGTATTCATTCTGTTATACTGAAATTTTGTAACATATGATCTTTTAAAGACTGAATGAAATACAAAGAAACAACAGAAATCTTACCACTAAATGCTTTTTGGCAGAAGTAAAAGCTTTCTGTTAAAAATGAAACTTTGGAATACTGGAGGTAAGATGGAATGAGCTACAAAGAAACTCTGAATTTCCACAAGAAGATGAAGTTTATTTTTTGAGTGTTTTTCATACTAAGAGACCACCGCACCACTTTCACTTTCTCTCTGATTAACTCCAAGTAAGAGGTGACCATGGCGACAATATTCTCCATCTCCCTCCCTTCATCATCATCCGATCCATCCTCCTCTCCTCCCTCCAATTGTCCTCTGGTCTTCTCTCACCGCATCAATAAAACATCCTCTTCAGCCATCCTCTTCATTCACTCTCACCTGGTACCTCCCCCCAATCCCCAGCATCTTTTTCTCCCACCAATGACCGCATCACTCCATTTGGTTTTCGCCACACCCCAAACATTCCCCGTCTCTTCCCTCTCAACTCATCTCAGCATTCTCCAACCTGTGCCATCGCTTTCCTATTTAGTTCATGTTTTGCATTGCCATTCTCGCTCCAGCATAGTTCCAATATTCCAGATACAGGACATGAATTTACAAGAAGCACACACAAAAGACCAACAAAAATAAGAAATAAGAAAAAAGAATTTATACAATCTGTTTTTGTTTGTTTTTTTTCAGCTGGCAGTTGTAGATTTAGCAGAATTTTTTCTGTCACCAGGATTATGAGAATGAAAAAGAAATCTCTTATATTTAAGTATTTGTTAGAACAGGAGGTATACCTTTAAAGGGGAAGTCAGCCAAAAGAAGTAAATAAATGCACTAAACAATAAATTTTCTTTCTCTTCATGATCACATGAGAGAAGACTGCACATATATCATGCGCACAAATTCAATCATACAGGCACATCTCCTGTTGAAAACACCATGAACTTTGAACATACATTCTACAAAGAAAAAAATGTATCTATACCTAGTCTTGTACATATCACCATACAAATCTTTTACACATCAAATCTGCATTGGGTTTGTTTTGGGGTTTTTTATGGGGGTGTTAATGCTTTCTACAAGTTCTCAAGATTCTGTTTCAGTTGTGCTGATCAGAACGATCAAGAAGTCATGGTTACTTTCTAACCGATGAAGTTACTGCAAAGCAGATCTGATTTCTTTCATCTGGTTTCTTTTGCTTTTATATCAAATGACCAAAACAACAGCAGCACAAAAAAAGAAGAAAAGTTACAGAATCACTGCCCCATAAATTATTAAAGTGTGCCAGCAAGCAACTTTTGAAAGGGTGAATATATCTGTTAATAAAGGAAAACCTCTTTGGAGCTTCATTGTAGGGTATAGGTGTTAGTATGCCAATACGGCTTGTCCAGGAAAATGCTTGCTTTAAGATCTGAACCCCTCCCCCCTCCCCCATGAAGATAGAGCCAGGCAGAGGTTGTTTGAAAGCATGATGACAGACAAGCAGACAGACAGATGTACAGACAGACAGACAAGAGCAGACAGACGTGATGAAAAACTGAAATTCATTCTTTTAATCTTTATTTTGTAACATAAACCCTTGTGATGTAAAGATTACAATAATGTACATGAAATGAAGTCATACAAATAGAATATGTACCATTTTTTACTGGCTACTGCAATGTCCTTCCCTCCACAAAGTTGTTCGATAATTACTTCTTCTTTTAAGTTTAAAAAATGGCTTACTCTACACATACAAATGCCAAATGAAATATTTGTTTGAAAATCCATTAAAAAATTGATGAGAATTTGACACAGCCAGGACCCAGATATACAGTTTGCATGTTACACTCAAAAAAGATGTAGTCAAATCGACCTCAAAAAATGAAATATTTGTCACATACAATTTTACAGTAAGAAAAGATTGCTCTAAAAGTATCCTTATGTGAACTTATTACAAATGCATAAAGGACTCAAGTACGAAAAATAAAAATGCATGAAAAATGATCACTGTGATTGATGAAGGCAATGCGTTACAGAGTTTATTGCCAAGACGTCCCTGTACCCAGACGGAAGAGCTAGCAGGCAAGGCAAAATGTATGAGGGAGAGAAAAAAAAATGGTTACTCCACAAGCGAGAGAGATATCTTTGTGAAATTCTGAACTCTGCCATTTTTTTTTCACTTTTTGCTTCCGTGCAGTGACTTGCACCCTTCTGTTTTCACTTTCATTTTGAAGCCACCCTGAAATCATTTGATGAAAATTTCAGTTTAACTCTCTAAGCAACCAAAGGCAAGGAATTTGTATGTTCTGCTGATGGCATTCTGAGGCATTGAAAGTGAGAGGCTTAAATTGTTGCATATAGTGAAGGAGTTCTAAAGACAAATCAATGGAAAATTCTTGATGAACACTTCTTTTGACTTAAAAATCTGTCTTTCTTGTATTTTTCTTGCATAAATGTAATCATCACTGCGCACTTCACTGTTCGAAATCCTGCTTATTCAACAAGTTCTAGATATTATGGGGACAGAGAATATGTGGTAGATATATGGAAAGGCAAGATTTTATATTCAATCACAGTGATCATAAAATTTGAAAGGGAGCTAGTTTAGATTGATTGGCTAAGGTCGGCCATCTTGCTTCTGATAATACTTGTGCACAGCACACTTGGCTTTGACAACTGTTACTCGCTTTGAGCAATCACACATTTACAATATAGTTTCCAGCATACAAAATGGCAAGCTAAATATGCAAGTTCATTCTTGCAGCAGCACTCTCCTTAGTCCCACTGACTATCAATCACGTCGGTGTTGAAAAGTTCATACGTCAACGTTTGAGCATAACTCCAATTACATCTTACACAAATCTATATTTACTTCCCAGTATCTGGGCAACCAACTTTGTTTTCCCCCCAGACTAGGTTGTTCACATAGCGCTAGTCATGGTAAAATAATTTCTGATCTTCAGTCTTTATTTTCATTCATTGCACAAAACGATGATCACACCTTTTGATTTTATCCTCAGTTGATAGATTTCAAACTTGAGCAATAATTAGTCTAACCTTGTGTGTCAGAAGTTAGATCCTTCTCAAACACCCATTAAAAACATTTTCAGAAGCACTAGGGGGGAAAATGCCACAGCGGTAAAATAGGGAAAACAAGTTAGCACTAAAATTTTAGTGTGAGTAAAATTAAAGAACATTTTACTGGATACTTGTTGCTACTAAAGAAAAAAAAATAATTGAAAGAGTAGCAGGATTTTACACACAATACATAGTAGTGGCTGCTATATTTAGTAGGAAGCAGAAAATAGGAAAAGGTTTTAATTTTCCCACTGCATTGTACAGTTTTCCATACAGTTAAGAACACTGCTTGCTCAAATAACTTAGAAATTTTATACGCTCAATACACAGGATGTAATGCAAAATATAAAAGATGAAAAAAGCCTATTGGAAGCCTCTACATACTGTAAAAGATACTTGCAGCAAATTCTAGAAGTTTTGTAAAATTTCTATAATACACATGTATGGGAAGTTTCAATGAAAAATATCTTTAACACTCTACATGTACAAATAATAACAGTACCCTGGTCTTGTTTGAGTATATATATATCTCCTTTATACCCTTTATTTCTTCAGTCTATTACCAGAAGCTGCTGCACACTGTCAAGTTGCCTTTGCGTTATTGTAGCAATACAACAGGGATGTATTGTATGCATACCCTTCTATAAATGGTAAACTATTCTTCTCTCCCAAGTTGAAGCACACATGGAGAATATCTTCTATTAGCATTCTTGTTCAAGAAAACATGTAAAGCAGAAACAAATCCCTGCACATTTGCATATCTGTTTTATTTATACCAAACCAACCAGACCATGTCGGTCTTTATGACACTGAACAAAAAAGAAGAATAGGAAACTGGGTGAGGTATATATGTAAGCCGAACCATAGGAACAAGGTTCCCTCCGACACAGATGATGAGTATTTCACAGACTTGTAATATGTGAGGCTACCTTGAGGGTGGGGAATGAGAACAAGGCCCCCTTGTCATATCTAGGAGTTGACCCTGACTTTGGTATAGACCAACCTAACTCCCTCATTCCCACACAGATTCATTTGTAGGCAAAGTCAGTGGTTCTTTTGAAATGTCGGCGTCAAATGGGTTGATAATAGCACACTGGCTTGTACACGTCAAGACTCTCAGGAAAGTTGCAGTCAGCTCGAACTGCTTAGTAACACTTGGGCCTCCCAAAAAATGTCAAAAATTAGAAAAAGAAAATACACAGAGCACAGCTTTGGTGGATTTCGGAAGCCTCATGGTTTTTGTAATACCCCGACTCATAGCAGTATATCTTTTAAATACTAAAAAAGAATGAGAGAAAAGGTGTGCTTTCATTTGTACGTAGTATACCCTCACACACAGAAGACCTGGTGTTATACACAGACTTGAGATATTCGACACTACACTAGCCTTTACACTTCAGGTGTAAACATAGGGTGTACATATTAGAAGCATTACACCAATGCAGGGCAAGATGGAGTCGAGTGGTTACAGTCCTTTGAAACACAAAGGTTCTTTGGTGTCGGTGTTGTGTTTTTAAAATGAAAGAGAGAAAACGAACCCAACGAGTCTTTCACTGCTAACCTAAGATTTCTGTTTTCATGGTGTAATGTTCTAATTGGCACACACTGGGGAAAAAAAAAATGAACACACACTCGTACACACAGACACGTATCAGTACAGGAACAGAGTGTACAAGAGATGCCTGCTACTGTTCAAGAGTAACACAGTTTTGGAAGAAGAGATAACAGATGCACATTTCAGAGAGAAAACTTTGGTCTACACTTTCCGTCCTTCCCTCCTCACACTCCTTCACTCTCATCGATAGACCAACAACACTCTCTCTCTCTCTCAAATTCACATTTTTTTTCTTTGTAAGGAAAGGAAAGAACTTGCATTGTACTCGGCTTCAGACACAACAATCATTTTTTTACTGGCTTTACCGGATGACATATCTGCACCCAATTGCTTCCTAAACCCCTCTATAAACTGATACACAACGGGGAAAAAATATGTGTATTTCCACAGGCAAATATTGCATATAGAGCTGTGTGGCAAAATGCGTGTATCAACTTTTAAATCAATTTGTAATACTGAAAAAAAGAATGACATAGTTCCAGTGTTTAAAGCCTCTCCCTTTACACATACTGACTTAATCTTCATGATTATCATATGCATTTAAAAAAAATCTGGGCAAAATATTATATCTCAGATATGAAAATTGTATACTTCTCCTTCCACACTCTCTCTCCATCGCTTACATACATATATAAATCTACAACTCCATCTCCTCACACACACGTACTCCACTATTGATATCCCCCCACCCAGCTTACCTCATAATATTCTGAAGAAAAAAAACCTCATTTACTTACTCTTACTTGTACCATAATAATATAGCAATCATACAAAACGGCTCTCTGATTAGCCCACCGACCATCTGCAAAAGGCAAGGCATCAACCCCTTCTTCCATTCTCCTCCTTATATCCAAAAAAGAAAAGAAAAGTTTTCGATCAACTCTCTTTCAGACTACGCGTCATCTTTAGTCTATGTCGCCCGGTAGGTCATAATCGATTCGTTTGCGCCCGTCTCGGACTTTTCATTAGAAATTCTGTCCAATTTCTGTCCGCTTTGGTTTACTGGTCTGGAGAGAAAACAAAACAATTTGGGGATTATTCCAATGATTTAGTTATCAAGACTTTGAATAATTTCTTTTCCTTCTATGGTTTAATTAACACCAGCACAGCACCATTAAATCTGAAAGGCAATAAAGGCATAAATTTGAGAACAGTTATTTTCAATCAAATTCTAATTCTACAACCCTAAAACCAACCCTACTGGCAGGCAGTCTCAAATCACTCATTTAAGTTACCATAAAATTTTTTTACTATTTAAACTTGCAATTTTAGGTTTGAAATAGACAAATACAGTAATTCAATACTTTTGTGTTGTAACTTGGAACATTACATAATTGTTACTTTGAACTATATCGATAATATAGAACTAAAATCCTATAAAGCTTATCCCTTCAGACATGTTACAAATTTATCTTTAATTCTGCGAAGAACATATTAATCAAAATTATTATCATATGAAGAAATATAAAAAGAATGCCATTGATTCAATCAAACAAAGTTATGCAGATGTGTATATTATATGACAAATATGTATTAATTGATCTGCATGAGTATGAATATCATGCCTTTATAATCATATGCCTGTAATTTGAAGATGGGCAATAGGTTGTTAAACTGAGTGAAATTATACCAAAATGCTGTGTAGTTACAGTATTTTATCAAACATAATGTTTAACCTCTGGTAAATGAATGGATCGATGGAGCTAGTAGAATGGAAGTTTACCGATGCTGTGCACAACAGAACGCCTTTACTTCACACTCATTACCTAATTTTTCCCCAATTGATTCCTTCTCAAAGAGATTTCTGTGCGTATGTGGTTTTGTTTCTCAATGATATGTTTATTTATTGCTGGAAATAGTAATAACATTGTTCTTAGCCTAATGCTTGAATGCCGCAATGTCCTTTTTTTTTAATTCTTTAACAACAGCTCATGTTTTCAAAATTTCAGTCTGAATCTACTGTGAAAAAAAGACACAACAATCAAAATGCTACCAAAAAAAAATGTCTTCTAGTGAAAATATTTCTCTTTGCATTCTTAGGACTAGACATAAGTTATGTCAGATTGAACAGGTATTTGAAGAACAGCATTAACAAGGTACAGACCTAGCTAGTTTCTTTTCCCACAATAAGCTAACCTCTCTTCTGTTCTTCCTTATATCAAACTTCTACCCTCAGCAGAATTATTCAGTATCTTAAATCGATTTATAGAAGGTTAGTGTGTGAACAATGGATGGTCCTCTATGCTTGCGAATGACTCAGATGCGACGAGTTTAGGTGCTGCCGTTGTGTGTGTGTCTGTGTGTCTGTGTGTGTGTAAGGATCGAGTCTTTATTAACAGAATGGCGAACGAAAATATTCAGGCATGCATGGGTGTGGGCGACTCTAGCAAAACTGTGAGAAGTTTTGCGGACAAGGCTCACAACAGACTGAACAGGTTCGGGGATGTGAAGAAAAAAAAAACACAGTCCAAGACTTGAAAAAGACTATCCAACTACTACCCTTCCCACAATGCATTCACTCAAGGCTTGAAATGCAATCTGCCAAACATGGACCCCATTGGTCAATGCCATACTCTCCCCCTCTAAACTCCCATTGGAATTTGTTTACGGACCAATATCGGATCAAAGGAAAGCACAGAAAAACAAACAAACAGACAAACAGACATGTTTCATCACCTGCGTGGCCGGGCATCAGAATCGCCAGGGAGTAACAACTAATGTTCACTACACTGCGCATGCATACTTTCCCGTGCTCTCTCTACACTTTGCCAGAGAAGCAAAATACAAAAGCTGTGCCTACTCCAAATAACGAAGGAAAAACAATGCCAAGTCAAAAATACAAAGGTCTGTGGCTGATCAGGGTGGGGTAAACTAGCCAACTAAATTACACGTTTTCTGACAATAGACATACACATGCACACTCTGCTACACACTCGAGGAACCCATATCAAACATCTCTAAGAAGAGAAAACACACACAGTGCAGATTTCAAAAGCAAAACAAAGACAAGACTAGAAGAGAAACACAGTAAACAAAACATGATCTAAATAAATAAAAAGAGCAAACCCCGAGTACAAAAATAAACAAACCAACTACAATCTATCAAGAAAGATGGATCAGATGTTTCAGGTAGGTGTAGTAGACATTAATGATCTTGACAGGCAGAATACTTTGATTGGTTCTACTTTGTGTAATCTAAAGCATTTGAATATATTTTTGAAAATTAAAAAAAAGTAACAACAAACTGATGCTATCTGATTGAAAGAAAAGCACGACACACACGTACACACACACACAAAAAAAAAACTTAAATGAAATCTACATCTATGTGAATTTAATGCCACTTTCATTCCTTTCAAAAAAAACAACAACAACAAATCTTAGAAACAGTACAAATAAAAAAAGCACATCACTGATATGCCTGGGGCCACAGTGTTCCCACACAAACTTGCAAAGTATCCAGAGCAATTTCCCAACCTGGGGTCCATTGGGGTCTTATGAGTTAAACAGAATGAGTTTACTTCTCTCTGGAAGTCTCTCATAGCTACATACATATGAGCAACTTTGGCCATTTTTTAGATTGATGTTAATAACTTTTATGTGATGACTTCATAAAATGGACCCAAGGGCTGGGAACCAAACTCAGGCACTTCCATAGAGTAATTAGGGGTGCGGTATATTGTATACACCTCATCTAAACAAAAACAAACAAAATGTTGGGGTTTTTTAAGAAATGTAAACATTATTAGCACTATAATGGATACTTGAGGGAAGATGAGAAACAGTAGAAATTGAAGAATATTCCATTTCTTTATGATAAAATCACCCCTATTGATACTTCCTACAAAAAAGAAGATATTTGATATATCAAGTGGAAGGTTTCTAAAGCTGGTGTTAAAAAAAAAAAGAAAGGCACACTAACACATACACACGGTCATGACATGCATGCAAAGTTCAAAGCAGAGGAACAGACACATTTCGATGGCATACAATTACTGTTGATTTTCTACCACTATTCATTCAAAAAGATAAAAACCCATTCCCCACTTCATCAATATCAATTGTTACAAAATAGCTAAAAGTGAGAAGAAAAGATTTGAGCCACATTCATCAAACCCTCAATTATTGCCAACCAAAACCAGCATGCAACAAAAAAGAATCACAAATTAAATGAAATAGAGAATAAATTCAAAGGAATAAATAAGAGCATAAATAAATAAGAGAAAGAGCCATTTTTTTTTAAATGTACTTCTAAAACAGATTTTCATCTAAGTTTGGTGCTACGGAATGCATCATCTAGCCCATCAATTTGCTCTAAACCTCTATGAACTCTTGAGTGCCGATTGATAGAGAAATCCTCATAGCATTGGACACACTGTCCACAGTCCCTGGCACAGACAAGGGTTAACCACCAGTCTTAATCCTACGCTGGTGTGTAAGGGAGACACTAGTTTCCATACAGCATATACAGCAGCAGCAGTAGTTTACTTGAAGATACTGTGAACCTGTGAGCATACTGTTAGTTGATTTCGTGAATGGTCAAGAGTTATTCTGTTCGCTTTGAAGTTTGCGGATGAGGATTTGGTTGTGTGACATGTGCGTGCTTCGCTGGAGTTACAAAAAGTGAGTTTGCCAAAGCAAGGCGTGATGCTGCTCCCGAATTGGGCTGCTTCCAAAAAGGCATCTCGGCTTTTGGGGAATCCCCATTCTAAAGGGGGGCATGACTGGTAAATTCTGCCCCCCCCCCCCCCAAAAAAAAAAAAAAAAAAGGTCTGGCATTCCTCATACATTCAAAACTTTTGGGGATAGTAGATATTAGTGTTCTTTACCCATTCATTTCAGACCCTTGAAAGTTTGAAAAAAACTTTTACTGAGTTATCACTCAAAGGCTTGTTGAGATCTTACTCAAAAGAATCCAGCAGTATTTTAAGGATATATTGCACAAGTATGGGAAGATTTGAGGAAGATGACTGAGCATGCATCCCTTCACCCGATTCAAAAAAGAATCTCTCTGTAATGAGACAGAACCCAAACAGTATGACGAACGACCATGCAAGGCCACACCCAACAACAGCATGGAGTTTGGAGCATTTGGATACATTTGGCAAAGGCCCTGACTTGGTGCTGAAGGCAGTCAGGTTGTGATAAAAAACAAATAAACAAACAAACAAACAAACATGAGCGGTGTCGAATGACACATAAATAAGTCTTCTCAATGGCATGCAGTGTTATGCAAGCCGAGGGCATCACTTGTGGGCAGAGGTGGATTATGAAGGATGATACAGCCGCAGATACAATATGATGGTCACAGATATGTTAATAATATAAAGAGAGAGTAAATATATATATATATATATTTGCAGAGAGGACGTTTTGGAAGCTGAAAGTCAGTATTTCTTGGAGGTGACGGTGACGTTAGTCGAACGTATACCTGAAACTCCGTTCGTCTGCCGTGGCGTCGCCGGGTTGTTCGTGAAGTCATAGTTGCCCTTCAGCTTGAAATTCTGCTTGAAGTGGGGGCGGCAGAAGACGTTGCCCTTGCAAGCTGCATAGTTGCCCAGGCTGCACAGAGCAAGAGGGTATAGGAAAAATACGGAGGAAGAGATGGAAGAGGAAAAAGAGGAGGAGCACACATAGGAAGTCAATGAAAAGATTGCAAAAGGGATAGACAGAAAGAGAGAGAGAGACATACATGTGAAAAATATGAAAAGAGAGGGGAAACATATGAAGAGATAGAAACATATGAAACATATGAAGAGAAAAAGAAACATATGAAGAGGAAGAGAAACAAATGATACATATGAAGAGAAAGAGAAACATATGAAGAGATTCAAGTGAAACATATGAACAGAAAGAGAAACATGTGAAACATGAACATGAACAGAAAGAAAAACATGAAACATATGAAGGGAAAGAGAAACATATAAAGAGAAAGAAACATATAAAACATGGAGAGAGAGAAAGAGAGATATAAGAAATATATGAAGGAAGAGGATATGTACGAAATATATGAAGGAGAGAAGACATGTGAAGAAAGAGAAAATACATGAAGGGAGTAAAAATATATGAAGGGTGAAAAAAATAAACATAAAAAGAAACAAGATATTACACAAGGATAAGAGATAAAAGATTGGAGTATATAGTATGATGGAAATATATGCAAAGATAGAAACATATTATTGTTTTTGATGGAGAAGAGTGAAAGGACAGATAGAAATAAAGAGATGGTAAGAGATAACAGAGAGGGAGTGACACAAGTTTCAGAAATGTTATTATATCACAGGTGCCAGGGAATAGAAATTAACACACACAAAAAGAAGAAAGACAGTTTTAATAGACATGGACATGTGACAGAAAGGAGAGAGGATTAGTGAGAGAGAGAGAGAGAGAAGAAGAAGAAGAGAAGTATAGTGGGACAGATATTCAAAAGTTTCAGACAAGATTTGAAGTATAGAGATGAGATATAGGGCAGGATGGAAAGAAAAAACAAAGAGATAAAAGGAAAACAACAATAAATACAAGGTTAGCTCATTTCATTTACAAAACATATCAATATATTCCACATATACAAATTACTTTTCATGAACAAATTGTAAGTGGCATATAATTTGTAACCCAGCGTGACAGATTGAATTTCAGTTGCACTCAATCATAAATCATTCCAAACATTTTCTTTATCTTTCGTTTCTAAAACTGTCTCAATTTTTTTCCATCACATCCACCATCTCTTTAAAGATATAAATAATTAACTCAATCCGTCATAAACAGATGGTCAAAAATGGCATTGATAGAGCATAAAGCGCTGGGTATTGAACAGCTCTGTCACACCACCATGCTCCCCATGCTTTGTGGTAATAGTCATTTGTTACCTTTCTTATGTTTTAAAGGAACCATTCATTTTCACTTTGTTGGGCAGACAGTTCTCTTAGCACAGCAAAAAAACAAAAAGGTAATTAGAAATGAAGAGCTTATAACCACAACGCCAGGCTTTGCTCAGTGACACAATCGGCCTCAAAATAGATCCAAAGCGACACTTCTATTTCTAAGAAGGTGAGAAGGCCTGTACAGCCAGCTGTGATCAGTGTAGTCTAAAATCAGCCCTTTGGTTGCCCTGACGTTTCTAACAAGCTCTTTCACATCACCCAAAAAAAGAACCCATAGATGCTACAGGCTAATTCGCTGAGAATAGGAAAATTGCTTCCACTTTCACCCAGTTGCAGTTACAAGAGTATCTTCTGATTTTTTTTTTTAATTCAACCATCCTGTACTTCTATTCTGTTTTGAAATAAAGAGGCAGATCAACAGGAAATAGGTCTGAAAACATATTCTAACAGAGCTCCTCTTTAAAATTACTCACTTGTAATGCAAAGCTGTGCACATGTTTCTTGTATGCCACATAACCTTTCCGACCCCCATTCAATGACGTGAAACATACTACACTACAGAACAGCTGATAATAAAAAGGCTTACAAATACACCTCTCCACACCATTAACCTTGCAAAATGTTTGCCATTATCTTTCTTATTCTTGCACATTTTTTGAATGAAACTTCTTATTTGCTTAATGTGAACTAAATCTGAACACGTTACATTGTCCTGCCCTGTTTTCTTCTATACCCTATTAATTTCCTATGATTTGCCCTCCCATAATCTTTACAAAGGATTGTTGCGCTATCTGGATGTGGTGGAATGACCGTCCGCACATAAAATACAATACGGTGCCCTCCCATTATAACGAACAGCCACAACAAAATTTTATTACATAATAAAAATTCAGGTCCAAAAAATGTTTATACGCAGCATCTTTCTATACAGGGTGGTCCACAACTTTAAGTTGAGCATGTTGCAAGCTCTGAATGTGGGAATTTTGCAGAATTTATATGTTCACAGAGCACATATCATGAGCATGTAGTGTGCAATTTTTTTGCAGCTTATTTCTCTTTTTGCTGCTTACGTTTCATGTTCTGTCTCACATACATCGTTGTACCACGTAGTTTGATGTTTGATGTGCACATATGTGACCCGCTACAACAAAATGATCCTAAAGTCGGGCGAGGTCAATTATTTGAAAATTGCATGGCTTAATTTCCTAATCTTTCTGCTTTAAATTTAGATATAACACATCTTATAAAAATAATTGGCTGCGGAGGTATCGATGTTTAAAAGAGAGCATGTCGAGACGTCTGGGAAATCACTGTTTCGAGAAAAGCACCCTAAAAGTTTTCCTTGCGACGCAATCACGATCAAGAAACACGCAAGTCAGTTTTCACCTCCGGACAATAGAAGGCAAGCCCTAGCAACTCACGAAATGCTCATTCATGCACAGCGTCGGCGGTCTCCTCACCGACCAATCAGTGACCAGGATGCCAGGAGAAGCGGCTGGGCATAGCGCACCCCGCCTGCATGCACCAGTCGACTGGGCAGTGTGTGAGCTTCACGCTTCGGTTAGCGGCAAGCAGAAAACTGACCAATGAGATCACTCTGGTCGTTGTCAGGGGCGGAGCCTATCTGTGGCGCTCAATCCAAATTTTGGAACCAGTTTCTGCTTCGTTGAATTGCTAAAAAACATCGCCCAGAAAAACGCTATTTTTTGGTCTTTCCTTTCACCATTTTGCTTCAAAATTTCGACAGATGGTAGAAGATATGTCAGACTACAGTAATATGTCAACATCAGAAAATCGTAAGTTTTGACCAATTTTGATGCTCTGACTTCAAACTCGATTTTCACGGCTTCGACCGTGCGCGACTTTAGGACCCTTTTGTTGTAGCGGGTCACATATTTTTCACATGTTTGAATGCACTTCCTTTGGAACACGTTTGCAAATTCTTGAGGATGTTCCACAAGAATTTGAGCGTGTTGCAGTGACACGCTCAACCTCCTCATGGACCTCCCATTTGTATACACTGCAATTGTACTTTATTTGGATGCAAGTTTAGCTCGATCAGGGAGGTGGGTCCCACTTCCCTGGCTCGATATAATGAAAGAACACTGCAGGTCACAGGGGTGATCTATCACTTGGTCTGCTCCAATTTTGTCTGATAGCCGTTTAATCTCAACCCACATGGTCTAATTCTGTTTCGTCTACAACCAGTTTGTCTAATGACCATTTAGTCTAATTGCCACTTAGCCTCATTACCAGTTGGTCTAATTCCAGATGAGCTATGCCCACTTCATCTAATACCCACAGTTTATTAGACAAAATGGGAAAAAGTCCAAGGAGACAAAACTGCAATTAGACCATCTGGCCATTAGACGAAACGATAAGTAGCCAAACTGGGTATTAGACCAAGTGAGAAGTAGACCAAACGGGCATTAGACAAAACTGATGGTAGACCAAGTGAGTTTAGCCATAGTGGTGTTAGACGAACTGGGAAGTAGACCATCTGATAGTAGACCGAGTGGCAATAATTTGTAAACCGTCAACGAGGCCTTCGTCGTAGCGGGAGTCGCCCACTTCTCGCTCACCTGAGGCACTTCTTACACTCTGCACATCGGAAGCAGGTTTTGTGGTAGATGATGGCGTCGGCGGTGATCTTCTCCATCGGGTACACACGCTTCTGGCAGACATGACAGAGCTCGGACGTGACGGCCTGCAGATGCAGCAAAAAGAAAAAACAGGAAAGAGAAAAGTGAAATAAAAATTTAGAATGACAGTCAACTGTAACGTTGCATTCTAATAACTTCATTTTGTAATTGTTAATACTTAAAGAGGATGGCTAGTAACTGATCAGTGGGAATCAGTGGGAATGCTGGGGGATGATTGTTCCAATCCTTGTGGGATTCATTTAGGAGTACATTACAAATCTATTGTTGTGTGAAAAAAACTGACAATTATTTGCTTCAGAATTGTCTCATATTCAAGTAATGTGCAGTTTATTGCCCCATCACTGTACAGGCATGCTTACCTGGAAACATTAAACTGCACATTACTTGACTATGAGACCATTCAGAAGCAAATAATTTTCACACAACAATGGGTATATAATGTACTCTTAAATGATTTAAATCCCACAAGGATCGGAACAATCATCTCCCAGCAATCCCACTGATTCCCACTGATCAATTACTAGCCATCCCCTTTAAAATGTATCAACTCTGTACAAACAGATCCCTGGGAGTGAGTAATTTTGTTCACTATACAAAGTATTATTATTCAATAACTGTGACTAAAAACAATATAAAGCAAGTTTTGAATCACAGTGGTACTTTTCGTTTTACAGGATAATTACACCCTGCTAGACTTCCCCCTCTCTGATTTCATTCAGGAAAGACAAAAACAAAAATGAAATGGAGGATAACAAATTATCAAGAACATAATTTTCCTTTCGATCTCCCTCAAACAGAAAGGGAAAGGAAATGTTATAAGTATGCTTATTAACCCGTTGAGGATGAGTCCCGAGTATACTCGGGCAAGCGTCTATGGGAAATGCGTGTCTTAGCAAAATCAAACTGTCCTCAACGGGTTAAATGAAGCAGGCACCTCATGCAGATTATGACATGACTTTATCATAATCTTCCTTCTTGGAATGTGCAATAAATGTGATTTTCCCACGGTCAGTAAGACACCATGCCTTGCGGAGTACAAGGAAGGGCTTGTCAACAAAAAATACTGATGGGTTTACAGATCTTTCATTGTGATAGCACTTTGTATCAGGACTACAGAAACTAGTCTTGCTCAAGACTCATAAAACAAGAGAGTTTTTGTTTGCTCTGGTGCTTGTAGATTGCACTTGAGAAACTTGTAATTGTATCAGGGAAGCGAGCTCGTTCCCACCTCTAACAATCAGGTCAATCGGGGGTCATGTTTCGCTTGTACAAATATTTCGTCATTGTCTTTACCTCCAATGGTGCCCACACAGGTTTAGCGCAATATAACTGTTTCGAAAAAATACAAACAAAAAAAATCTAGATTCTGATGAATGTCGTCAATGTAGAAACCTATTTATCTATGCATTTGACCCTTTTCCCAAAGGAACCAGATACGAATACTGTTAGAAGTCTACAGGTGCATTCACATTTGAATATTAATCAACGCATCAACGCATTAGATACTACAGCACTTTCTTGACACTCTTCTCATTGGCGAAATACAGCAGAAATAATCGCAGCACTATTTCAGTTGGTACTGTTTACATACACGTAATACCACAGCATTTCTGGCCCGAAAGAACACCTCTACAAGATTAGCACTGCACATATATTGTACTTTGATACGCATATATCTCCTGTGGGGAGGAGACAGGACATGTGTAAGGTTGCAACAGAAATACACCACAACATGGTGGGTGGTATTTTGTGACACAATGCAAACTCAAAGCTCTCATGCACATTTCACACGAAGTTTGAGTTACCACCCCAAACAGCAAGGCATTTAACACTGCGTATAAACTTTCACATTGTGAAATACACTACAAAATATCGCAATATTTTACGATAAGTATGAACAGGCCTGACAAGGGTTTTGAAGAATCTACTTGTAGTGGGGGATGGGCTTGTTGGGATGCACTGTCACCTAATATCCCCCCAAAGTGCATGAACTCAAGAGCTGTACTGAGATATAACATTACATGTTTGGCTTCATCATCTCCTTCTACCCTTGGCACAGGCATTCAGTTTTGTGACCACACTTCATAGGGATGCTTCCAATAAAACATACAAAACATAAGAAGATGATCAAAGATTGCATTTTGATCCAAAAGAAGGCAGAGTTTCTGATGGATCTATTAACCCACTGAAGACCAGCCCTGAGAGTATTCCCGGCCAAGGGTAAATGGGGAATGCGTGTAACAGGAAAATCAGTTCATGTTCATCAGCGGGTCAATGATAATAGTAATGATATAATTATTATTAGTTCTATTGTTAAGTATTATCATTATCATTAGTTATGTTATCATTATCATTATTGTCAATATTTCAAAGGTGAAGTGATGGTCAAATCTTGGATTTCGTGATAAATCTTATTTTGCCCAGAAACACGATTAAAATGCTCATCAAGATTTGAATCAAGATATAGATACTGAAGAAAAACTGATTTTTGACAAACTAACAATACATGCATTGTTGTGTAGTCGATCTGTGGATGGCTCTATTCAGAGAAGAATTTAGCTTCAATTGTTGCTACTATTTCAATTGTGAATTGGTTCTCCCAGACATCACTATCATAAGGGCCTATGGAGGATGTTTCCTCATATAGTCCTGTCAGCATGAAGGCTTTGTAGTCTTAGTCAAAGACCCTCTCGCTGTGGTAATTGCACAAGAAGCAGGCACACGGTCGACTACCATCACACACAACAAAGTGTAGCCACTGTAAGTAACAGACAAGCCACAGCAAGAGGGTCCTCACATTTAGGTCCAGATTTCTTAACACACACCTATGAATTATAAAATTCACAGTGTCTGATCAAAAAGCAAAAATCTCCAGCAATGAAAAGAGCTCTTTCTAAAGAAGAGTGTGCTTATAATGTTAGGTCAATCTTGCATATGTTGACCTCGGACAAGTCAACAACTTATAGACTAAGATATTTTGGCTCAATTAAGAAAAATTCTTCAGCAAATGGCTTTGATAATGTATAAATTCCACTGTGTACTACAGTAAAATTCATGTAAAGGCAAGGAATTTTCCGCAGTCCCTCTGGATTTGACTAATGCAGAGTTGACTGTACTCCTTATAATGGTCAATGGACCAATACAGTACTCTAGCAATTTCATCAACCAGTCCACTAGCAATTTCATCAGCCAGTACACTAGCAATTTCATCGGCCAAAAAGACCAACTGAATCGGGACGTATGTCTTTGGGCTAATAGAATAGTGGGCATGTTCTCATATGCTCTCAAAGACCCTCGCACTGACGTGCTCAACTTCAGCTTGCAACTATCACTGCTAACAACAATGCGAGGGCTTTCGTTAGAGGCTAGACCATCTCATCGCCAGGGACCATGACGGATGTTTCCTGGTAGACCTGGTTCTCTCTCCTACCAGCATGTTGGGGGTATCAGACCGACACCTTTTTCCCCTCCGCTGTGTTTCTGTAAACAAGCTGAAATGAGATCCTGGTCTCCAGCAACAGGAGTGCAGTAGCAAGGCCATGATCAGGAAGAAGGCAGCACCTACTCCTATCACGCGTGAAAAATTATAAACATTTTTGCTAACTGCCACTGCTATGGTGAAAGTTTCGACAACATCAAACTCGTCAATCACTGATCTTCAGGGAGAAAGAAGGACAGAAAGAATCGGCAATTCCTAACTGTAACACTCAAAGCACACAATGTAGTTAAACAGAGCCTCCTAAAACTCAACAGTGCATCGTGTAGGTGCTCATCAAGCACCTCTAACATAAGTCCACATATCCACTACATCTCACAGCCATTAGAATAATACTGTCAAGCAAGATGCTCTCTTGGCATGAAATTTTTTGCGAATTGGAGGCAACAGCCTTTTTCGCAGTGCGCAATTTTCACGAATAGCCACAGGCATTCAATGCCCACAGTTTGACAAGAGCAGGGCCCTGTTTTATGAAGAAATGGATTATATAGGTTGATTTCAACTGTAAGTCTATGGCAGCCTGTGTGGTAAGGAAATTTAAAATCGATTTTATCTTTTGATTAAACAGGACCTAGGTCACATGCATTTAAATTTCGCGAAATTAAAATGCACGCAAACGTTTCAGGTTTTTAATGACAATACGGTCCCTTTAAGACAGACGTCACTACTGGAGTAGTTTTTCCCAGTACCGCATCTCTCTCCTATTTCAGTAATGTCCTTTTCCTCTTTCCTACTGCTTCATTGTTTTCATACACTCCAGGTTGCCACAGCAAACCATCGGCCCGTACGTCGACGCACGTCAAAGACGGCCCGCTAAAAAGTGACAATCGACGGCAGCAAAGCGGAGGAAACGAGGGGCTAAAAATATCCGGGATTGCTCCGTCAAAATACAATGTTCAGCAACTCCTGTACCTGTCAGGCCTGAGCTGCGAATAGCACCATGGCGTAAAAACCAAATGCTGCATCTTGCTAACCCTCACACTCACAAAAAAAGCCATTGCTTCCCATCCAATTAATAATTCATAAGTGTAGCCATGAATCCCCAATCAGAGATCTAAGACTCCCTTTGGATTTATTGTCCAAAACAAATTAATATTCATTCCATGGAGTCTGGTTTAAAACTAACACAGAAAGTAAATTCATTTCAGCCATAGATCTCTCATTTCAGGTATATATGTCACAGTAACTGACAACATTAAATCTACCACAGTCAAAACTAGATCAAGGTCTTATTTAACTTATGGTTATGATACTTCTTGCTTTCTGTGTGGTAGCAAAGATTAATTTGATTTGATGTGAGATTATGCTTAAACTGTTTAAACATATCACTGTTTAAAAAGAACTTTTACACCAGTCCTGGCTCCATGTAAATCTCTGGATGCTATTCAAATATTCATCCTCCATTATGCTTCTAAACTCACTTACAAAGACATTCTTCCAAGACAAGGCTCCACAAGTTTTCTTTTATGACGGCGAAATTATTTGATTAATTTTGCTATAATGACCACAAATCCTGCATTGAGGGACACATTAAACTGGCTAACCCTGCCATACATGTATGCAATGCCATATATATTGAATTAAAACCTGAAATTTGAAATGTAAAACATTATTATATTGAAGAATATGACATTATTATGTGATGACAGATTTCTAATTGCACTGGAGTATAAAAACGAAGAGCAGAATGCTGGGAAAGAAAGTCAGTAAAAATTGTCACCCTTCCTCAGGGGGCTGTAACCTTCTACACATCCCCAACCAGACACAGCTGTTAGCCTGAACTGAGTAGCCAGTCAGCCAGTGTCCACAACTGACCAGCTGGAGTCCCTCCCCCCTATACATGATGAAGTCATCACTGACACCTCGTGAACACTCCCCATGGGGGGAGGAGGAAGGGGGGGGGGGGTACCTGGACCAGTCGTGCGCCCCCAGGAGGAAGGGGGATAGGAAATCAAGTATTTCCCCTCAAATTTGCCAACAGTCTTATTGCAGTTCCTGTGTGCTAGATTTAGCAATGCCCTCCTGCCCTGGGGCTAGAGGTAATGATGGGGCAGAGGGGGGAAGGGGTTCCCCCCAGTAGACATTTTTCATTAATTGTACCAGTGACAGGTGCATTTTAAGACACCATGTAAGTGTGATATCAACTGTCGTATTACATAGACACACCAATATTACTGGTACTCACTGTATAATTGCATTCAGCGCTGTAATTTGTCTATTTTGTGCAATCTAATTAACATTCAAGCAGCTCCAATACCATATTCTACTGCTATTCTGATTCTGTTTTGTTCTGTCTTACCAAGGCACTACCAAGAGAAATTTCTCCCACGATCTCAAGTGTGCAAATTTCGGCATTGGTCCCACACTTTTGAGAGGACAAGCACCTATAAAATCACTTGCAAAGTTATGGTTTCCCCAGTTGAGGGGACAAGTGGGTTTATAGTGCTCTCCACTATTAATCTAAATGTAAATGAAAGGTGCCTAACAAATAAAGCAATATTAAGTACCACTACCACTTTGTTTGCGATTAGATTTCTCCGACAAGAAAATCAACAACTGACACCCATGGTGTGTTATGAAACATAATTATTCTGTCTATAAAATTAAGTCTCTTCAAAGAAAGCTCCCTTTTCTGTACAGAGGGGCTCAGTAGTGAACACTTAGTACATTGTTTGTACATGTCCATGTCAGTGAATCTGGATGACTAAATGTCACATTTCCCCTTCAATTCTATCCATCTTTCGAAAAAAAAGAAAAAGATCCACCTGTATCTCATCAAATTATTGAGTCATTGTTCTGAAGGCAGAAAAAAAGACATGAAGATGAACAGAAGAATGGAGATAGCAAGAGGAAAAGAGAAGAGTGAAGAAAAGAGGATGAGAAAGGACAGAAAGAAGGAAGAAAGAGGAGGAAGAAGTGGAGGAAAAAAATGTTTAAGAAGATAAATATGAAATTAATGTTGTATGCATCTTGCCTGAGAGATTGAAATATTTGTGATGAACCTTAATTTTGCTTTCAAATCAGTGACTGTAGCCAGTGAAAGAAATGCACACTCCAATCCAAAATGTAGAATATATTACAGCAACTTTGCGCATGATCCACACGGGTGTATTTACAGTTGTATTGATTACTGTAGATCAGATTACAATAGATTACATATCAGTTGATGAATCTTATCCAGTTGGGGGTGGAATCGGTAGAGAATGCAGGACCAATGACTGAAATATTTGTCACCATCGTAATTACTGGAGGAAAAAACAGGCAAACAAATGAACCAAAAAGCCACGGTGAGCAACGCAACTATTCCAAATGAAGTTAATCATTTGCAAAACGGTCATTACTCACTCCCTCGAGGGGTGAATTTGTGTACAATTTGAGGGGACTTCATACTTAACCCTAAGACAGACCACCATCTGATTATCCTATAGATATTGCATACAAACAGATCACTGTTGGGAATGATAGAGTTAACTGAGAGGCAGAGTGTGGTGAAAACTAGATCACACACATTCAACGGCACTGAAGCTCATCAGTTCTATATGATGCAAAATAGAGAAAAAGAAAGAAAAAAAAGAGAGATAATGGGTAAGTTCAGAACCAAAGCAATGACATTATCAACATCGGCATTTTGTATACTTGTGTGAACAACTGCAGTCTGATTTACAAGCAACTACAACCATGGTCATTTTTGAGGGGTGACGGTTGTTTGAGTTAGAATTTTGCTTTTGCCCATTTCTGCAGCAGAATTTTTCAGGGATTTTAATGGGTAAAAAAAAAAATGCTAATGTTCTGCCTTTACTCTCTATCCATGCTACTATTTGTGTGGTACAAAGTTTCTCTCGATAAAATTACAACAACAACAAAACTGTGCAACTCCACATTGTGGAGAGTGTCTAGATTTATTCTATGCCCTGCCATTTTCTTTCTACTCAAGCCGTCAAGGCATACTCAAGCATTGTGTGAAGATCAGTTCATTCTGTGCAGAAAACAAAAGTTCAACTTTTGAGCATCAAAAACTACATGAACATGTTTTGACTGGTCTGCACTGCTAATTGCATTAAAGCCACATCACTAGCGGCTATCACAAAACATGATCGGCGACTAACCACAATGCTTTGCAAGGGCACAAATCGAAAGTACTAAAACCTGCCTTTAAAACATCATGTTACATTCGCTCATAGCATTTCATTACGGATACCCGCTGCAAATGATTTAACATACTGTGCTAAATGCATACGTAAGGTATTTCGTTCACCTCTGTGATGAGTGTGGTATTTACCGTTCCTATCAGTTCTTCCCACAATGCTTCACCTATCAGGGCATGCCCAGGAAACACCCACAATGTGGGTCATACTCCCAACCTGAATAGATTGTTGAGTCAGGCAGGCCCAGGTCAGCTATTTTCGTTGTCTGAGAGGGGACCCGAATTTGCCTCCGTGAGAAAAACTCTCTCGCCGAAAATACCTTGCCATAAGCTTGCAATATATACAGAGTACTACTTGAACTGTAACACTGTCAATGCCATGCCCAAAACGTCTGCACACAGGATCAATGGTATTTTGAGACAGCAGTGCTGGGTGGGTTAAGCCTCTACCTCTCTGTAAGCGGATCAACACCCTTCACATCTGCTGAGGTGATACAGGTCACCATTAAAGGTGGCCTGTTCCACTCCCACTGGAAAATAGTCTCTCAGTGCCTGGCTTCTTAATTGCTTAAAGGCATAATTTACCATTTGCAGATGAAACAAAAACCCAGCATTAGTGCTTTAGTATAGTTCTAAAATGTGAGTTAGGGATAGAAACAACCACTGTAAAAATTTGAATTGGTAAAATCAATGTTAAGTATTGTCAAATATACAAAATGTGAACAATAGTTATAATAAAAATGTTTCCAGACTAAACCATCTACAGTTACAGTTTATTGAGAAAAATATAGATATCTCCATATATTTTAGGCTTTATCGCAAAAAGTTTATATGATAGAATGTTTTGTGGTACAGCAGACCTACCCATATGCATTAAACGTCATATCTTGAATCTTTTTTAAATCACTGTTCCCAAAGGTAAACAAGACCTTTATTAACAGGGAATTCCAGATCACTTACAAAGTAGGATACAAAGAGAGAGTAAATTGTATTAGGCACCATAGTGAATTTCTGCTAATTATGTACAAAAATTCTTTTTTGTTTTGTAATAAGTCCAGTAAGAAGTGTAAAGGTTAATATTATTCCTGGCTAAATAACTTCATACTAATGACCAGTCAGATATCATACTATTATGACCAGTCAGATATTAATGAAGATTTGAGATGGGGGCATTATTGCTTTTGAACTACAACAAGAACAATAACAAAAATGAAAACATTAACAGAATGGCAATCTCACGATTTCTCTACTAACTTTATGGCAAGTTGTGAGGTGATGACATTATCAACTCACTCATTTGTAAACATTTTACTTTTTTTAACTGCTTTAAAAAAAAAAATTAAAAAAATCTTTTGGGAAAATTAGTGAAAGCTTCACACTCTCACAACTTCCCTGACTTTTATCCAATTCAAATCAAAGTTTTACTGTCATACTTTCGAAATTTTACTCTTTCATTTCAGACTTACATCTATCTTGTCCGAAAATTCCCCTTCAACAAATTAGTTTCCTTATAACTTCAATCAGCATTGTTTTGTTTTGTTTTTTGAAGAACCTCTGAAGGAAGAGAAAAAGAAAACATTAATTTTTTTTTCCAAATTGGTGCCGACCATTCCAGGAGAGGAATATACCTGTCTGAATTGTTAGACTATCACAGACATACAATATCTCAATACAAGTGGAGGCTGAGAGGTAAATGGAGGTTTTAATGCCATTGTCAACCTACAGTACACCACATTGAAGACATTCACAACCCTGCCATGCCCCTGCCCCAATTCCATACCCTCCAAGTTGACCTTCAGACAAAGGAAACAGCCTCTGAAATCACCCATAAGGCTCAACAAATTCTATATTTCCGAGAATTCCAGAGGCAATGAAAAATTCAGCGTGCATTTAGACTTTAGTATGCATTCAAGAGCATGTTCACAAAGAAGGCGAAGCATCGCTATTCTTGATATACCGTTCCCTTTGATCTGCTTGCTCATCAGGTTGATCTAAACTACTAGCAAGGAAAGAAATAATTCATAAAGTCTACTAGTGTCACTTACACATGCCTTACAAATCAAAACGACGACAACAACAACAAGAACACACACACACACACACAAACCCATGCCCATACACAAACAAGTACCTAGTATATCTATATTGTATACACAGACATACTCATATAACACACACATCCCCTATAATAATAATCACAAACCCAATTCCTAAAAGGCCAGAGGTGACATTGAACATTACAGCTCTAATCAGGATAACGAAAATTGCTCCCTAATTCCCAGCTCAATTAAAGGACCACATCACTTTAGGGGAACAATTAAGAAAGAGAGAGAGAGTGTGTGTGTGTGTGTGTGTGTGTGTGGAGCAGAAACATGCGTACAAAGGCTTTGCTTTCACTTTCAAGTCATCAGAACGAAAAGAAGGGCATCAAATATCACTTTGTATCCAGGTCTAAGCTTGTAGAACAAAACCATTAACAATCTTACAAGCAACTTGATAGCTCTGCAGAATCAATCCACTTTGGATGGAGGGTTTGGATGTGTGTGTGTGTGTGTGTGTGTGTGTGTGTGTGTGTGTCATAATTATGTGACAAGACCTTGTTTTCCTGTTCAAAACAGAGTTAGTTTTCTCAGAATCCTAAATGTTAAGGAACTCATCATCCTCTGCCTTAAAGAGCCAAGACTCTATGAAGCAAAAATACAGGACTGACAACTATTATAAATCTGATTTCTATAAAAGCCTGGGCTTTGAAGTCTAATAGAGGACACGCCCCTTCCTTCTCTTCTTCACCCTAAAGCTATCTCAAGAATCTAACCTAGCTTTCACATGTACAAAGAGTGCTTAATTTCAAACACAATTGTATTGATGCATCACTAGAATCGTGTTTCAAATTAAGCATTCTTGAGTTTGAATGCAAACTGGAATCGTGGAGGGTGATTTGAACTGTAATTCCAATCCTGTTTCAAATGAGAGCCAAGAGGCATTCTCAAATCATGTTTCACCAGAATTAAGCTTCAAAATGATCGTGTGAACATGACCGCCCTCCAACCACATTTTAGGGGGTTGAGCTATTACCTTTCAACTGCTTCTGCATAAAGAGCACGCTCCTCACACGCTCACACTGCAGTCAAAACACACTATCTTATCACTCAAGAGTGATTGATAGAAACTTTGACAGAAGGCAAACCTCCCCTCCTCACTCTGAAATTCAAAATCGCAGAATCTGCGAAGCCTTCCTCAGGCATATGAATGAATGATGATTTGAATCGTACATGTATTTGCAATCGTGTTTGTAATTCAGTATTCAAATTAAGCACTCTCCGTACGTGTGAAAGCAAGGTTAAAGCTATCTCAAGAATCTTCCTTGCTAAATTCACTTGGCAGCAACACAGCCCAATGTCTTTGTGGACCTCCCTCCAGGGTCAACCTCGAGCACAATAAGCCACAACTTGACCCTAATAGTTTCCCAACACTCTCGAGATGCCATCACGTTTTATGCAACAATCATCTTCTATCTGCTCCTCCATGAATGGACTGCATCACCATGTTCAAGTTTACAAGCTCTAATACAGAGAGTCAAGTCAGACGAACCAAATGACTGAAGTTTCATCAAACTCAGACCTACTATTTATAACAAAGTTATGGAATTGCTGATTCATGTGTCATCACTCAAATACTGCAAAACGAGGAATGTTCGTGTGCATTTTCATTTCGCGAATTTCACGAGCGCCAAGATTCGCAAAATTAAAATGCAAGCGAAATTTCTTGTCTACACTGTATGCAACGAACGCCAGTGGTAACGCGCGAAAATTTCATGCCATGAAAAGGCCGTCAGCTCCAACTCGCGAAAATTTTGTGCCGCGAATATATCATGTTTTACAGTAGTTACAAGTATATTTGTAGCAACTGCATATTGTATACACTATAGCAATGAAAATATTTCCTGAGGCTTTTATTTTCGCAAATGTTGCGAGTCAGATTGTAACATAAAACTGCATCTCAAAAATGCAGCCAATTAACTGAGTACTGGGATAACTGATATCAAGTTTTGGTTGTGATTGTGTAACAGACTGTTACTCTAATGTTTTAAAGTTCAAGGGCTTCCTTTTCTTCAATCTTGCAATGAATCATTTCATTCATCTGCTCCCTGCAATCAAATTTCTTATGCAGAAATTGCTTGATAATATTAGCATTCATCAGCTGTTGCTATGCAAAGCAGGCTCCCAGCAAGCTTTATGGTTGCTAGGGCAACCTTTTGTGAAAAAAAAAGCACATACAGACTTTGAATACATTACAGAAAAGTCTATTATGAGGGAAAACACTGGGACTAAACATAAACAATTTTGTTGGCCACTGTTATGTATACAAGCCAGTCTCTAGACATTGACTCAGCCACCTTAGTCAATTACTGGTCTCCACTCACAAGTTGGGTTCTTCTGCTCGATGGTACGAAAGGATCATGAATATTTATACAAGAATGTATTACGCTTTATAAAGAAATACTCCTGTCCTTAAAATCCATGTGTTATTTTAACATAGATGCACTGAAATCACATAAACATCCATTTAGTAGCAAGCTCTTTAACCTACTGAAACTCATCTCGATCTGCTCCACAATAAAGTCTCCATCGATCCGAGCCATATAACGCTCAGGGCCAGACTGGAAGGGCTTAAATAGGAGTCAGCAAATTTAGAAAATGCCATTTAAACCAATTTGATGCTCTCGTGGATGAGGAGACGATATAATCAACTTCTCTTCCACTAAGCCGATGTCACTGAGGCAATCCCATTATTTGTCATCATGTGAAAACATCTCTCTTGCTGTTTTTCTCTTTTTCTCTTTTTCTCCAATCTAATCATTCATATTCACATCTCTCTCTCTCCTTCTCTTACTAAACTCCTTTTGTCTCCATTTATCTCTTTCACCGTTTCCTTTCATCTCCCCCCCCCCTTTTCTCTTACTTTTCTTTGCTTCTTCTCATTCCTATCAATCTATCTCTGTCTCTTCTATTTCTCTATCTCTCTCTATTTCTCTCTCACTCCATCTCTTTCTATCTAAATCTACATGTCTCATTTTTTTGTCCATTTGACCCTTCTTCTGCCTCTATCTCTCCCTTTTCCATCTTCTTCCATCTCTCCCTGTATATGTTTCTTCCTATCTACCTCTATATAAGTCAGTCTGTCTCCCTATATACATCTCTCTCCATCTCCCTCTATCTCTACATTTCTATCACTAAAGATCTCTCCTAGCATGTTACTTTATTTCTCAATATATTGCTATTTTCTCTCCACTCATGATCACCTGTCTGCACCCCTCTGTTTAGATTCATCAAATTGCATCTCTTTCAGCATTTATCTATCTTAATCTATGTATATCTGTCTTTCTCAATCTATTTCTATCTCTCCATATATATTCACTTCTCCTTTTGATAAACGGATATGTATATCTCTTTCACCTCTTCAAGACTTGATATCAATACATCTATTTCCATCTTTTACTAAGATCTCTCACTGTTTGTTCCTACCACCATCTCCCACGCCCTTCTCCCCTCCCACCCCCTTCAGTCCCCCCCCCCCCTTTCAGTCCCCACCCCCTCCTGTGTATCTCTTTAATGTCAATACTTGATATCTCACTAAAATATATGTCTATTTCTACCTTTCACAGATCTCTGTCTGTTCCTACCACCATCTCCCTCCCCATCTCCCCATCCCCCCCCCCCCCCCCCCCCATCATCATCATCGTCATCCTCCATCAAATTCCTGGAAGAGAGTGTTCATTCAACCTATTCCAAATGTCTGACGCATCACGTAATTCGGCAGGAATTCTTCCTCCTGAATGCTGGAGGGATGAGAGGGGGAGTGCAAATCTGCATCCAGCCTATTCTGTCGCATCTTCTACCATTCTCAGTGGAGTGGCCCCTTTTCTTCTTCCCCATGACGACATCTCTCTTCTTATTCTTATGTTTACATTTGTATCTGCCTTTTATTTTCCAGGTTTACATTCAAGAAAACAAATATGATGATGCCTCTGTTACCCGTCATACAGAGACATCAAACCACACACTACATCTCTGTCAAGATCTATAAATCTTCTGCTACGACAGCCATGACAAAACATGTAAATTGTTGCTTCTGTGAATGACTGATGGGCAATTGTGGCAGTTTGAAGACAAACAGACATCAACTACAATGCATGGGACTGCTAGAAGTATGGAACCTTGTGATTTGAAACAGTGCTGAACATACTTCAAAGTCAGAATGCCAAACCAAGGTTTGAAATCAATACACTTCCATAAACTACTGATCATGGACCTTATATCACTTTGGTTTTATTTTTTTTAGAAATGTTAAATTCATCACTCATACAAGGGTTATTTGGTTGGTTAAGTGTAATCATTAACTAGTCACATACTTACAGCAACACCTGAAATTTCAAACAGTATGATGTTACAGAAAGTGTTTCAATGAAAGGGCCATAGGTACGTGCAGTAGGTATAGACAAGCTTTATTATCACACTGTATGTGTGCAAAGTGGTCGGGACGGATTGGGTGAATGCAGGGGCCAGCCATATATCGCTGTGTATACATGGCATGATTGCATAAAATCATGTATTATTGCAGTGCATAAACCTGACAAAAGATTGCCCATAATCATGTTGTCCAATTGTGAAAATAGTCAGCTGGTATTTTTGAAGTGAAATCAGTTGTTAATACATGTTTATGAACCTGTTACATAGTAAAAAAAACTGTGTCCTTGACTGATGGTGCCCTTTAAGGAGTCTAAAACAGATCATGATCATTGACTTAAATCATGTGCACTAGATAACCCCATTGATGCTTAGCATTACCACAGGATCGTATGATAATAACGCCTCATCAGAGGGCCATCCAGCTAGTGTGCAAGTCTGTGGGCGTGTGTTACAAGCAGGAAATAATACATTAAGGCCATCTAATCACCCTTACTGTCCTACATTAACCCTCAAAACACTGTTTCCAACTATGTTATCCAGATTTGGGGCTTCGAAGAATGTATGTCGCAATCACCGTTGCATATATTCTTCTACATGGGAAGTTCGTAATAACATATAGATTTCAGAAACTGAAAACATATCAATTCTAGCCATATTGATGGTTCTCATTCTTGAGAATCAACATTAGGGGGGGGGGGTATTAAGTTAGTAAACTGCTGGTATTTTACCTGGTGTAATGGCAAATCAATGAGAAAACGAAACTTTGTATGCTTGATGAAAATGGCAATTTTATACTCAAAGATCTGAAGAAAAAAAAGTTATTCAGGAACTGCTGATTACAGCGCCAAGGTTTATATCAAAGACCTCACTTCCACATGCAAAACCATAGGGAGAATGCTTGTTTGCTACACATTGTAAATTCCTGTACACTTCATAAGATCTTCTTGTTCAACTGTATGCATAAATTACATACTGAAATGCTACACCGAATCTTTAGATAGGATGACATGAAGAACTGCATTCTTGTTTGTAAATTACTTCATTCTTCTTTGCGAATGGCTGCATTCTTCTTTGTGACTAACTACATTCTTTTTTGTGAATGACTGCATTGCTGTTTCTGAATGGTTGCATTCTTCTCTGTGAATGACTGCATTCTTCTTTACTAATGTGGCTGCAATTTTCTTTTTGAATGACTGCATTTTGTGTGAATGGCTGGATTCTTCTTTATGAATGAATGCATTCCTCTTTGTGAATGACTGCATTCTTCTTTGGGAATGACTGCATTCTTCTTCGCGAATGACTGCATTTTACTTTGTGAATGACTGCGTTCTTCTTTGTGAATGACTACATTCTTCTCTGTGAATGACTGCATTCATCTTTGTGAATGCCTGCTTTCTCCTTTGCGAATGACTGCATTTTTTGTGAATGACTGCATTCTTCTTTGTGAATGACTGCATTCTTCTTTGTGAATGACTACATTCTCTGTAAATGACTGCATTCATCTCTTTGTGAGTGACTGCATTCCTCTTTGCGAATGACTGCATTCCTCTTTGTGAATGACTGCATTTTACTTTGTGAATAACTACATTCCTCTTTATAGCATCATGTGCAGGAAGGGGGATCTCAATATCAATGTCTCCCCTGCGATCCTCAAGCAGTAAAAGATGTTGCCAACAAAGAATCATCTCTTCCGTCAAACAGATAAATGACACTCGTGCTGCAATCGCTACATGACTGTCAGATAGCAATCTGCTGATGCCTCCGGGTCTCTCGGAAACAAGCAACCAGCGAGGGTGTGTCACCTGTCGTGTGTCCTTAGTTTTACACCCACTAGGGGCCGCGCGGAGTATGATGCAACCATGTGCACTACAACGCGGACTACATAGTAAACATATTGCTTACAATTTATTTGTTAGTCAAGGGCTCTTCATTCAAGTGTATGGCACAATGTCCGAGGTTGATACTGTTTGATGCTGAACTATGCATGTAAGTCTGCCAGGCAGCAGATCTAATTGCAATTGAGCTTTAGTGTCTATCCAACATTTCCGGGAAAAAAAAAAAAAAAAAACTTATAATATTGCCACCTTATTAAACAAACAAACAAACAAACAAACAGTCAAAATCACATTCTTGTCAATAGCATTAGTTGATACTTTGTGTTTGAACAACAACAAAAATTCTGGTATTTGCTTGCAATATTCTTTTCTATAAACAGGAAATGCATCATCATATCTTCTTTTCTTTCTCCTCACATTATCAGGCCGAAGGTTCCCCATGGAAGTCAATGGAAAAGTCCTTGGTCTCTTTGATAGTTTGTTGAGGTCATTGGTTGAAACTTTTTAACAACTCAAGAACCTTCCATTGTTTATCTTACAATCTTCTTCTGTATGCTCTTATATAGTCAAGGGATATCTCTTCACCCACCCATTCATGCCTTCACTCGTCACATCCGATCCCCCCCCCCCCCTTGAATGGAATGTCCGATGTCCAAGTGGGTGTCACCAGCTGCCCCTCTTCTCAGACAGGGCTGACACCATCGCTCACAGGGGGGTGTCAAATTTCATAACACTGAGGTGCCACAGTCATGTTCATGCGATGATAATTTCACACACATTTTCCTACGCAGTCGACCTCATGCTCCATTAAATATAGAATAATTAGAACGGTACTTAGACTACATTTTACATTTCCCTCCGAAAGCAACTGCAGCTATCAAACCCATGATCAATATTTGGTGCCAACTTCCAACCATGAGGAGCAATAATGGGAGACTCTTTAAATGAGGCTAATGAATGGAACTACACAACTGTTATTGTTTTCTTCTTTTATTAATCAGTCCCAAATGATGACAAAGATTTCATTTTTAATCCCATTCAAATACTTCCACACATAAATTCAACCTGACAACGACTCTTCACCAATTGAGGATGGCCTGATTTTGCTATAGCATTCATTTTACCATAGACACGTGCCTGAGTATTCTCAAGACCAGTCCTCAATGGGTTAACAGGAAGAAAAACTTGATGAGTTCTGTATTTGACTAGGGAGAATGTAAATCATCTCTGAGAAAAATCCTGGAAATGAGACAATGAAAATGTTGTGATAAGCAGCCTGCTGAAACTAAGTCAGGAGCTCAGAATACAGATCACATGGAGGCTAGGCAGAAAAACCGCGATAGTGATAAGTTATTTCCTGGTACATCTTCGTCTCTTGCATTTTTTTTTTTTTACAGAGTGCAGCTTTTCGTAGACAACCTATGCACGGAAAGACACAACATGTACCCATGAAGATCCCACGCACTGCCTGGTCTGAGTTATCGTGGTGTCACGCAAAAAATGCAAGAGTTGCGAGTGCATTGAGCGACGCATTACAAAGTATCAATAGGGATTCCAACCCTAAGTATACAACTGGAAAGTTTACATATCTTGTACAGAATTAATACAAAGTTAAAACGTACGTTGTGTGGAAACAAAAGCATACATTATGAGCGAAAAGTATGTAGTGCACAGTACAGTCACTATTATTGGTGTTGGGATGCACCCAATAATATACTATAAACATTGTTGTTGGCTACTTTATTTGTTGTTTGCTTACTTAATATTGCTGTTGTATTTGTTTCTGTTTTCTTTAAGCCAAATTTTAAGGATGGAAAATGCATTTTTTGCTGGAGTACATATATTGCTAAAGCGGGAAACATCAAACCTGCATTCCTCCCCATTTCCAGCATTTCTGTATATTATATAAAATATTCTATAAACTTATATTTCATTATCTATTGTGATGTAATTTATGTATCGCATTCAATTTCTGTAAAATATTTATGTTTTTGTTGGAAATGGAAAAAATGAATGAATGAAAAAAAAAATCAAGCTGGAGTTGGGAGGTTTGTAAAAACAAAATTGTCTTTTGGCACTGTAGGAGATCTTCCATCAAAAGTGGGAGAATTGGAACCCCTGGTAAACGGTCACACAAGGCGCACAGTAGGAGGTGCACTCTCCATCAATATTATATGACTATACTTGTATCCCACTGTACTGTGCACACACTGCATTGTATCAGTGTCACAAATTTAAAGGCATTTTTCACCATTTCCAGATGAAACAAAAGTCTAACTTTAGTGCTTCAAAATAGTTCTGAAATGTGAGTTTTAGAGATAGAAACAACCAATGTAAGAATTTGAATCAGTATAATCAATGTTAAGTATTGTTGAATAAAATGTGAACAATAGAATGTTTCGCGACTGCTGTTCTACATCTATGGTTCAGTGTAAAAAAAAATAGTGATATCTCCTTATGTTTCAGGCTTTATTATTACAAAATTGTAATATGGTAGGATGCTTTGTTATACAACTGACTTACACATGCATGAAATGTGATATTTCAAACATTTTTAAATCACTGCTCCCAATGGTAAACAGTACCTTTAAAACCGTGCACTCTGATTTAAAGCTGCATTCTCTAATCCTTCCCCTCCCTACAAAGAATGAGACTTCTCTTCACCATTTGTGCATACATGTAGGACTATGTGTGTGTGTGTGTTTGCTAATCTATCAAATTAGGAGCACTCATAAATAAAGTAGGGCGCAATTACATGGAACATTGATCTTCCATTCAAATAGGGCACTAACAAATAGACGGACTTGGCTCACGCATCGACCAGCCTCACGCTGAGTAGCTGGTATAGTATCAACAACGCTCGCATACAGACATAGTGCCAGTTGTTCTACATCCCATAACATGGTGGTGGTGGTGGTGGTGGGGGGGGGGGGGGGGGGCTCACCAGAGGATCAATAAAAAAGCTTGCGGCCAGCTGGCTCTGTCATTGTTGGTACCAGCACCTTGAGATAACAAGCACAAAGATGCTATAAAATCCCAGCTCAGGTTTGAAGGCATTTTTAATGTACCAGTAAAAAAATCATGAAAATGTTTGCCTTTATTCCACTGTCATAACACAGGCAACACAAAGAACTATGGGAGCTTTCAAAGAAAAGACAAGTCACTGCCATGATTCAGATTCATTTTTTTTTAAATGTTTTATAGCCATTAATCTACAGTACTGTAGATCTGTCTGTGTATGTTGCCTAGTTCTTCCTATGCACACTGAGTTAGAAAATATTCCACTCAAGTGCAAAATTGGCTATCCTGTACTGTAGTCCTACATATTCCTATATGTGTTGGTAGTTTCTAGCACACATATCCAGGAACCATGTCCTTCTCTCAGTAAGGCCGTGTGAAAACAAATCTTAAAAGAACATGGAATAAAACCATGAAATAACCTTAGGAATTATTATTCCTATTTATATTGTAGACTCTACATAAAATATGTCACAGTTTCTTTATCTCACAGTAGGCCTACCGTAAACAAAATCATAAATGTTGTGTCTCTTCCCCAAGGCTAAGGACATGGTTAAACAACAGTGTGCTGTCTCCTTCACTAACAAGCACTCCAAACTTTCCATTCCCCTCCCCTTCCCTCCTTCAGCTCTTTAAAATTTCTTCAGTGACATTTAGTTTCTAGACATCAGTGCCAAAACATTGAGGCACTTCTGCAGCATGGCAATCGACGAACAAGTCCTAAAGAGGGTGAAGGATCTTCAAGATCTGATCAACCTCTCCTTCAAAGGGTGATCAAAATACCCCTCTTGGGCAGATCTTTTTTCCACTAGGAAGTGATATCAAGAAAACTTCAAATTCTACTCAATCTTCTCCCATTCCTTTTCCCACATATGAAGGCAGAGCTCAGACTGTGTCGCTTTCTCCCAGGAAGATGTTAATCCACCGACAAGGAAACAAAGGCCGTTAAATTGATTGCAGTCTCCAATTTCCTGCTCTTGTGTTAAAACCACAGCTCACTTCCCTTTATACCTCTTGACAGATAAAACAGCTATGCAATCATCTGGGGAGTTTCATATACTACATAGGGTGCATTTATCAACTTTCCCATGTTTGAAACACATCTCAATACCCACTATCCAAACGTGTTTGCAAACGCCTTTCAGATCACATTTCTAGAGTTGTTGCGCTATCAACTCTGTCATGAGTCAATTGGGAGACCTTGCCACTGTGCAGCTCCATTGGGCAGTTTGACCCAAGGAGCAATGATGTGTATAGTTGGCAATAGTTGGTGTGGGCAGGTCCAAGCTTATGTGTTTTAAAACTGCTTTGCATTAGAATCAACTAAACAGGAACGTGCTTCAGGCTTTAACATGTTTGTAATTGCACCCTTTTTTTTTTCTTTTTTTTTTCTTTTTTTTTTCTTTTTTTTTGGGGGGGGGGGGAGGGGCATTTCAGAAGTGTAGCCACAAGTTTATTATGATCCATCCATTTTTTTCCCTTTTTTTTTTTGGGGGGGGGGTACAGACTAGTCAGAGCAAGAAGAAGCCAACAAAAAATTATAATATAACAAAAACATAGTGCACATAAATCCTACTGAAAGCTAGCTTCTAAACAAAAGTCTTCACAATAACAACTTGGATATCAGTATGTGGGACTATCCAATACAAGACTACGCTTGTGTTGTTTGCCGTCAGGCTTGTAGCTATGCTCCATAAAGATACTAATTTTGTATACAACTGTGGCAAATCAACAAGGGTATTTTGACTCTGCACACTTTATATTTCAAAGCTTTATTTCCCCTAGCTCTGCTTGTCAACTGACAATGTTAAATTGTCATAAAATTTGATAAAATAGGAGATAATATTAACACAACAAGATTGAGTTTAATTCAGTGTAGCTTATAACATTTACAAGGGTTGCAAAGTACAAAGTGAACTCCATGTGTTGCAGGTACTATTCTACTGTGTAGCATTAAAGGGGATGGCTAGTAACTGATATCAGTGGGAATCAGTGGGAATGCTTGGAGATGATTGTTCCAATCCTTATGGCATTCATTCAAGAGCACATTATATATCTATTGTTGTGTGAAAATGATTTGCTTCAGAATGGTCTCATATTCAAGTAATGTGCAGTTTAATGCTTCCAGGTTAGCGTCCCTGGTCAGTGACGGAGCATTAAACTGCACATTACTTGAATATGAGACCTTCCTGAAGCAAATCATTTTCACACAACAATAGATATACAATGAACTCTTGAATGAATCCCATAAGGATAGGAACAATCATCTCCCAGCATTTCCACTGATTCCCACTGATCAGTTACTAGTCTTCCCCTTTAATGTCCTATTGCCTAATTGGTTTGTCATCTAACCATTGCCATGGTAAAATATAAAATCTTGCAAAATATAAGTCTGGGTAGTCTGAAGTCCAGCATACAATGGCAAATATCTAGCATTTCTTCTCAACACAAATGCATCTCTTGCATTCTGTTGCATCAGTCTTGAGCTGAGACTATCCTCCAGAAGAAACAGGGCCACCGCACTTTGAAAGCACCCATCCCTCCTACAATGTACTAAAGGACCTTGGTTCCATCAGGGAAGATTTTTCCATCCTCCAAGCAGTGACCATAATACCATTTAGGTACTCACAGCAGTATCCAATTGTGTAGGGGATAAAATAAGAATTACAAAAAAAATAGAATTATGCCTATGAGAAAGGCTAACACTAATGAACCCACTTTCAGATCCTGTCACAAAGGCAGCTGACTTTATAAAGCAGAGGCCTGTAATTAACCATGGATAACGGGCCTAGCCTGAGCGAGCTGAAAATTCTTAATCAATGTGCCACTTCCATGCACATGCACACACTGAGAATAAATGCCTCTGTCCTAGACAAATGTTATTGTTATTTTGGATTTTAAGGCATGTGTAGCAAAATATTAGTCTCTCCACAAGGCTCCAAACACACTTTTTTCTCTCCCTCTTTTTCTCTATCTATCTATCTATCTATCTATCTATGATCTACAGTATATATCTATCCATCTGTCTACCTCACACACACACTCACAAATTACCTTTGATGTATTGAGCTCACATTAAATCAATAAGAAATGCTTGGCAAATTTGTTTCTACACCCCATTCCCCCACCCCCCCCCCTCCAAATCTTAGCTAAAAATGAAACTTGCTCCATACCATCTTTTATCATTTAAAACCATCCTATAACTCAATCGAATGAATTACTTCTTTTCTTTCTTTTTTTGGCATACTGTGTCAGGAGTGCCAGCAAGGGTAAGAAATGCTCTCAAAGTCTGAATTGAGACTAGTAAAAGAAATGATCCCTTGTCTACTAGATAAGTCAGCTGAGTAAAAAATTGCATAAAGGGCCATAGATATAGAGGGGGGAATATAATGTGGCTGCATACTTTTATCTATAACCTTCATTTCCTGTATGTTGATTCACTGTTGTGTATTGTTGAGCAACCACAGCATTGTATGTAAACAAACATAATGAGTGAATATGATTAGCCTGTACCGTCAATCAACAACTACAAAATATGATCGCTTTTCATTGTTTACGTTCCACAAAGGGGGGGGGGGCAGGTAAAAATCACACACACAAAACTTGCTTGTCAAAGATATCCTACCATATGCGACCACACTCCTTTCTACTTTACGAGGAAGGATGGTAGGCATGCCAGACTATCATTTTCATTCAGTAGCTGTAAGAACTGGAGATTAGTTGCTCAAGGGGATAATTTTACTGGCACAATGAAGACGGTCATTTTGCTGATAAAGGGGCGCTCTGAGCACCTGGTGTCATTTTGAATGAAGCAGTGAGATGCTATGGTATCTGGCGATCTAAAAAAAGAGAAGATAAAAAAGTACTCTAAACTGATGTTCTATCAAGTAATGCCATAGTACAGTAGCTGCTTCAGAAGAGAGTTATTATCCCCCAGAATTATGCCCTGTGGGTTCTTCTGTATTCTCTTCCTACCCCATCCCCCACCCCCACCCCACCCCCGCTATGGGGGGGGGGGGGTGGAAGGGGTGAGAGTAGTATCTCATTTGAAAGCTTTACAGTATTGTTGCTGTTGTTGAACTACATGGTGCTATCGCACTGTAGCACATCTCTTTTAGACCAGAAATTTTCTTCTTGATTGTTGTTTCTTATTCTTTTACTAAAGGACAGATAGAATGAGGGGGAAATTCTGCAATTTGCTGGTACGTTTTCCAAGCCAATAAAACATGCTACAAATGATCAAATCACAAACTTCTCCAAAACCAGGTCAAAAGTCACATCACGAAATGATGAGAAAGGGGCACAAAAAGTGGAATACTACAATTATTGTCTGCACTTCATGTTTTGAAGTCAAACATTATCTACTTCAAGATAGACCATATAGGCCTATTGTATATGCCAAATGTTTTGTGAGGTGTTCATTTTCCAAAATTTCGTGAAGTCAGTTTCTATTGGCGAAATAAGACATGCAAAAATATTGACTCTGATCCCGATATGAGTGTGACGTATACATGTCAAAATGTCTCCGTTCAGTTCAGTTCTCCACGACTGCGAATTAAGCACTCGCAAAATTGTCGGGAAGTCCTAATTCGTGAAAATTTAGACTCGCTAAATATATGGAGTCAAAAGGGGCCTGAGTTTCTGATCCAAGCAGAATCTTCTTCTGACGAAGATTCTGCTACTGGAGTGCTAGGATCGAAAACTCAGGCCTCTTTTGACTCCATTTTACTCCACTGGCTCGCCACTATTGGATAAGCAGTTTTCAGCAGCTTTTTTCTTTTTTTTTTAATATATCGCATATACAGTACACAGTATATTATTGCACCTTAACTCTGTGACTATCAACTCTCATGATTGCATTTGCCAGCATACACAAGCAAGTTCCAAAGGGTAACAACTGACATTCGTGATTCCGAAACTGCAGTCACTGTTGAGTGGGAATAGGATTCACACACAGCTCACCACAGGAAGCTCAGTGGGCTGCATGGTGTTGGATCTATTTCTCTTCACCCTTTATATGTCACAGATCAATCCCAAACCCAGCTTCTACAGCAGACATAGCAATACGGCGAAGAGTTGGTTCCGTGTTCAATATGACATGCCTGGGATATAAACACGGGTCATCAGATCTTTTTGCTGGTAGTAAACAATAGGCCTCCTACACCCTTGAGGATCATACCACAACTTGTTGTTTATCTACCACAGATTCATGGATACGGAAATGTCCTTATACCGGATTATATCACAACATATATATCACAAACATATATATATTTCTGTTTCTCTTTCTCTTGCTCACAACAAACATTATACAGATATTGACTTACCAGAGGTGGAATATAAACATTTGAGATCCTCGCAGGAAGATATATCTTTGTTGAGGGAAAATATAGTATTCTGAGACAAAAATATAACTTCCCAAAGGAAATGAAATGTTATATTCCAACCGAAGGAAAAAGTCAATATTTGTTATATATTATGACCTACAATACAAGAAAAATAAACTGCTGTATAAAGCAAACCAATTCTCCTTTTCAAAGTCAAATTCATGAACACATGTGACACAACAGTGCACTAGTGGTATTCAATCGAACCATACATAGATCTAACTACGATGGCTTTCGCGTACCGGTAATTCATTCTTCCGCGGAGCATGACAGCTGCAATACCATCATCGCCTGTTATCACATTCCTAGAACTGTCGCTATTCAATCCGTATGTAGGACCTAGTTTCGTAGCAGTAATGTAATGCAATGGGAACTGGCTTTCCTGTCACGACTGTCTAACATTAACTGAAATAGTAGGCTCTATAGCTTCCAGGACATTCTCCAATTCTTTCTCTCTCAAGCGAAGCGCTGCTCATCAAAGCTGCCACACCAATTTGACGAAAACAAATTTGTTGCAATTTCGTAACTCGCGCTTCTGTAGTGTGCGTCATGACTGTGTGATGCTCATACCGCTGTACTGCTATACGGCGCTAGTGCGCTGTACTACTGTGGTGCGTGGTCGACTGGTACCGATTGCATTCGTGCGTGCAAAGCGTCTCTACGTGGCAGCTCTGTGTATGTTGCGCGCACCATAACAGCTGGTTTTTTATTACGTCATCCCGGTCCAGATATAATGCCATTTGTCTAACGTAGTTGCTGGGCATGGTTTAAAATACGTAATTTACGTCATGTTGTAGAAATATTACGCTTCCCATCCTTGTGACCATGGTCACGTGACAGCATTTTGACCAATCACACATTGGTATCTATATAAGTCATATAATATATAAGTGTATCAATCTCAGTTCCCTGTTCAAATGGACCAGCGACTGATAATCGTCAAATTGATAAAGAACGTAAGTACGAAGAATCCAAAATATACAAAATGACTTAGTACTCCCTGATGCCGTCCAGCGTCTACTCACAAATCGGGGCTTCTTCTCGCTCTCTGCGGACATCTTGATCTGCTTCGTGGGAGTTGTAGCGATGGAAATACACAGTCTATAGAGAATTGCAAACTGGGCCTGTTGTCGGTGTTTGTGCCACAGTAGCTAGTTACTAGTACTGTCAAGCCGGGAGGGAAGGTAGTCTAGCGGTCAGTTGTGCTTATAGAGCAGCATTGGGCTTGGGTAAATGAGTCAACGTTAGTGAGAAAACAAGAGTTGGGAATTGAAAAGGGGGGGGGGGGTCAAATTTGGCGGGTGAGTCGTTATGCCGTGGTCGGGTCGAGAACACGTGGGAGGGTGTGTAGCTGAGACGTCAGTCGCATCGGGCCGGTCATGTGTGTGTGAGACGACGTCGTCGCGGCTACAGCGATCGTGAGAGGCGATGGCCGAGTTTGGCTGAGTCGATGATGAGTTTCACGTGTGGAAGTTAAGGGGGGGGGGGGTATGTCAGAGGCATGTGCGAGCCAATGCACTTAGGTCATGTGCTGTATGCAGTCCGTCCTTTCTATATCAGTCTCCAGACATGGTCGCAATAAAGGAGAGATGGATATCTGCACAATTTTAGTCAGTCGATATGGGAGCGAGTCGGCAAGGAGAAAGGAAAAATGTGACTGCCCCTTTTTCAGTGGTAGCAGCCTGCTGGTTGTGGTATGAATAGGGAGATTGAGCTGTCGTCTGCTTCAAAGCACAAAAAGCAGCACCCAGTGAGCAATGCTTACAGCACACATTGGAGCACCCATACACAGAGGGGCAGGGTTGAGTAGTCTACTAGTGTCAGTCCGGAAGCGATACATACTCGGTTCACTTCCTGCTCCATACTATAGATACCCATCAAAACAGCACCCTGTGTTATCTAGTCGTTGTCAGAAAAGACCCACTGTTATGAGAAAGGGAATAAGTTACATGTGCTGCAGACTGCTTCCTACGAACTAATCTTTCTTGACCTTGTGATATATAAAATTACAAACAGGTCTGAAACACTAGACTAGCATGCACCCTGCATAAATTTCATCTGTGAAGTGTGTGTGAGTGCTCACCACCAAGAGACAGCTGTAACCCTATGCCCAATCACTGGTTACCAATACACACACACATTTACACACACTCATAAATTAGGGACACACACACAGACAGCACACACTCATGTCCATTGTGAACCCATTCAACTTTCACTATTTCCTACTTCCTCATCTCTAGGCTACATTTCCAGCCTACTTTCCTTCTGTAAATTAATATGTCATGATTTCCGTACCCAATTATCGCTGATTTCCTCATAAAAACCACAATGGTTGTCTAAACTTTCCAATTCCTCTTTGCTACTAATCCATCCGTTGCCTAGGTAGCCAATGATTGTGTATCTCATCGTCTAAGAATAGAGACCATTTCACTTTGGGGAATGCAAGAAAGAGACTAATCTCTACCATCTGCCAATCATATCACCGGATTATTCCATTAATGAGATAAAAGGAGGGGGGAGGCCAGCCCCCTGTGGGTATACAAAAATAAACCTTTCGTCAGATCTGTTTTGAAGCTGCATTTTAATCAGGAGTACACTATCATGAACATCGATTTGACATGGTAATGAAGTGTTCTTTACACAAACAATCCGAGCATCAGTTCGGGGAGTGATTTCTGAAGAGCCTATGAAGGGATAGGGAAAACTCTATGGTAACTATACAACTCTTTCACCTGATAACTGGGAACCACTTTAACAGGAAGTGCGACTCAAGTCCAACTAAATTTAATGTTAAAGGACAAGTTCACCTTCATAAACATAAGGATTGAGAGAATGTAGCAATATTAGTAGAACACATCATTGAAAGTTTGAGGAAAATCGGACAATCCGTTCAAAAGTTATGAATTTTTGAAGTTTTTGTGCAGTAACCGCTGGATGAGAAGACTACTGCAGTGTGTGAAAAACTTAGATGTCACATGCGTACAACAATATAAGGAAAATATAAAGAGAATTTCACAAAATGTCATCTTATGAAAAAAGTACACATTCCCCCGACTCGTTACCGACAAATGTTATGGGTAATATTATTCCCCCTGCCTTTAGAAAGAGGCAAGTCAAGTGCTCTTTTATTATGCGAAAAAAGTGAAAATATGTTGAATTTTCTTTATATTTTCTTTATACTGTTGTACGCATATGACTCACAAGCTGTAGTAGTCTCCTCATCCAGCGGTTCCAAAACAGAAATTTTAAAAATTCATAACTTTTGCATCGATTGTCCAAATTTCCTCAAACTTTCACTGATGTGTTCTACTAATATTGTTGCATTCTCTCAATCCTTATGTTTATGAAGGTGAACTTGTCCTTTAATCTTTTTTATGTGTCAATTTAACTGTGTAATCAGAACCACCATTCTGCTTTGGTTAGAATATCAGGACATAGCTTGGCTGAAACATTTCCATTGTCTTTGATTAAAGGACAAGTTCACCTTCATAAACACAAGGGTTGAGAAAATGCAGCAATATAAGTAGAGCACATCAGTGAAAGTTTGAGGAAAATTGGACAATCGATGCAAAAGTTATGAATTTTTAAAATTTTTGTGTTGGAACCGCTGGATGAGGAGACTACTACAGCTTGTGAGTCATATGCGTACAACAGTATAAAGAAAATATAAAGAAAATTCAACATATTTTCACTTTTTTCGTATAATAAAAGACCACTTGACTTGCCTCTTTCTAAAGGCAGGGGGAATAATATTACCCATAACATATGTCAGTAACGAGTCAAGGGAATGTGTACTTTTTTTCAAAAGATGAAATTTTGTGAAATTCTCTTTATATTTTCCTTGTATTGTTGTACGCATGTGACATCTAAGTTATTCATACACTGCAGTAGTCTTCTCATCCAGCGGTTACTACACAAAAACTTCAAAAATTCATAACTTTTGAAGGGATTGTCCGATTTTCCTCAAACTTTCAATGATGTGTTCTACTAATATTGCTACATTCTCTCAATCCTTAATGTTTATGAAGGTGAACTTGTCCTTTAATGCCTAAAAATGATAACTATTTAAATCCCAAGAAATAATCACACGGATTTCATTTCCTTACCAGAAGGGCATTTTCTAACAAATCCCAGATAGGTTTCTGCTGATTGGACAGTCTGAGCATTTGCAGTTGGGCAGTTGGGGACGTTTTGCAGGCGGTCATATCGAGCGCATCAGTTTCTACTCATGCAGGCACTTTACTGTATAGGCCCTAAGCTGTTATTTTCGCGAGGGTTTAAGTTTTGAGAATTTGGCGAATCTCAGTTGGATCGCGAATTTAAAAACACACGAAAATGTCCCCATGCGCTAGGGTAAAAGCGCATTCGTGTTAGCGTCGGCATCAGTTTGCCAAAAACAACATCTCACGAAAATGTCTATAACCTCCTCATTCGCGAAAATATCTGTACGCGAAAATAACAGCATACACAGAAGTCACTACGAATCATGCGAATCAGGACTCCTAGTGAAAATTTGATATTTTTTTATGGAGAAGACACTTTCCTTCAATTTATTTTTATAAGACATATGATCTGTCTGGGGTGATATTAGTCTTCCTACCTTCTAAAAGAGATAAGTCAAGATTTCTTTCACTATGCTCGAAAAATGAAAAGGAGTTGAATTCTCTTTTATATATCATATATAATCGTGGGGCCATAATCGTAACGTGTGCCACTATGATATAATCACAAATGGTTCTTTTCTTCTTATCCAGTCATCGGAGTACTGAAACTCCAAAAATTCTGAATTTTTAAAGGGATTCTTCAATTTATCCCTGTAATACATGGCTTTTACTTAGCATTACCGGAGAACAGTTCAAAACACCGCTTGTTGCAACAAGACACAAAGAGGTCTTCCATAGTAGACTACATATGGTTCAGGAGATAGAAGTAGTCTTACTTTTCAGACTTGACACACACAAAACATGTCTGTGAGAATTTTTCACTCTCCCACAAGTCAACTGGATTGTGCAAAGAGAATGTTTACTTCCTGGCAATTCAAGAAACTATTTTTCCTGCTGAACAGTACAACAAAGTAACAACAATTTTACAAAGTGTGCAATGGGCCCTTCAGTTTTGCTCTCAAATAAAGGCAGTTACGGAAAAACAATGACTGTGGGTTTTGATGACCAGTTCTGACTTGTTTCCATCAAATCAATTTCATTAATGTTTCCCAACTTCAAAGGTTGGATCATTACAACAGATGATTACTCATAAACAATGCTGTTCATTGACAATATAAATGAAATGTCAGTATATAACATATTTTTCTTCCAAAAAAACACACCTTAAAAAAATTGCATTGTTTGACCTTTTCCATTCACAATGCAAAGAAAACTCTAGATTCTATAGCACAAGAAAAATATCAGGAGTTTTTGCCAATACCATCAGCATTCCTGATTGCCAATTATGAGAGAAAAAAAAAAAACTTCACACATAGTTTGCAATAACAACAAAAACACCGTTCTGGTTCATGAGTAATTTCTGGCAATATTTTACATTTTTTTTTGTCACAGTGACTGTTAATAAACATAATCTGAATATTGTTCATGTATCATTGCAATTTTTGGTTTCTGTTGCTGCCATATTTCACCGACATTATGAATGAACCTGTTGCCAGTTTTGTTTTGTTTTGTTTTGTTTTCAGGGGAGGGGGGATGCATTTTTCAGAAACTCACCGCTGAGCCAAACTTGAGACTCTTGGAGCGCGTTGCTGAGTTGCGCTTAATCGGTTTGGCCGCGCTGTCTGTGCTGTCGGAGGAGCTCTGCTCGAACTGCGAGAAGCGCGACATGTTGAGGCGGCCCGTGAAGGTGTGCCGCTTGGAGGCCCCTGAGGAGCCCTCACTGTCGGATGACTGGGCGGAGGTGTTGGAAGAGGTCTCGAATTTGGAAAACTTGGAAGAGTCCAGACGGCTGGACCTGGTCCGCGTGAGGCCAGGGCGATAGCCCTCATTTTCTGCTGTGGAGGGAAAAATGGTGAGGAGGATAGTTAGAATTGACTATTGTTGTTTCCATGGTAACAACTACACATCTAGGATTATTTCTGAAATATTGATAAAGACAATAGTACTAAAAAGAAATATACATGCTGTTAAAACTGTCAGTATTTTATAAAGGTAATACAACCAAAAATTATTTCAACATTCCTGTGCTGGCTATCACATGGAAAGATAAATATGCCAATAGTGATAATAGCTGTCAATAAAGTGGTCAGGATTTTTGTAAGAAATTTGAAGACCTTCTGGAGGATTTGTCAGATGTATTTATGGATAACGAGCAGACCAAAGGGGGGAAAAAAGACAAAAATTAAGAATTCAAGCCATACAGGTTCTGAATAGACCATTCTGTGATCGTTTTCTTTTTTTCACTTCTAGAATATATTTTTGTAAATTCTGTCAGATAACATTTTTTAAACAAATTACCAATCAGATTATGATTTTTTTAATATACAAAACATGAAACTTTAAATTGTCAAGAGTTTTCTCCTTTAAGTTTAATCATTATTTCACTTCTTCTGTTTTGATTGCCTGATTGAACTCTAATCATTAAAGTAAAGCTAAACAAAGGGGTGACTGGAATGACTCTGTACACTAAAGTATGTATTGCAATAAAATAAAAAAAAAAACATGCATTATAATTGATCTTAGAGTCTATGACGTATTTGCCATTCCTAACATAAAAACTGTAAAAACATACATGTGTTAAACAATACAAATGCATTTATACTGGAATGCATCGTTGATGTTTTGATAAAAATACACAGTATGCATCGTTGTTTGATCAGCAATGGTTTGATGAAGTTCTGATGACATGAATAAAAATAGATTACTGCAGTATCAATTGTCCTTTACAAACAATGCTGGATGAAAGAGAAACGAAAATGAGCAGTGATAACAATGCTCTTTATATCTTCAAGAATAATTTATTACAGAGTATGTTTGCACATTGTTAGCACTGACAAGTTTTTCATATAATTATATGAACATGTACATAACTATATTTATATATTTCATATAATTATATGAACATGTACATAACTATATTTATAAATTCATATAACACACATTTGACAGCACATGCATTCATTCTTTGTCTGTGGAGGAAAAAGAATTAGAACATGTGAAGAATGTACCATCAGTTAATGAAGTAGATATATATCATGGGTGATTCTTTGTGGAGAAGTGTTATGTTTACATAACAATAACAACTACCACCTCCAGCAACAGACGACAACAGCACGCTGCAGCTCGCAACGATCACCACCGCCTGTATGGCAGCAACACTACAACTCAAGCAACAATCAATCCCATTTGAAGTAACAACACTGAAATGCCCTCCTCGCAAATATGTGTTTATCACTTCATCAGTATCACCACATAAAATAAGCATGCACACACACACACACACACACACACACACAAACATACACTCACACCATGTGCAATTACTACTTCAACACTTGTATGGTATCAGTCAAGATAATTTTTTTGGATTAATAGACAAGCAACGCAACACATGCATGGTTATAAAATATAACATTGTTATAAATTTGCAACTATTATAAATACAACTGTTATAAATGTGCAACTGTTATATATGTGCAACTGTTATATTATGCGCTGAAATAGATTTTGGCCACATACCACAACAGAGACTCCAACCTAAAGTACCTTCTGATCTGGAGATTCTCCCGCCTGAAACCCCCAGCAAACGGGAGACTCAAAGTTGATGTGTGCGAAGTGCGAAATTCCCAGGGTTTTAGATGCTCTCTGGTGCTATGTAAGGCTTATTTTTTCAACATACGATAGAAATATGTAAGAAATCCTTTCCAACGGGAGACAAAGAGCCAGGGCGGGAGAAATTAAATCTCAAACGGGAGAACGGGAGATTTTGCAAAAATGGGTTTTCGGCGGGAGATCTCCCGTCGAAAACGGGATAGTTGGAGTCTCTGCCACAATGGCCAACCTGAATTAAAACAGAAAAAAAAAAAATGGCTGGATTGTATATCACCTTGCCTCACGAAGGACAATGAACGACACAGGCAATCAAAGAAAAAAAAACTTTTAAAAAATGACATAAATGCAATTATTGTACTCATTAAAATGTTCCTGATTTCTATTTCTGGTGACATATACACTCATTATTTTCCACAAAGTTTGCACCAGGTTGCAGTAGGTAATGTGTTAAAGTCTCCTCTCACTGCCCAAGAAAAGACTTGCAATAGAAACAACTAACAGTAACTACAACAACTGAACAAGATGATGGGGTTTCTAATTGTTGGCACTGTAATGTTGCAAGTCGAACACGACTGTTTGATTTTGATATCAGCAAACAAAAACAAAAAATGAAAAAAATATTGAGGTAATATTGGGAAGAAAAGCTAACAAACATTACAATATTGTATGTCACTACCAACTAAACAGTGAGTGATATCCACCATAACAAAGTGTGGAGACACACACACATCCAGTGGTCTGCTATGTCTGGGGGGAGTAATCACTACTGGATAGAATAAAAATGTATAGCTTCTGACAATAGAGGGCAGTATGTCCCATTCCACCTCCAACAGGCATTGACTGAAATGGTGTGAATCATCCTGGAACAAAGTCTACCCAGCCAAAGACCAAAGGGCTTTTTACACTTGTGTTTCTTAACCCCGGACTTTCTCTGACCCAGGACTATCGTTAGTCCCGTACCAATTTTTTCAGCTTTTTACACTCACCAGTTAGTCCCGTACTATCTCTTGTCCGGGGCTAAGGAGAAAACTGACCTTTTTACACTCGTATTTCTTAGCCCCGGACTTTCCAAACCACATGAATATTCATAATTACGCTGTGTACTGTACACGTACACGCACGCACCGGCAGCACTTGATTACCTCGTTTGTGATTGGTCAGTGAGGGTCGGACTTCGTCTCCGTCGCTTAGCCCGGGATTATTTTTTCGTTCTGTTTACACTTACTTGCTTGGCACCGCAATTGCGGTGCTAACCCCTGCTATTTTGCAGGGCCAGATAGTACCGTACTATCGGTGGGGCTAGCCCACTTTGGCAAAAACGAGTGTAAACAGAAAGTGGGCTAAGGATAGTCCCGTACCAACGGTGGGGCTAAGGCCCCCCCTTAGCCCCACCGTTGGTCCGGGGCTAAGCAAAATTTTACAAGTGTAAAAAGCCCTCAAGACTTTTCATCACTGGCCCATATTATTCAACTATGAACTCATTCAGGATACTCATTACTACGCCAGACCATTCGTTGCCAAGTTTTATCACTCAACGTGTGTTCCCTTTCCCCACAGGTCTTCAGAAGGAGCTATTTCCTTATCTTTTCTTGCAAAAAAAAAAAGAAAAAAAAAAGAATTTTTTGGCAATCAAGATAGATGAATTTAACACGGATAAAGTTTTCAACTATCCATGCGCTCCAGCTGCACAGAGTCTTTCACACAAAACTTCATTATCTTTATTGGCACAGAGGGGCAGATAAATGTTTGGTATTAAACTTTAAAGGAAAAGTCCACCTTCATTTACATAAGGATTGAGAGAATGCGGCAATATTAGTAGAGCACGTCAGTGAAAGTTTTAGGAAAATCGGACAATCCGTTCAAAAGTTATGAATTCTTTAAGTATCTGCACAGTCACTGCTTGATGAGAAGACTAGTACAGTGTATGATGTCACATGCGTACAACGATAAAAGGAAAATAAAAAGAGAATTTCACAAAACTTTACTTTCTGAATAAAGTACATATTTCTTCGACTTGTTACTGACGTATGTTAAGGGTAATATTATTCCCCCGCCTTCTGAAAGAGAGAAGTCGAGTGTTCTTTTGTTAAGCAAGAAAAATGAAGATATGTCAAATTTTCTTTATTCTTTCTTTATATCGTTGTACACATGTGACATCACAAGCTATAGCAGACTTCTCATCCAGCCGTGACTGAGCAGAAACTTCAAAAATTCACAACTTTTGAACGGATTGTCCGATTTTCCTCAAGTTCTCGCTGATGTGTTCTACTAATGCTGTTGCATTCACTCAACCCACAAGTCTATGAAGGTAAACTTGTCCTGTAAGCCCACTTCCCATGTATAATTTCTAAGGTATGAAAATATGGTTGTGTTGTATTTTATGGAAGTTTATTTCTTGATAGCTCATCAATGAGCTGGTACATTAATCAGTTGTTCAATGCCCAGAATATAGGCAGCATTGCATCAATTGTGGCTATGTGAGGCAAATCTTGAGAAGGCTTTCATGTTATTCAGTATAATCATAGAGTCTTGAATGTACGAATGAAAAGTGTTATTTTTTCAAATAGTATTGATAAATGGCTGTAATTTAGAATAAATAAATTTTTACAGAATCCTTGTACAATGTACATTCGGGCTAAAACACTTTCCAGCCACGATACAATCATTAGTTTCTGTTATGCTAGACAGGCCTTCCACAAGTTTCCAGAAGTCAGAAATAATTGACAAGATTTCTGATAAGTCTGAAACTTCTTACACAAAAATGAAAAAGAAAAAAATCAATCTGGCTAGACTCTGAATGAAACATTGCCATCTTCCTGACAACGTGGAACACAGCCAGCCACAGAGTCCTAGAATTGCCAAGCCACAGAATGATGTATTTCAATCTATTTTCGCTCATTCTCCTCTCTTTTCCTGTGCGTCAATGTCTCCTACACATATTCTTCCCTATCATCATCCTCCCACCCCCCCCCCCTTTCATTCTCTTTCAAAAACAAAAAAATGTGGTGGATCACTAGCCTTTTGTTCCAGCATACTGTAAAGCCAGAATTTTCACAAGAATGAAACTTTTGCTGATTTTGCGAGGAGCCATGATTCGTGAAAGCAAAATGCGTGTGGAAAGTGTCTGTCTACACAATGCCTTGAATGCCGGTGGGGATTTGTGAAAGTTTCACGCCACGGAAAAGGCCGTCCACTCCAATTCGTGAATGTTTCTGGTTTCAGGGTATCAATATCCTTTCAAGATTCAGATTTCTACAGAAATATTAAACCCCCTACCTGTTGACTTTTTATCAGGGCAATTGTGTCATAAGTCAAGACAAGAAGTTAAACTGAATACGAATTTTTATATTTTTTAGTCTAACATTGATTAAAAATTGTTCTAAAAAGGCGGCAAAATGGGTCGATTTCCCTTCACTCACGGCCTCGGAATTCGTCTAGAATTCAGCCACTTACTTGACGTCACGCAATGAATGATGCATTCCCCTGGCGTAAACGCGCCGGCTGTTTGCATATTCAGTGCATTTTCGTGCATTTTCAGTCACGGTGAATGATGTTCAAGCAATCTGTTTATTGACACAAAATGGCCTTAGACATTCTCGACATCAGTTTTGAAATCAAGGAGGATGAAGACGAGAAATCTTGAAACCAGGGGTGATGATGACAGCGACATATGATGGAGATTTGGAGGAGTTAGGGGAAGCGAAAGACGGTGTGCTAGTGGCAGAAGTAAGCAGTGGTGCCGCAGCCCAGCTTAGCTAAGGTATCAGCATTAGCCTGCTCCCCAGTAGGCCGGGGTTGAGGCCGACAAGACGGGACAGCTGGACAAACGGGCAATTATGTAGGGTCTACTTTCGTATCCATGTAGACATCTTAAATGGCGCAGAACAAAATTACATCATTATCACAGGACACACTTAAATTACTTGTGCATCAATCAATTACCTAATCATTCTAATTACTGGCGTGAATTTGAACAAAATCATTTGAGGGAAAGCGCCACTCCATACAAACTCGGTCTTCGCAACAGGTCGCGGCATATGCTGCCTGCACAATCTAACATGTTAAACTGAAGTTAGCTTTAACTGAAAAGGGCATTTCAACCTCACTGAATCAGATCTAGTTGAAAATTTAAGCCTACATAATTGGTGTTTGACTTACCGATATCATGAATTATTCCGAAAAAGTGTGTCTTGCACAGATCTCGCGCGCGGCGCTGTGGTAACCACCAGTAACGTGTTTGCGGTTACTGCTGCTTCCCCGTGCTTACAACACAAGCTAAGCGCACACAATGCAAGCGGTCACTGCGAGCGCTGTATACGGCGTAAGTTATGTGTAGGCTCGCCCATGCACGACGCTTGGCGGCCACACCACAGCAGTCGATTCGAAGGGTTTTGAACAGCGCTGTGTTTTGGAAGGGAGATGTTCATGATCTGTGCAAGAAAAGAAAACAAGATATTTTTTTGGATTACAATTCATAAAATCGGTGAGGTAAGCATAGATTAGGGATAAATTAGGCTCGGAAATTCCACTAGAGTTGATTCAGTGAGGATAAAATGCCCTCTTATTAAGGTCGCCTGATCTTTGGGTTGATTTCTGCACAAATACCAACATGCACGCACCGCGCACACCAGGCAAGATACTAGTACTGTATTTCGGAGCAAAGATGGTTTAGAGCAGAGCTTCGGGCCCGCTATCATCTTTTGCAGTTTGCTGCTGGGCTGTCAGTCGTAGGTTTCTATACTATCGACTGACGTCATCCAAAATGGGAGCCGAAATCATAGCTGTTTCTCCGTCAGGAAAGCAAAAAGTATACAGCTTTTTGGTTCCGTCTGAGTAAGCCTTCGGGTACCTAAAATGCCATATTGACATTGTTCATGCTCCTAGCTTTCTATTGATGTATGATTTGCCATATTTCATATATTTCAACAGGTAGTCAGTTTAAGGGTCATCATGGTGAATGAAAAGAGAAAAAGTTGTCAAAGTAGAGAGAAATCAGAGTAAGAAAGAGGAGAGAGAGAGGGAGAGAAAGAAAGTCAAAGTTAATCAACTCTGCCGTGAATCTGAATTCTTCAAACTGCAGTGACGCTCATATGAGGTTTAGAGCGTCACAGACCTGGTGATGAAAATTCATTTCGATACAATCTGGCAAGAACTTCTCCACAAAATTGCTCATTATGAGGCTCACTCCCCTGTTCACTCAGATTTTTTTTCATCTTTCTTTCTCTTTTGAAGTCTGACATCACAAGAAATTTTGTCTTCACCTAACTGCAGCATGCATGTATTTATATCAAATAATGAAACCTAGCATGTACTAAAAAAAAGAAGATATTAAAGGGAATGTTGGCAGTTTTCAGAACCTGTGAGCAATATATTGTATGACTACAACAAAATTTGGACTGACACTCACAGCCTTGTTGCTACACTGAAATGCTTGATATCACAGATAAATAAGCCATTCACCCATTGAGGATGGACCGATTTTGCTATAACACGCATTTCCCATAGACACTTGCCCGATTATACTAGGGATTCGTCCTCAACGGGTTAAAAGTCTAGACATCAATATAATACTGATGGTTAACAATAAAAGCATAATTAGGAAGAAGCAAATAGTGTCTTGTTGAAGAAGAATGACTGAGACAATAGCCATCATAGAAGCACAAGACTTTCTTAGAGTCATGCTAGAAGGTTGCTGTTGTAATTTCAAGAGGATGGCAACAGCCTTATGACTGAATGACCACAGGTCAGGTCATTACCACTAGACTCTTTTCCAGGCTCTTTAATGATTTTCTCAGGAGCGGTATGACCCACGCAATGAAGGCAAGATAGAAGGTGAAATGTTCCCCCGCATTTTTCACACCTCTGGGACTGAGACTACTTCCCCCACACCCTCAACGCGGGCAACCACATATGTCTGACTCACGCGCAAATGACTCGAATGTTGCCGACTATCATTCTCTGAACAGGTCTGCGAGTGGACCCTCGGATCCAACGAGTTCGTATTTATAGCCGCGGTGAACTCTTTCCCTTCCCCTCCGGCGGCACATGCAGCCGGCCCCAATACGACTCTCTCGCTTGTACGATTCACACATTACCAGGATGTGAACAATCGCGGCATGTGTTCGGGTCAATAAATCATGAAGAAAATTAACATCGGCAACAGATTACTTACTTTCCCTTTGGTGACCTGCTTCCTGTTAACTTCAAAGTTTGAAGTTTTAATCCTACCAATCCCCTCCCCCCTTCCTCCTCCCCCTCTCCCCCCCCCCCTCCCTTCCCCCCTTCCCCCTCCCCATTTCCCCACCCACCCCAACCAGCCCAGACCACCTCATTGAAAGTGCCTGAATGGGATAGTTTAATATTGGTTGAGGCGAGGATTCAGCTTTTAACTTTTTGCGAGATACACAAATCACTTCATGAAATGTTGAAAAGCATACAATTCTCAGAGGAATTCAAACTTTATTTGATAATTTGGTTTTGAAGTGGCTGAGATATCTATAAAAAAAGTAGAACAAAGTGATCCCCATAAAAGGTGGGTTACACCATTTATTAGGATTGCTTTGTTGTGGATATCTCAGCCATTTCAACAACAACAACAAAATCATCAATTAGTATCCCTCTTAGAATTATATGATCTTTCATATTTCATACGAGGTTTCTCATATCTCAAAAAATCATTATCAAAAAACATTCAACACTTCTAGCCCCATCTCAACCTAAACTCTGCCATATCCCTTTAACCCTTTCTGTGCCGAGGCAATCGCATAAACCTGCCAAGCTTTTTTTATCAGCATTCAGAATCTATCCAAACTTGACCTCGTTGTAAATTGGTAAAGCCCACTCAGGTGCTTCGCTGTGCCTTACACGTCCAACAGGAAGGCCGCAGTGACACAGTAGGTATTAGGTAGGCCTAATCTCTGTTCATCGACAATCAGTTTCCAGACATTTCTGTCAGAAGAAGAAAAGAACTCCATCACACATGGTCAGTCATTGAACAAAGCACAGGAAGGGTTTAAGAAAGAGAGGGAAAGATAATTGTTCAAGTCAGTGTTTCTCTCCTCAAAGAACTTAACCCAACACCCCCCCCCCCCTTATCCCAGAATCCCCAGGGCTGACAGCATTCACGTCTCAAAATCAGGGAGGTTTTATTCGGTAATCACAGAGATACTCATCAGCTACGCATGCACTTTACTAGGCAAAAGAATGTCCCTCAATCAGGGAGTCTTTCTACTGATAGGATGAGTAGAGACACTCGATGATCGGGGAGCCCTCTTGCAGAATGAGAGGGACTTACTCTCTAAAAAAACATCCAGTGAAAATATTCACTCTTGAAAGAGTGAATACAAAAAAGAGTGAATTTAGAGTGAACTTGGAGTGAATTTTGAGTGAAACTGTTCATTTTCACTCATTTTGGAGTGACCTCAGGGATCACTCGAAGATTTTGGAGTGATCCCTGAGGTCACTCGAAAACGAGTGAAAATGAACATTTTCACTCAGAATTCGCTCCAATTTCACTCTAAATTCCCTCTTTTCTGTTATTCACTCCTTCAAGCATGAACATTTTCACTTGATCTTTTTTAGAGAGTAGGCAGATGTGCATTCGGAAAGGTCCAAACGATTTTCATAGTTTCACAAATTGTGTAGCAAAAAAAAAAAATCCACAGCTCCCTGTATAGATTTGTGGAATTTATTGTGATCCTTGAGTAGAGAAACCAGTACTCTGAAAAATTAAACCCAAAACAGACGTAATTACACTGAAAAATGATGATGACATAGGAGACTCACATATTTCTGAATGTCATCACAGAACCACTTGCCTAACAAGTTCACCAGTGTAGAATTCCTGCATGCTTCCTTCTTTTGCTTGGCTTCCTTGGGCCCCAACTCATGCTCTCTTTTGATATGGTGAGGCTGCTATGTCATCATCCTTGTTCATTGTGACTTACCATAAATTCCAAAGAGATTCATTCCTCGTCCAAATCACAATAAATTCTGTGATGATATAGGAATGAGACAAGATCATGAAAGGCATTTCATTCTCTGGTGAAACTGCCTCGATATTGGACCTAGCAATATCCGGAATATATGCTTGCCTTGATTTACAAAGCTGCCATTGTATGTCTTAACATCTGAAAATGAGGGAAAAAGCAGTCAGCGTCTTCATTTCTGTTTCCACGCCAGATGGAGACAGAGATAAATGATGTGCGTAAATCATGAATGCACAGATGATGAATAAGCACCAAGAGTGTATTATCCAACAGCGCACATTGTCATTGACTCATGCGAGTTTCGTGGGATGGGGGGGGGGGGGTTGGTGGCGTTGCGGCACTCAACAACCATCATATCAAGATGTATGGCTGCGATCATTGTGCACGCGACCAGCAATGAATTTAAGCATCAAGTGCTCATGGTGCGCAAGGGTGCGCATTGTCCGTGAGTCAAAGAGTTTATACGGGGGGGGGGGGGGGGGGAGGGGACCGAGCTGGCTCCGCGGGGCTCCGATACCATCAAAGTCTGCAAAGCTCAGAGCACGGAGGGGGCAAGGTGCATCTCGAATGTGCTGACATTTATTGTTTCAAGAGAGCCATATCGCGGCAAACCACGACTCAAAGTGCGGTGATTCACAAACCCATAAAGGAACACTTGGCAACCTAGTCTTGTAAAATTTAGACCCTAAATTATGGCATTCTCCATCACAATGACAAGGCATCTGTCAGTGATATTTTGCCTCAAATGCAGCAGATGTAGATACAGGCGTCTCCCATTATAACAAAGTCCTCAGGACCGGCAGTTTTCTTTTGTTATATCGCACTTTCATTAGGCATACACCTGAACAAATAAAGAATATGAAGATGACTAAACAATGACTTTGGGACCTGAATTTTTATTTCGGTGTATTGAAATTTTGTTGTAACAATGTTCATTAAAACGGGAGTGCACTGCACTTATATGAAGCGTGCAGAATGCTTGAAATATTTTTTTTTCTTTCTTTTCTCTTGTCACAGAACTCATTCCATGTCCCACCTGCTGCACCATCCCTTAACCCATTTTGTCCAGAAATTACATGAACCTGTGCTAAGCGTATGGGGATTTCAGAACCTCGCAAGGGATGAGGTCAAGTTACACTGCAACATGCACCTGCAATCTCTTTGCTCTGTTTGAAAAGAGTGTTCCATTATACCTAGTCTATTCCTTCGTTCCCTTCTGAGTTACAAATCATCCCTTCGATTTCCATGTCTTTCTATGCTGCCGTTTCTTCCCAGAAGTCAATATGTTGACCCACAGTGTGCTAGAAAACTTTGAATAAAAGCAATTACATCTTTCTGTGATATTCATTCCCTCTCCCTTCTCCCATCTGCTCCTGAGAAGCTTCAGCAATGTATCTTGGAGCAAAGCAATAATCCCTCCTAACAATAGTCTGTGGGAGCATCTTCAGGAGAAATGTCAGGCAACATTTCCCATCACGTCTCTCAATTAACTTAAACCCAGTCAACCCTCCTTCATCCGCACGCTCCATCTACCTCAACATCCCCTCCTCCCTATCCATCCCTCCCTGTCATTCTACCCATTAACCCGTTGAGGACGAGTCCCCGAGAATACTCGGGCAGGTGTCTATGGAAAATGTGTGTTGTAGCAAAATCAGTCTGTCCTCAATGGGTTAACAATCTGCAACTGCAGTATATTTCAGAGCAAACAATACACCCAACTCAAAATCTTCTTGGTTTATACCACATCAAGGAGCAGTAACAGGTAATATCCACTACCCTGGTCTTCCACTGACTGTATCCACTTTACATCTTTCCTCTCCTCTTATTCTCCTCCTCAATTCTACCCTTCCATCAAGCCCCCTCCCCCTTCAAACCCTCTTTCCCTCTCCAGCTACCCATCATCTACACTCTGCCACCCCAATACATCTTGCAGCAAGCAATAACCCTAGGTAAAAAACAAAACAAAAACAAAAACAAAATGCAAAAACAAAACAATCTTGGAAACTTGTTTTATAGGAGTGATACACCTTCTACGTTTCTTCATTTACTTTATCCATTCACCACTAATGCATAAAAATCCACCACTACCCCTCCTCTTGGTTCCAATCCCCTAAACTCCCTTGAGCTGCCTCTGCAACTCTATCATAAAGTTGACAATAGTCCCACCTGATATACAAATCTTGGGGACTGGTTTTCAGGAGGAATGGTTTCCAGAGGTAACGGGAACCCTCCCAGGCCCGTCATCTCAAAATGCCACTGACATTGCATATCAACAAATGGCAAACGGTACTACCAGAGTTAAGTGAAGTATCCTTCCAAGGCTTCATTTATCATCTTTCCCATGTTTGAAATGTGTTTCAATATCGACTATCAAAACACATTTGAAAAACATGTTTCGGATCCTTTCAGATGGGGCATTTCTTGAGTTGTTGTGTTAATCAACTCAGATGTGAGTCGAGAGGGAGGCCTTGTCATCGAACAGGTTCATTGCACATAGTGGACCCGAGGAGCAGAGAAATGTAGTTGGCAGTGGTTGATGTGAGCAGGTCCTCACTATAACTTTGGGTGCTTCAAAATGCCTTTGCATCTATCAACTCCAAAGAAACTTGGCATTTGCAAAAACATTTTTTTTTTCAGCCTTTCAGAACCACACTTCAAACCCCATTACAAGAACAACTTTATGTTCATCAACTAACCAAAACTCCTTGAAAGTTGTTTGTAAACCTTTATTCTGTGCCAGAAGTAAGTTGATTAATGCACTGTCTCTCCATGAACCTTACCCCTCTCGTACCACTCCGACCACACAGCCTCCCCTACAGCCTCCCCATTCAACCTCCCTCTTCAACCTCCTCCATCCTCCCTCCCCCTCTACCACCCCCTCCGCATCCCCCTCCCCCATTCTTGCCTCAGCTGCCTCTTGAGAAGCATCCTGGAGCAGACAATAAAGGGCCAGCCAACATTCATCTCGGAGACGGTCTCCGAGAGCAACGTCAGGAAATTGATGCGGCTGAGTCACCCCGCTCAGCAGACTTTGACGCTTGTGCCCCGACAATCAGCTGGTCCGTGTGGCTAGCCTTCTCTCAAGGGAAACACTAATATTCATTGCTCCCTCTGGGGTCTTTTTTACCAAATATGGATGAAAACCCCTAAAGAGGGGATAATTTGCTTCCATTCTTGGAAACCATCATTGGTGAGTGTTTTCTTTTGAAGCTTGTGGAAAGGAAGAATGGGGGAAGACCCCCTCCCCCTCAAAAAAAAAAAAAAAAATCTGGCACACGACCTGTGAGATTATAGAAATTTTGGTGACTTACAGGTCATATTGTAAGCTAAGAACCAGTAGAAGGAGATAGACATTCGTTCTAATGCTTTTTCGACATGAATGGTGATGGAGTTAACACCTTCTTCTTCTAAATTCAGATTTTCTTTCAAAACTTCCCTTTTTCCATGGGAGACACATTCTGTTGTTCTTTTCAGTAAATAATGCAAAGCACTGCATGGCTAATTGTGCAAGCTCTTCTGAAGACTTGGTTGCATGGGCATACCATGCAAACAGAAGGCTGGCCCGACTTGATATATTCGGGATTCCCCCAAACAAATTGTGTACAGATTTATTTAGGATTTCTTTTGATTATATATTAGCACACACAAAGCCAAAGAATCTGAACTGAACATTAGTGATGAGGGTATGCTTCAATGCACATATTGGCTCATAGGCAATTCTTTTCAAAGCAAATGTGCACTATGGTCGTGTTTTTTTTAATATACCCCGGTAGCAGGCAATGAATAAAGATTGATTTAACCATGCAGCCCAACCTTCTCTTCCCATGCTACGAGGTCCGTAGAAAAATATCTAAACTACTGAGCATTGAAAGGAGGCTACGACTAAAACAAACCTGACAGGCACTTTGCATCATTCTGATTGCGGTAATCTCTGTCTCTAAAATCACTTGCCGTCCTCCAAAATTGCATCGTCTTCATACGTACGCTTGTGCAGAAGTTCACCAAAAGAGCACATGGGTGCCCGTGACAGCTATATCGTGTGACTCGTACTCATACCACAATCGGTTTACCGCCCTACTATTCAGAGGATTTATAAGTTCAAATTCTGCCAATTAGAGCCTTATCTATGTCTGGCTCGAGAATATCAACCTATTCATTCATTAATCCTTTTCAGTCACTTTCTTCTTCTATTCTTTTTTTACTCATTAGGCCCATTTGTACCCTCTCCCCATCCCCCCCCCCAAAAAAAAAACAGGTTCTTATAAGAGAGTAGCAAGTCTTGTGTGTGGACACACACACACACACACACATACATACATACATGTAGATTGTAAAATCCTTTATCAGTATGATTTCCCACACATCCCAGTGAGAGATTAAAAAACAGCCATCTTGATTTTTCTTTTCTTCTATAACTTTGGAGTCTTTGCAATAATTTGTTTCATGCAGTGTGTGCAAAATGGTACATGAATACGCAAAAAAAAAAATATGTGTGTGTGTGTGTGTGTGTGTGCATATAAATGACTGTACCCAATGTCATTATATAAACGGTGTTTCAGTCCCCATAACTTTTTACAAATCTTTCATATCTAATCATTCCCAAACTGTAGTTTTCTATTCTATTTTGATGAAACTTTCAGTCTGTTGTTTTTCATATTATCACATGCATAATGGATTTTTCACTTGAACATTGTTAGCACGTAGCTTTCGATAGCATTGTGTGTGTATCATGTGCTATCATCAGTAAAATTATAGAGTGCCAAGTGTGATGTTGTAGCCAGTCATTACCATGGAAACTAGTTATAATTATAAGCAATATCACCTTGCCATAGTGTTTATGCGTACACCTGGTTCCAACCCAAGCTATAACAAAAGACTGTGACATCATTACAGTGGATCTCTGTGATCTATTGCTTTCCACCCACACAGCTGCCTGTTACCTAATCTGTTAAAGGCATTATTTACCATTTGCAGATGAAACGAATACCCAGCTTTGGTGCTTCAAAATAGTTCTAAAATGTGAGTTAGGGATAGAAACAACCAATGTAAAAAAACAAAAAAAAATGTTAATCAGTATAATCAATGCTAAGTACCGTTAAATATATAAAATGTGAACAATAGTTGGTTATAATAAAATTGTTTCTAGACTAAACCGTCTACAGTTACGATTTCTTAAGAAAAAGAGTGATATCTCCTTATATTTCAGGTTTTACCGAGAAATATTTATAAGGTACGATGTTTTGTGACACAACTGACCTACACATAGGTCCTATGCATCAACTGTGATAACTCAAAACATTTTTGAAATCACTGCTCCCGATGGTAAACTGTACCTTTAACCCATTCCGTACAGGAACCTGGTGCCCTGCGAATTAAGTCTATGGGCATTTCAGAATTCAGTATGGAATGGGTTAACTTTCCAAGCCCATCCCTGGCTCATAGATATTTCAGGTTTCGCGTGACATCAGCAACCTGACTCCCTGAAAAATCGACACTCAACTTTTCATATTTTTTTCCCTAAAGAATTTAAAGTTAAAAAAAACCCACCCTATCTGACAAAATAGGTAGCTTCCTGTTCTGATTATACAGAATCCACTTCTGATACTCCGATATCATCGTATTAGTTGTGAGGGGTGTGTGTGCTGAGGTCCATTTATGGCCTCAGTAGTGACGTAACAATTTGACTTAGAAATGGGGAACACTTGTTTGCAGGGTTGACAGCCAACTCTTCCATAATTGAATATCATGAGCAATGTGGATGAGTAATATTTTATTAAAGCAAAGAAACAAGCACTATCAACAAACAATCTGATGCACTGTGTGGTTCAAATTCAAGTACATTTGTGGACTTTAAAATTGCAATTAAAAACTTTCAAAAGATAATAAAAATCTGATTGTTTTTTTCCACTTAACTCATAATGAAATTTTACATCACTTCTTGGACCATCTAGTCACTGGTTTTAAAGGTTTGTTGTTATTTTTTTTCATACGAGCCAATAAACCTGCTATATGACCTTTTAGACACTTCAGACATATTGAGAAAACTATGGTAATGCATTGATTGCAATTCCTTAAAACTGTTCACATGCTTTCAACGTGGAAAGTTGCAGGTTTTGTTTACAAGAATATAGCAAAATCATGATTACAGTTTGGGGACATCTACCTGTTAGAGCCCTTTTACTGCTAAAATACATGTTGCCCCTGGGGTCATGCATAGGTACTTTAATACATAATGGTGTCAAGTATAGAGTTGTACCACAAGAGGCTAAATTAAATCACACAGCACCCGTTTGGATTACCAAAATAGGTGCAAAGGATGTATCCAACACATAGGATCATACTGTGGGTTCTGCCTGCCCTCACCCTACATCACGATCCAGCCATGGATACTCTACAACATGACATGGCTCAAAATCCCTGCTTCATGCGCAGAATATCCTGCGATGGCCGAAATAGCTCAATGTTTATCCTGACAGTTCCGGCAAACAGGGTTTTTCGTTTTCTCAGCAGCATTAGCTTGGATTGATGGAATTATGGCTAGATGCAGACCAACTCTCCTAGGAGGAACCTATTTTTAGACAAGGGGAAATCCCCTCATTACCCCTGGAAGACTTTTAGTCTTGCGATCCAGCCCCTTATTTGATGACCTGATGATGCACTTTACACACAGAAGGCCTTTTGCACCGGTATCTGGCAACAATTCACATCAAACTCCTGGTTGAGAGAGTACAGGAATTCCTCCATTACAGTAGCCAAGTGGAGTCTTGGTTAGACATCAAACATTTATAAACATACTTCCTTCTCTATTGTGAAGAATAGTCTCAATGCATAGACTCACCAGCAAACTGGGAGCTAAAATTGTACTGCCTTACATTATTCTACTCACCCTGCAACAACTTGTCAGGTATGATCCAGAAGGACATTGCTTCTGGTAACAGTAAAAGACCCCCCCCCCCCCCCCCCCAACACAAACAATCACACTTTTTCTTTTTGGCTGGCTGGCTGTCAAGTGATATAAGAATGATTACAAGCTATCACCACACATTATAATACAAACATATAAACATGGCAGTATATATTTCGAATCCTTCATAACAACATAATTTGGTGGGAGCTTTTTTCTAATGAAGCTATTTTTTCATCTCATTAACTTCCAGTTAAATGTTCTCAAAATATCATCCTATATCACATTGGTATGGATACACAATGACATGACAATATTTTGAGGGAAAATTTGAAGCAATTCAGCTTCTACTGCCAGTCATGACTGTAATAACCCATGAGTACATTAATGATCCTATAAATCCTAATTATGCACCATAAAAGACCAAAAAAAGTTTCAAACTTAAAGGACAAGTTCACCTTCATTAACATAAGGATTGAGAGAATGCAGCAATATTAGTAGAACACATCAGTGAAAGTTTGAGGAAAATTGGACACTCGAGGCAAAAGTTATGAATTTTTAAAACTTTTGTGTTGGAACCGCTGGATGAGGAGACTACTAAGGCTCGGGATGTCATATGAGTACAACAGTATAAAGAAAATGTAAAGAAAATTCAACATATTTTCACTTTTTTCGCATAATAAAAGAGCACTTGACTTGCCTCTTTCTAAAGGCAATGGGAATAATATTACCCATAACATATGTCAGTAACGAGTCAAGGGAACACGTACTTTTTTCAAAAGATGAATTTTGTGAAATTCTCTTTATATTTTCCTTATATTGTTGTACGCATGTGACATCGTACACTGCAGTAGTCTTCTCATCCAGCGGTGACTGCACAAAAACTTCAAAAATTCATAACTTTTGAACGGATTGTCCGATTTTCCTCAAACTTTCAATGATGTGTTCTACTAATATTGCTACATTCTCTCAATCCTTATGTTAATGAAGGTGAACTTGTCCTTTAAAAATATGCAATGATTTTTTAAGTTAGATGCAGAGTAATAATCTTGATATTTTGAAAAAATTATCAAATTTATTTATCACCTTTTTGTAATTTGAATGGCCTAGAATGGCTGTACCATCCCATATTTTGCAGTATTCTCAGGTGTAATGCCTGCCACTATAATATGCATGCATGCATAACTATAAACACACTCTGTACACATATGCACGCATATATTTCAAGGGAGAGGGAAGGGAAATTCAGAAGGAGGTTGGGGAGGGGTGTCTTCTTTTGAGTCCCATGGTCATAACTCACCGATTCACTTCGGAATATAATCCAATTAACCCAAAGGGGAAGCGTGGGTGGTTCACGCTCTGAGCTGTCCAACGATGGCGATCAGGATGGCTGATGACTTCAACCACACACTAGCGTCATTCACACACAGGAGTTATCAGGTTTTTGCATCGCAATGCGAAAATTGCTTTAACCCTTTGAGGACAGTTTGATTTTGCTACAACATGCATTTCCCATCTAGACACCTGTCAGAGTATACTTGGGACTCGTCCTCAAGGGGTTAATCTGCCATCATTCACACATGGCAAAAACAAAATCGCTCCACTGAAAATGAAGCAATTAATATCTTCAGACAGTGCATACTTAAATGTTGACCGGATTATAACCCCTAACACTTGAGCGCGCATATTCAATGTAGCGAGTTGCATTGTTGGATTAAAAACTGATTTTCTCTTCATGTGCCATTCACACACACACACATCGCGAAGGCCAAATTATCAAAACAGTTCCAATGGAGCTCTAGCTGGATTGATTTCACATCGTGCTGTGTATCACACAAGCTAAAAAGGAAAAATTGTTGTATCACATGGCAAAAATGGATTTTAAGAAACCGTCGATATCAGGTGTGTGTGAATGCAGCTTTTGGCGATCGAGAAGCGTGCTGACTTCAGACACACAGTGGAATTTTGAGGTTAACATGAGTTTCCTCTTGCTGTCTGACCCTTTCCTCACCCCACCACTAACCACTAGCCCCACTTCCATCCCCCTTCTCTCCTTCCCAACCCCCCTCCCCACCCCACCCCCCCCCCCCCTCCAAAAAACAACAACAACAACAAAGATACTTTAAAGAGAGGGTATAGTTTTGGTTGAGATGGGGATTCAGGTTCTAACTTTTTTGTGAGATAATTAGAAACCAATATGAAATATCAAAGAGCCTCAATTCTAAAAGGATTAAATGTTTATGTGATGAAAATTGGTTTTGAAATGACTGAGATACCAAAAAACAAAGTAAAACAAAGTGTTTCTGATAAAAGGTGGAACCCACCTTTTATAAGGGCCTCTGTGTTTTTTGATATTCCAGAACCAATCTTAATCAAATAAACTTTTCATTCCTCTTAGAATGTATGCTTTTTAATATTTCATAAATAGGTGGCTTCTACTTATTTCATAAAAAGTTACAATCTGAATCCCCATCTCATGTACATGACAACTTGTCTACACTCGACTACAGGATAGCATTCTACCTTGCGAAAGAAAAGACAAAATCCTGACACACATCCAAAATTTCAATTTCCTGGTGACTGGCTACTGCCCGCTGGTGGTACAAAAACTTTTGTTGCTTTTGCTTCAATTTCTTTCTTTCTTTCTTTCTTCCTTGCTGACATTACAAACACGGACTTCAGCAATTATGATACATGAAACATTAAACTCTCACCATAATTTGTCCTGTGCAGCGTATGTGAACGGTGAGAAATATACATAAGTTTTTGCATCGCCACGTGTGTGATAAAAATAATTTAATGCCTGTGTGTGAATGTAGATTCACTCCCTCCCTCTCTCTCTCTCTTCTCTCTCGGCACTTAATTGCTTCAGTCCACACACAATTAGATTAATCATTGTGTATGAGGATATTAATCAATTACATCACAGGGAGAGGGAAAAAAGATGAGTGTACCTCATGCCTTATATCATGAGTCTCTCTTTCTCTCTCTCTCTTTTCCTATCTATCTATCTATCTATCTATCAGTCTAACTAACTCTGTCTTTCTTTCTTTTTTATCACTCTCATACACAGTCATACTCATTCACGTTATCTATTTCATGGCTATGATGCGACTGCAATAGATGTGAATGAATATTAAATGCTTGAGACTTCTGCAGTTCTATATATTTTTTCTCAATATCGATGCTGTGTGAAAAATATATATTGATATTATGAAGCAAAAAGTAATAATCTTATTGTTTATAATCAATAAGAACAATGATGATAAATTAATAATAATAATAATAATAATAATAATAATAATAATAATAATAATAATGATAATAACAAAATAATAATAATACTCACAACTCATAATTTACCTATTGTAATAGAAAGATCATAGCCTGATACATCAGGCCCTATTATGTTAGGTGCAGATACAGAACAGCAGCTAGGTTTATGAACATACAGTACCCCATCCGCATAACAGGACCACTTTTCTGAAATCAGTCTAAAAACGTGTTGTTGTCGTTTGTTGTTTTGACTTCATGCTGCCTTGTTGGCCTCCATTCAAGGCCCTGAGTATTACTACTTCATCTCCAGCATTGGCAAAATCCTTGAGAATAGCAGGCGCACCCATTTGTATCGGATCAAAAGACGTCATTTTGAAATTGAATGCATGTACAGCTCTGCATTTTGGCATAAAGCAGCCTAAGCCTTTAACCAAGGCTAAGCCCAATGAACATAGCTTAGATTATAATGTGCGCTTGAATCAAGTCCAAAATTATGACTAATACTCCGAGAGAAAATGAGCTTTTATAAAGCTAATCATACGAGGCAAAAACAATGTTTAACCTTGGGTGTTTGGTACACCCATGGTAGATTCTATACAGATGAGATTGCGCTAATGTGCAAAAATTTTTTCTATAGTAATCTCTTTCACAAATTATTCCATCCTATGCCAAATTAATTTGAAAACTATTTAATCCATTTCCTATGAAGAACAGCTTTCCATTTCAAACACTATAATAATTTGATCATTAATCAACAGAAATCAAAATGATTTCTCAACTACATTGTATTTTGTATAATACGACTTTGGACTGGAAGCCAGTGTAAAGCTTATCAGAACTTTGAATAGAAAAAGGCCAGAGTCAAGCAAACGAGCCTGTAAAACTAGGCAGAGTAACCATTACAAAGCAAAAAGGACTTGTTTGCTATCGTTACATAACCCGGAACATTGGTTGTATATTGACCATCCAAGGCATTATACCCATGTATGGAACAAAGCATCATATAACCTTCTCAAGAAGAAGTGACCATTCATGACCTCAAGGGGATATGTAAAAAACACAGAATTTTTCAGTCTGTATAAGTGTAGGGAAATCTTTCAAGAAGAAATATTTCTCTGCTCCCTTTTTCACAGGGTGGTTGGTACATGTAGGTGGTGTTGGTACTTTTTTCTTTCACTCTGAAGCAACAGATATTAACTCACAACATACTGTAGAGGAAACTCTACAGATAAGGAAAAAACAAGCAATTTTGTTCTGACTCTGTTATTTTCAACCCTCTGTTGTTTATGATCTTTTGCACCAAAGAGAACAAAAAGAGAAATATGAAACTTGCACAGAGCTGCATTTATAGATATATATCAAAATCTGTCTTTTACATATTCAGTGTGTAAGATCCTAACCTGAAATTAGTCATGTTATTCATACCATTTTCATTTCTAGCTGGTGTACGTGACTCAAAATGGCACTGAAGCTAATATTGACAGTATAATAAAACCACTCAAGAACACAAGATAGAGATGGGGGAAAAAATCCCCCAAAACTGATTCTATCAAAAATACAGCAACAGTGCTAAAGGGGGAGACCTTTAGCTAATCAAATACATGCTCAAAGTCCACGTAACATTACCTCTGCATACAATATATTAAGAGTTTATGTACACTGTAGCAATGTGGGTGACTGATGAGTTGTCAGGGACCATATTTAGTAATGAGGTAAGTCACTTGAATGATTGAAGAGAGATATGAGAGGAAAAAAAAACAGAGGAAAGAGAACAAAGGCACATACTGAATGTAAGGGATTTCTGCAAGACCAGTGTTGATATTTATGAGGTTATACCCAGTAATAGGTCACATGTCATCTCTTTAATCATACTATGTATTATCCATCCTTAATGATTCCCATGTAAGTCCTTGTAGAATACATATATTATTATCCTTATGATTATGTCGTTAATATGATCACTTTTGCTATCCTCATTATTACAACCTCAATGAATGGAAAAGTAATGATAATCACTATTGTCATGTTATTCACGAAATATGGTCCATCAATACTTTACAAGGTAAGAATATGGGGACTATCATAGGTGAAATGGAAAGAATTAAGAAATCCCCTTGATGCTGTCATTATATGATAAGGTATGACATTTTGATTTTTAGTAGATCTTTCAGTGGTCTGAAATAAAAATACATCAGTTCATCTGAATATGATTCATAAAATTGGTTGTATGTTTTAGGTTATTGTCTTTTTTTCCATATAGGGTGAAATGCTCTTCTCAGTTTCAAATGCTCTTCCCATTATACATTGATTTTCAAACAAAATCTTCTTGATGCTGAGATTGCCTATCAGTGCTGGTGTCTGTCCCTAAAATGACAAAATAAACAGTAGCCATGAAATAAAAAAAAAAAACCACCTATCAACATGAGATTGTAAAAATAAGCAGTGCAGTCATAACGATACAAAGTGCATTTTAAGCACCTTCCATTGTATCTGATTGTATGAAATCACCACATGCCCACATATTGATATTTATGCTGGTATCACATTAGAACTCTGCTGGTGCATGCACAACTGATTTGTTTTTCAAGGTATTCCACATGGTCCCAGGTTGCTGGTATGCCTCTCATTCTGGTCACCCAGTGAATTCAGTTTTAAAGATTGTTCTCTTTTATCAATTTAACTGTCTCATAATTTTTTTTTCTTTTTTTTTCTACTGGCAACCTGGATTATTGTAAAGTTACCATTTCTTCTGTATGCTGGTCAGCATTAATATTTCATGATCTATTTAGGAGGTACTCATGGTGGTTACCTTTGTTACAGAATAACTCTAAGATAGGGAGTAAGCACTGGTCATGGTATCTTTATCAAAATTATAGTTCACAAATAAAAAAAAACTTAGGTGATTACTTGATTGTGTATTTAAGTCAAACAGCATTTTGATCATTATGTTTTCTTCAGATATTACACATATATCAATATATGGGACTAAGGTGAAAGTCAACAACTCTTTTAAGCTATTTTCATTTTGACTATCTCCTTCACAGATCCAAAATCTCAACAACAACAACAAAATAACAGAGAAAAAAAAAAGAAGAAGAAAGATAACCAAATGGAATCTGGCAGGGAGGAAAACAATAATTGTACACTTGAAACCATGAGGGGCCCGGAAATTTTCGATTACCCCTTTGCCGGTAAGCTAGAGTACAGCGCTATGGTGTCTGCAAATCCGGCGAAAACAGGAAAAAGACTAACTGGTCTTAATGAATCTCAGCTCGGACAGAAGAAGTCATGCGCATTGTCAGTGAGTGACATTCACGGGGAAAATATGATTCTCATGTCCTGCCGGGTACGACGATACTAAATAAATCTTTGAGCGCAAGCGTAATCTAATAACGCTGACAAGACTCGTATTGGTTCTGACATTGACTGATTGCCTGTGGGGCTGAAAACGAAAGCATTGAAAAGAAGAATGATCGGTCTTGCCTGTGTGACCAGGTGACCAGCTTCACAAATAGATACGATGGGAAATGACTCAAAATCAATGTCAATTAATTATAGTCACTTTGAATGAGCAGCAAACCAACTCAAACATCCTAAGACTGCTAATGTATTGGCTAAACAGGTCACAAAATGAGTGCATGCAAGTCAGAATGAAGCAAAATGATTTTAAAATGTATTGGGGATGCTTACACGTCTTTGTCAAAGATAACAAAACACAAGCAAAGGTGAAGTTATTCCTTTTTCTATTCAAATCAAATACAATTTTCTGCTATATGATGCAATTGAACAGAGATTGGAAAAGTTGAAAAGTATAGTCCAGTGTTCTTAACCCATTGAGGACGGGCTGATTTTGCTACAACACGCATTTCCCATAGACACTTGCCCGAGTATACTCGGGACTCGTCCTCAACAGGTTAATGCTTTGGGGGGAAACATACAGTGATGTAGAAGATACCCACTGAGGACAAGTCCCGAGTATACTCAGGCAAGGGCCTATAGGAAATGCGTATCGTAACAAAATCAGCCCGCCCTCAATGGGTTAAAGCAGAGAAGTTTGAGAAACCTGAAGAGAGGTACACACCCATGGATGACAGCTACAAAATGAAGGCACCTGTTCTACTCGTACTCCACAGCATACAACTCCAAATTGTCACATCATTGTCAAACCTTACCCTTATTAAAATCTACGTAGTCACGATCGGGGACAAAATCTTGGCCAACGGGACATTTTCCAGAGCTATATTTGGCAGTATCTGAGCAACACACCCTTTTTTTTAAGAGTTTAGAGAAATTGGCACAGCCCGTGTAGTGGACTACACCAGTTGGTACACAGTGCAGTGCTGTCTGCTTTCAGACTGCATGAATTTCTTGTTTGTAATCATATTTTTTAGACGGGTCTGTCATTTGCCCAGCATTACAGAATATGAAGGCATTGGAGAGTTTGAGCATTTAAGAGGTTAGGCGCCATTTTAGTAATTCAAAAGTAAGTCCATCGGCAGATGAAGCAAAAATAAATCCTTTCAAATGATGCTTCACTTTTTGCATAACAAGAAATATTCTTAAGTTATTCTGGTTTAATAACTGTACTCACTGGAAGGGCTCCTTTGTAGAATAGTTCATTACGGTACATAAAGTATATAAGGTATTTGCAGCTAAAATACTCTTGAACTACATTCACATTTCATGGAATGTAGAGAGTATTTAACAAATAAGCATAGGACTGCCTCATCAGGAATGCCTTATAAAAATGACACTGACATGTGTCGACACACTGCCTGACATAGTAATGGCAAGAGGTTACAACTTGCAAATATTCCTACAGTGTGATCCTGATAGGATAACACTTTATCTCCATTTAAATCCATACGATGAAATCTGGCATGGTTGACAATTCGCGCAAGCAAACAGCAACAATAAAAGATTTGATACATTGTACAAGTCCAAGAAATAAAAATCAAACAAATACATATATCAGAATTCTCACCTCTCCTGTACGTTTGCACGGTGGCCATGGTCAAATGTAAATCCCTCACACAGCGAGTATAATCCAAAAATCAAACCGAACCGACCGGTGACACCCACAAGTGCTCTGTGCAGCTATCCGTCGGAGCAGGTGTCAATGTCTCGTCGGATTCGCGTAGGAAGAACGAATTGACGTACAGTCGAGGAATCACCTCCCCCTTTTTTTTCCTCTTTTTTTTTGTGGTTATGAGAGAGTATGTGTGCGTGTGTGTGTGTTGGGTGTCTATTCGGCAGTGACAACCTGCCAAATAAGGTGACTCGGCAGCCAAGTATGCTATTAGCGTTACACGTTGATCCCGTTATCTTGTTTGTTCCTCGCGTTCCGGTGCAAATAGGTCGGAGATGAGCGGTAGGCTCTAGTGGGGGCTTGCAATAAAACAACTTAGGAGTCCAGATTGGGATCAAAAGTAGGAGGGGAAATTCACCATTGGAGTCCACCGACCAATCTCAAAAAGTTCTCTGCTCTTGCTCCGTATCGCTGACAGTAAATCCGGGCTGGAATCTTGCGGGTGACTATTCTCCAGACGATAATCTGGCCACTGTGACTGTCACGGGATGAGTAAATGGTTTTGCAGGAACAAAGGGGATGATGAACGGGAGTTGGAATTTGAATCGGTACCACAAGACTTCCACATCCACCAAAGACGACCTCTAAGCAGTGACCGACGCAAGATGAGCTGTACACTGAATGTCTATGAAAAGACAACCACAATGTTCTACTCTGGACATCTAGCTTATACACGATTGTAGTTAGTATTGCACTCATAGACAGAAAAGTTACTGACTATTCACAATTTATATTTTGGCACCAAATGCAATGATCAAGCAATTACTGCATCTACAGATCTAATCCTTTTCTATCGAAAGGGTTCTTATGCTGAAAACTAATGTGCTCCACTATATAAACCTGGATTTGCCACTGAGTTTGTTGCAGCGTTCACGAATATTTCTCATTCATGAGTTGTACGGAGGGTTCGTTCACACGAGATCAAACTTCCAGTAAAGGCAGCTTCCAATAGAAGTCACTGTGATCCAGATCACAGCCGGGTAGTAACTCTGAAAGTAATGACAGATACCTCACCAGCGTTTTCTGATCAAGTTCAGACTTCTGCTGGGGCTGCTGTAATGATTTATGGCCGGGGAGGCGATACAAAGCCCACTGGATAGAATAAACAAAGCGCGCTGTCTTCAAATTTTGGAAAATTTATTGCACTGGCGCGGGAGGTGTCCTCTTCCTACACTCCCGAGTTGCACACAGGGAAGGCCTACGGTGTCAATTCCAAGATGGTGAACACGAGGCAAAGTTAGTGCAATAAATTCACCATCTCCACACAATCACAAGCTTTCTCAATGCACAATGATACGCCAGGATGCTCCAGTCACCTGCATGTGAGTAGTATTCGATGAGGATGCTCACTTCCGCTTTTCACGCTTCCGAGCCAAGTAGGAAGAAGAAGCTGCACATTAGATGAATGCCTACCACCATACCAGTGACGAAAGAACAGGTTGTTGCACACGTACACACAACAACACACATGTACGCATGAAACACCACTTGTTGAATGAAATCCAGTACCTAACCTGCCCTCAATCAATGAAAAGGGGGTAGCACTTGTAGGGCTGCCAGAAGAACGAATGCACCGGCGCACGGAATCTTGACAGGGGTGAAACCTCGCCCCCTGTGGGTGGGTGATATCCCCGCCCCCCTGGTTGTAGTCTTTGGTAAGAGAGAGACTCTCTGTGAAATTTTATCTGGACAGGTGAACAATTTGCTGTACAGTGTTCCTCTTCTTATTCTGTTCTGCCTTCAAGTATCTGACACAGTCAAAATCCCTGCAGTTTGTACGAACACTTTGTGACCGGGGATTGTGCTGGACTAATGTAGCGTTCGGCCGAGGCTAGAAAAGCCCTTGTACTCATTCACCGAGGCACAAAAAGGTATACAAACACCAAACCATACACACACGATCCGTCTGGGTCTGATTTCACAATACACAGAGAACTGTGCTCCAGCTAGTCTGAACATCAGACCCAAAGTCACAGTAGCAGTCAGTCTTATTCTCTCTAAGCTACACGTAGCAAACACTTCAAAGTATCACCAAAAAAAAAAAATGATGAGTAATTATTGACATCAAAAGCATAGGTACACAAGACATTTGCACAACAGAGATAAGTATGTGGACCGACAGACTGGGTCTGTCTCAGAGTCGCTGTATTCTCAAGCACTTGGTGGATAACAACAGACGTTTAACAACATATGTTTGACACAAAAATGATGAAACTGCAAAGCCACTAGGTTGGGGTTGGAAATCATACTGAAGTGGTTCGTTGAGCCTACGCATTCTGCCACCAAACCTAACAATCATTGAAATATATTAAAAAACAAAAAACAAATGCAAACTCATGAATCAAAAGTGTTTGTAAGAGTCAAATGAACCAATGTTTACCTTTCATCATTAAGTACAGTAAGTAATAGCTTACATTAATTCAGCACAAAAGTAGCTCAATAAACACTAGGAGGAAGATGTAAACCAAAAGAAATTTCATATCTCAATTTTTCTGTTTTTCAATTCTCTGTGATTTATGGAATACCTACTGGTAATAGTGTTATGTCAGATTAACATTCTACATTACAGATTACCATTCGTAATCATCAGGGCTGAGGAACTGTTCACTGAAGTTTGCATTATTCTTCACGACATATGGATACTACAATAATTCACTCATAATCAGAGTTAAAAATCTGATGGCAAACATTATGCACTTTAATCTCGTGGCAACTGGAAAAAGTCCCAGGCATTGGAAGATTAAGAAAATGAAACTAATATTTTTAATGATTTTTTTTTCTTGGCGATGGGAGTGGGTAATTTGGTCTACACTTGGAGCAAGTGACATGATCTCAAGTAACTCAGAGATGCCAACCTTGTCATTAGGGCTGAAAAGACATATTTTGGGTATAAAAAAGGCAGTATTTTTACCTTTCCTGCAACAATTTGGCAAAACAGTATTTTACATGAAACCTGCAATATCACGGCAAAACAAAACAAAACAAAACAAAACAAAACATAACCCCCTCCTCCTCCCCCTCCCCCCCCCCCCCAAAAAAAAGAGTATTCGAAATACTGAAAACAACAAAAACATAGAATGAATGGTTGACCTCTCTAGTGATCTGGTAACCCCTTCATAGCCATAATGTCAGAACATCATTGGTATTGTAGGGATACAGCTCATTCCAGGAATGACAGGGTTAAAGAAGAAGGGTGGTATCTTTCAATCATGGGAAAGAGCCCTAACAGGTAGATTTTAGATGATTGCAATTAGGGCGGCCAACATTAACACATCCAAATTAGGAATGGTCCAAAGAGCAAATCAGACAGATGCTGATATTCAATATGTATCTCAGAAAGAGAGAATAATTCCCAAAGCAGGAAAACTCTCACATTCTTAATATGTTCAGACATGATGAGATACTGAAGTTTTCATGCAGCCTCCTGCAGAATTGGGGGCACTATGCATCATATTATTGAAATCAAATTGAGTAGAATATGACACTCAGATTGAATTTGTTGAGTTGGGTCTATTTTTAAAGACTACCAACAAACATGAGAGGGGGAGGGGTATAGAGAGACATGAAATGTCTGTGCATTGAATTGGAAACTCCCCCTTTGTATAACTCTTAGGAGAAGACTGGGGTCACTAGTTTCTCGGTATCCTTTCACAATGCGTTTCAATGGCTTTGCCTTTTCACCGAACAGCTGAGAATGGGTAACAGACCGAAGTGCTGCTTAAACAAGGTGTAATGATTAAATGCTTAGCCTATTATGGGTACATTCTAGCCAAACCTTTGATCAATACTTCCGTATAGGGACATTGAAAGGACTTCGGCTGATCCAGGTAGGATGGGGGGGGGGGGGTAGGGCCATAGGTAGGGGGAAAGGTGGGTGTATTTGGGAAGTAAAAACTAACAGGAAAAGCCAAAGGGGTACAATTAGGACCCTTATATGCAGAAGACATTTATGAAGGCCTATGTGTGTGTATTCATTAAGAACAATGTACTTCAAGGAAAGAGAACTGATTTGAGAGTAGTAAAGAAAAGAGCATTTTTTTCAGTTGTTAGCAATTTCAGGTAGATAACATTACAAATAAATCTGTGAAAATGACTGATTAGAATGTCATGTAAAATGACACTATAAGGGTAGAATTACTTAACTCATGATACTTTGATTTATTCCAATTATTGTGGTGCAATAATGATAATAACAATAACAATACCATTATGATCACTATTTTCATCTTTACAGTGTATTATCATTATAATCATTATTTTCATTATTATTGCTAGTATTATTACCAATATTACTATTATCATTGTTGTGTTATCATTATTATCATCATCACTACAATCACTATAATATTTAATAGGAGCTCAAAGAAACAATCATAGAAATATCATGATGTATTATTTCACCAGATCTGCTTGTGTTTTGTGCATGAAATGTCAAAAATCAAATATTGCCTTCTACGAGGTATGGCAATCATAGCATGACTCTCAAAAGAATCAGGACATTATAATCTCCTGATATTACATGTGCACGGATAGGGGAAGTCAGACATTGGGACAACACTATAATTAAAGTTCTGCAATTCTGTGTGCACAGCAAACACACACACAAGGACATCTCCATTGATAGCCTAAATTCTACACTGTGTATGTCCCCTGGTATTCATCTCTATCCCCTTTGCATTGTCCCCCTTCTCTGAATGTTGTATGTACTCGAGGTTCAAGTTATATAAATTTGGTGCGTGGGTGTGTGCATTTGGAGGAAAGGAAGAATCGAAAGAATGATTACATGGAATTGGATATATTCATGAATCTCCACAAAAGAAGAACTTGTCTTTACAAAATTTTAATGTATTGCTTTTCTAAAGGTCAGTTTCTGGGTTTAGCAAACTGAGAATGCACAATGGTAAATGAACAACTTACGTGTATTGTTCAAGAGAATGATATTCTACCAAAGTTTTAAAAACATTCAACCACTGGATGGTGAAAATCATATCAAACTATCTCAAACTATCAAATTAATGGCACATGTTTCCGTGGACTTGATGGATTCCTTAAGAAGATTTCATGTGCAAACTTGGGAGTTGGGTAAGAAAGCTATTAGCGAGGCATAGCTGTTTTTGACAGCCAGAGAAAATCAAGAGGGGATACAACATACGGTCATAGCAGGGAGGTGGGTCATAGCATTCAGAAGGGGTGTACAAAAGGGAAGTATTATGTAAAGGAGGGGAGCATTTAGGGTATTATTGGCAACGAGAGGAGGGGGGATAGAAGGACTTCCAAGTTAAAAAGGGTCAGCATGTTTAGGAAGTAGGCACAGGATTATATTAGGGGTGAAAGGGGGTGCGCTATTTCAGTCCTGGGTTTCAATATTTTCACAAGATACAGCTTTGGGTAAGAAGGGAGGGGGGAGGTACTCATGGCTCCCTAGTGTCATAGGGGATTTTCACATGCAACAGAATATCATCTATCAACTTATTTGGATCCATACTTGACACGAACCGAGAACCTGTTCCAATCTGCATTTACAAGAAACTTGCAGGTCCAATGCTATACTGTATACGCCATATATTTCGCGAGTCTAAATTTTCGCGAATCGAGACTTCCCGACGATTTCGTGAGTGGTTAAATTCGCGATCGCGGAGTCCCATACTGAACGGAGAAATGTCTACGCTTACGTCACATTCATATCAGGATCAAAGTCAATATTTTCGCTTGTTTTTAACTTCGCGAGTACCAGCTGACTTGCGAAATTCACGAAAATAAAAACCTCCCAAAATATTCTGCGTATACAGTAGTTTGCATACACAGGGACAAGGGCAGTGTGGGGATGGTACAGACAATTTTCATCAGTTGGAAAAAAGATATCATAACAGCAACAACAAAAATAGAGCATCGTCTAACCATTCCCTGGCTAGCTTTCACCTACCACTGTGGACTCTCTATGGATGGGCTGAACGATTCCTGTCACAGCTTTGCCTCCTGTCTGGTGATGCTATGGGATCAATGGAGCATAGAAAGGTGACATTTACTGACAATGCAAATCCAGTGTCCCTATTCATGAGCAGGGTTGGCCTTTCTGATTCAGATCGCTTCTTTGACCTTCCTCGGCCAAAAAGTGGGATTCGGGGAGTCAATTGTGTCGGCTTCGTCCCACCAAATGATATGGCCAGTGTCAGTGGCATATCCAGCAACAGCTTAAAGGCTGGGGTTGTGCAGTCTAATTGCTCTTTTGTGTTCTTCCAGTCTGGCATTGAGTAGCTTCCGAGTTTCTCCAATGCAAGTCATGGTACAAAATCCCTGCAAGGAATCTTGGGGATGGCTCCTGTTTTGTCCCTTTGATCAGCTTATGCATACTGTAGCATTAACTGGTGTGTTTTTGTGATGTACATTAGTGCTTTTTTGAAGACAACCTCAACTGTCTTGTTGTAGAAAGCTAATTTTATAGTACATGAGATGATACTGAGCCAAGATGTGGGGATGGGGAGTGAAGTGCTCATGTGGGGAAACTTGGATGAAGGATTACAAAGGGGGTTAAACTAAAGAAGAGGCCACTCATGGCAAAATAGATGGGTACCCTATTCAGATGAGCAGATAAAGGGTCATAAATTGTGCAAAGGAGGAATTTTCAAGGAATATTGATTTAAGAAAGAAAAAAGGGTAAAATGAAAACACAAGGAGGATACAAGAACAGTACAAGTTACAATGTAGGAGTAGGAAAGTCACATACAATACAATAATTACATTCGCAAAGCACTCATTTATTTTATAGTTGTTTCATAGTGCTTTACAGCACATTGTCTATAGCACAACGGCAATATATACAATATAGGCCTACATACAATGCATAAAGAGAAAAGAATCATAAAACAAGAAGTAGGAAGGAAAGAAAGATTAGAATGAGAAGAAAAAAGAGAAATTTACCAAAAGTCAGAAAAAAATATTAAACTCAAACATCAAACTCACTAAAATTACAGGTACCTCGAATCAAGCATAATTGGGGGAATCGGGCTTTTTCATATATGGGCCCAAAACTATGGAATGGCCTACCAAAATCTCTTAGAGAAGCATCTTCCATTGATAGTTTCAAAAAGAATCTCAAGACATATATTTTTAATTTGAATTGAAAATATTGTATATCTGTATGTATAGTATGTGTAGCTTCTCCAACGTAAATAAGCTACAGGGAGGTTGATTCGAACGCACTCCTTCAATAAACAAACAGTCACAACAATAAGTGCGGTTCCAATCCGTTTAATCGTCGTTGAACGTAAACGTAGAACATCGTATGAAACATGGAATATACACGTGCTTGTTGGAAGTCATACATAGAATGAAGCGTGGAGTGTAAACTTGAAGTGTAAACACGGAGTGAATGTAGCGGAGTGGAGTGTATTGGAGTGAAGTGTATTGGCGTGGAGTGTATTGGCGTGGAGTGTATTGGCGTGGAGTGTATTGGCGTGGAGTGGTTCGCTGAAATGCAATAAGAAGTTAAACATAATAAATGCAAGTTCAGCGTATAATATACACTATATACAACATCTTGTACTAACATAACTTGATGTTCACAATCACTGAATATGCATATATTGTACATATTAACCATGAAGTTACTAATTACAACTAATAAATGAAACAGGAACACAGCATTGATACATGACTGTGGTATACAACACTAATATGTACAATGTTGCTTATAATTGACTATGCACCTTGCAATCAAGTGCTTAATCCTAAAATTAACACGCACCTAAAACGATACTAACTTTAATCCTGATTAAGCTACTGTGCGAACAACCCTCACTGCGGAGGAGAACTGTTCCTATGGCAACAGTATCTTTCTTGGACTTTCTACCACAACGCAGTGCACCGAACAAACAACGTACCCCTGTGTGTGTGTACTCCTTCCTGAATACATGTACCTAATTTCACTACGCACACAAATACACTGACATACACAGTTAGGTTCATAGAAAGCTACAGACAAACTTTGAAACTTCTTATAACTACTTCAAACTCTCATAAACATGCGATATAAGATTGGAATATATCTACAATGAACATAATAGTGTATTCTACTATTCACATGTACAATTATGCAGTATTAACCCTAACTTAGGCAACAAACAAAGCCCTGCACTGGCCTATTCTCCTTCCGTCTCTCACTCTCTCTCTCTCTCCACACTGGAGAGTATATACCAACACAGTGCAGGCATAATATTTACACACACAGAGTGCACTGACCGTCCGTGCACGCATAGCTAATGCAAACTTTCTTATGTTCCGATGAAATCTTACTAACTTTTTGAGGATTAATTCTCATTAATTACACTCAACATAATGCTACAATTAACATCAATAATGAAGATGACATATATTAAATTCAGTGTTTGACTCACCAATTGTTTGGCCTCTTGGTTTCCACAAATTCTTGGTGTAAAAGTTCCTAAACATGAAAGATGATGTTGGCCGTTGGACTTTCCTTTGTCTTAGTGATGTGGCTATGGTGAGGAGTTGGCATCTCCTACCAGCCTTGGGCTAATTTGCATGTTTGCCTAAGGTGTTATCCAATGAGCAAACTGTTGCTATGTGGACTTGGCCTTGCTAGGATTGGGCTTGACCAACTGTAGGCCTATTTCATTTTGGGGGGACTGTTACCAGGGGAGAAAAATGGGTCTTCTTTGCATAAATTTGCATAGACTCATAGTTTTAGTCTTTTCATTACAGACCCATCTCATTCATGCCGCAACATACCGGCCCCAATGAGCTAACTATCAATTTAGATCATTCCAAAATTTACTTAGCGGCATACATATTAAATCTGATTACATTCGTTCATTAATTCATACCTCGTTCACAGCGTGAATGAAACTCAATTAACCTTGTAACATACAAGAACATACAGAAATATAACGATCTCAAGTACTATAATTCATAACACAATGACTCTGTGTCAATCATATACTTCCATTCACTAGATCAATTACTGTAAACGATCAATTCTTTGATAATTCTTGTAGCAGGCACAGTTTTTCTACAGGTCTCCTAAAGTGCTTGTGGCCAACTCTCACCTCCACCTGTCTCACTCCACCATCCCTTCCTGGGAAAACCTCAACAACCCTCCCCAATGACCACTGTCCACGTGGAAGGTTGTCGGCCACGACCAAGACCAAATCATGCTAATTACACAACGAAGGATGTAATTGTCCTATTACTACTTAACACATGCTTCAGCATTATTTTACAAACTGTACATCACACAATGTTGCATGAACAACTTGATAAACATAACAGATGTACCATATGTTTCCTGATGCTTATGTCAATTTACGAATCTCCTCGTGCCTCCAAAAGGCACAACTTTGAGATAGGTCTCCTGAAGCTTTTCAGACCCACCCGTACATCAACTTGCCTGACCCTACCAAGCTTATCAGGGTACGTGGCCACAATCCTACCTAGAGGCCACTGCCCACGAGGCGCACAGTCATCTGCGACCAGGACTAGATCATCTTGCATGAAGTTTCGTTTGGATTTTGTCCATTTCTGCCTCTGTTGGAGGAGAGGTAGATATTCTTTGACCCAACGTTTCCAAAACTGGTCTACGAGGTACTGCACCTGACGCCATCTTCGACGGGTGTAACAGTCATCCTTGGTAAATATTCCAGGGGGCAGGGATGGACTCTTCCTCAGCAGTAGTAGATGATTGGGCGTAAGAGGCTCGTCGTCATGTGGGTCGGTATTCAGTTGCGTCAAGGGTCTGGCATTTAGAATGGCCTCTACCTCAGTCATGAACGTCATCAACGCCTCGTCTGTGATGAGCTGCTGGTTCAGGAGGCCTTCAAGAATCTTACGGACAGAACGTATTACACGCTCCCAAACTCCTCCCATATGACTTGCTCCTGGAGGGTTGAATTGCCATTCGATTCCCTTTTGGCTTAGGAATCTTCCAATCTTGCTGCTGTTCAGCGATGCAAGACTTTCTTTCAATTCCTTGTGCCCGCTTCTGAAGTTTGTTCCGTTGTCACTGAATATCTTTACGGGGTATCCCCTACGGCTGATGAATCGTCTCAGAGCGAACACAAAGGAATCGGTATCCAAGGAGTGTGCTACCTCCAGATGTACTGCTCTTGAAGCAAGGCAGGTGAACACACATCCGTATCTTTTCACCTCACTGCGACCTCTCTTTACTCGGAATGGCCCGAAGAAGTCAACTCCTGTGTAGGTGAAAGGAGGCTTATCTGGAGTGACCCGTTCTGTAGGAAGGTCAGCCATGAGTTGTTGTCCTCGCTGTGAGCTTCTCTTCTTGCACTGCAGACAATTTCCCAATACCTTGCGAACGGTAGCACCACCTCGGATTACCCAGTACTTTTCTCTGAGTGCAGTCCACGTCATGCCGGCGCCTGAGTGTCCAACATCGTGGTGGTAGTGGGAGACGAGCAAGGCAGTCACGTGGTGATCATGAGGGAGAATCAGTGGGTGTTTCAGATCATCTGAGAGCGGGGATTTTCCTAGTCTTCCTCCAACTTTGAGCACTCCTTCAACGTTGATGGGGTTTAATTTGTCTAGTGTGCTTGACTTTGGAGGTGTTCCTTTCTTTCCTTCACTTGTCATTTCTGCTGGAAAGGCTTTTCTCTGCACTCGCTTGATTATTTCCAGCTCTGCGTCTTCTAGCTCCTTTGCTGTGAAGTGTCCCGTTCTCACACTTCCTGCATCACCCTTGTGTCGCAGAAATGCCTTGTAGCGCAGTATCCATGCGAAAGCCCTCTTGAGTTTGTTCCATGAAGAGAACCTGGTTAACAGCTCCTCTAGGCTGTCAGTTGACGTCACTGCATTCACGTTAGCCTTCTTCACCTCCACATCATCTTGTGGGATGTCCTGCAGAACCTCTGGAGGGGTTGGCCAATTTTCTTCCTCTTGCCACAGGAAGTTCGGACCCTTCAGCCAACGTGGATTTTTCACCATCTCCGTTGCTGTCATGCCACGGGATCCATCATCAGCTGGATTGGATGCTGTGTCCACATGACGCCATTGTGATGGTGTGGACGCGCTGTGAATTTTAGCAACACGATTTGCCACGAAGGTTTTAAATCGTCTGCTCTCATTCCGGATGTACTGTAACACCGACGTCGAGTCAGTCCAGTATGTTGTGTCCGTGACCTCAATTTCCAATTCGTCCTTGATGAATCGATCCACGGTCACTGCCAGGACAGCCGCCATCAACTCTAGTCTTGGGATGGAAACAGACTTCGAAGGTGCCAGTCTGGATTTCCCCATGAGGAAAGAACAGTGCACCTTCCCTGTGATGTCTGTCAGACGTAGATAAGCTACCGATGCATAGCCTAGTTCTGATGCATCACAGAAGTGATGAAGCTGTGCTGATGCGATTTCCTGGAAATCTCCCAGCTTGACACATCTTGGTATCTTGAGGCCAGTCAGTTTGGGGAGATCCTGCATCCAGTTTCTCCATTCCCTCTGTTCCTCTTCAGAGATTGGTTCATCCCATGATAGGCCTCGTCTACATAGTCGCTGAATCAGCACTTTAGCTGTGAGGACAAAGGGTGCTACGAATCCTAGCGGGTCGTAGAGGGAGCTCGTAATGGAAAGGATGCCACGTCTTGTTGCAGGCTTCTCCTTCATGCTGACCTTGAATCCAAAGGCATCTATTTCAACATTCCACAGGATGCCCAGCGTGCGCTCTTCAGGCAACTCATCAAGTTCAAGACTTGTCACCGATGCTGCCCTGTCGGATTCGGGTATCGCCGCCAGAACGTCACGGTCGTTGCTCAGCCACTTTGTGAGCCGGAAACCACCCTCTTGTAGCAGCTTCTTCAGATCTTCCACCAGTTTCATGGCTGCCTCTTTGTCCTTCACCGACTTCAAACAGTCGTCGACGTAGAAGTTTTTCCGTACTGTGTCGACTACAGTCTGGTCGTACTCTCCCTGGTGGTCTTCAGCTGTCTTTTGAAGTGCAAATCCAGCACAGCTGGGTGAGGACGTTGCACCAAACAGGTGCACCTTCATCCTGTACTCCTCTGGTTCTGATGAAAGATCTCCATTTTCCCACCAGAGGAAACGTAACGCGTCACAGTCTCGTTTTGGGACCTTCACTTGGTGGAACATGGCTTCCACGTCGCTCACCACTGCAATCGGTTCTTGTCTGAATCGCAGCAGTACTCCCACCAAGTTGTTTGTGAGGTCCGGTCCTTGTAAGAGTTCGTCATTGAGAGAGGTACCCTGGCATTTTGCTGCACAGTCAAAGACAACCCTGACCTTTTCAGGCTTCTGTGGATGAACCACTGCATGATGTGGGAGGTACCATATACCCGATGTACGTTCCTCAGTGTTCTTCCCTGACTGCTGGTTTTCTTGTTTCTGAGTCGGCACCTTTTCTGCGTACCCCTTCGTAACGTAGTCTTCGACGGTTGCTGTGTACTTCGAGTGGAGCATGTCGTCCTTTTCAAGTTTTTTCTTTAGGTACCGAAGTCTTGCTTGTGCCAGATGTCGGTTATTTGGCAAACTTGGGGGATAGTGGCGCCATGGCAGACCAACCTCGTAATGACCGTCAATGATAGTAGCACTTTCCTTCATGATCTGCAGTGCGCGTCGGTCTTCAACAGAGTCGGCTGTCTTCTCGTCAACCAAGTATCCTCCATAATCTGACTCCCAGAACCGCTTGAGTTGATTCTGGAGAGGATCTTCAAGAGAGGTGAAGTTGACGCTTGCTGAAGATCGTTCCCCTGTTGATGTTGGTCCCATCAGCGTCCATCCTAGGGGGCACCGTATGGCGTAGGGTTCCTTCCTCTTACCCCTTCTTTGCTCCATAACCCAGAATGCTTCTGGGGTGTCCCCACCGATTAGGAGCTTGATCTCTCTTTGGTCAATGGAAGGGAAGGTTATTCCCCTCAGATGATCCCATCTCCTGATACTTTCTTTGTTGGGGATAAGGCTGTTTGAGATGGGTAACGTATCCACTGTCCAGACACGTGGGAGATCAATTTCTTCTTTGCCATCAAGACCTTGGACGGTGAAGCCCACTTCGAGGCCATCTTTCTGGGTGTGAGCTCCGTTGACTGTCATCAACTCAAACTTTCTCCTTTTCCCCTTGAGTCCAAGCTCGTCAACCAGGCTTGCATCGCATAGGGACACGTCGCTTCCCTCATCAAGCAGTGCCCATGTCTCCACCATCTTGACACCGGCATGGATTCTGACCGGCACAACCCGTAAGCACACCTTAAGATGTGTGGACTTGCCGCTGTTTGAGTAATTGTTACCCTTTGATTCATCAGCTTGCTTTGGTTGGTCACCGGCCCCAGTTATCACAAGCTCTTCCGATGATTTGGCACCTTGATTTGTCACTGTGCTCGATTTCTGCCCTTGTGGCCCTTCATGACTGCTCTTTGAGGCGTGGAAATGAAGGAGGGTGTGGTGCTTCCACTTACAGCCTTCGACCTTACAGTTGCTGTCCTGCCTGCACTCCCTGGCCAGGTGGCCTGGCTTGAAGCAGTTGTCACACAGCCTTGCCTGTCGTATCACCTTCAACCTTTCATTGCGGGACATTTGCTTGAAGCGCTGGCATGATGTCAAGCTGTGTGACTGAGAACAGCATGTGCACCTCCACTGGGATGTTTGTTTTGGTGATTGCCCTTGCGTGGTTAGCGTTGTTCGTTTGACACTACTCGCGAACTTCTTGCCATCCTTGGGGGTAGTCGTCTTGCCCTTGCCTATGTTCTGACCAAACATGTTTGAGGAGAGCTGGGCACACTCTTCGATGTAATCAGCCATCATCGAGAAGGTCGGTGACACCCGCTGCTTCATCATGGTGTGTGCTCGTTTTGCCCACTCTGCTTGCATGTGCATAGGAAGGAGCTGTTGGATCCGCAGCAGGTTATCCGAGCTGTCCATATCAGCCCGGAATCCCATGTGCGACAAGACCATCTCGCATCGCCGCATGGCCCTGGTGAGGTCCCACAGAGCAGCTCCATCGTTGGGTCTTATTTGCTGACGACTCAGCACTTTCCTCATGTGGGCAGTGGTCACCAGGAAGGGCTGCCCGAACTGGTCATGAAGGATTTCCCTGGCCTTTCTGTATCCCTCTGGACCTAGAAATGTGCAATTCTCAATGCTATCTCTGGCCTTCCCTGCACAGAACTGTATTAGATACATCAATTTCATTTTATCATTAACTGGTTTACACTCAATAGTGGCCTCGAACTTGTTAATGAAACTACAATATTCTAATGGATTGCCATCAAATTGTGTCAGGTCAGACTTTGGCATGTTCATGGCCAGATCAACAGCTGAGAAAATGTCAGGCAATGTAGAGTTATTCACGTTAGCGTTTACAGGGGTTGGGCTTACATCAACATTTACACGGGCATTTGATCGATCATTTGCATTCCAAACAGGGGCATTAGGATTTAATTTCTTCTTTACATCTACGTTACGCACACTACGTGCTATGGAGGCACTCACCTCACTGGCGCAATTACCTTCAATTTCTTCTTGAAGTAACTGAGCCTCTACTTGTGCCTGTTGCATTTCATTTGCCACCTCTACAGCAGCAAGTTCTTGCTCAAGCTTCATTTGAGCAATCTTGAGTTCTTGTGTCCTTTTCATTTGTTCGAGCTTAAGTTTCGCGACTTGAGCCTTGATCATAGCATCCCTCAGTCTGGCGCTGGATGTGGTGCTTGTTGAGCGCCGAGATGACCTACTGCTCCTGGTTGCGGAAGACTGCAGCGACGCGTTGTCGTCATCGTCGTCCCCGCCTTCGTCCAGTTGCGTCGTCTCCCGCACGCTCTCCTTGGCCTTCCCCATCCAGCTCGCCAGCCTGACGTCAAACTCTTCCTTGTTCCTCCGCCTGGATTGGAATTCCTCCAGCGCGGATTCTGCTTCCTGGCCAGTTAGCCGTGCATGATACTCCCCAAAGCGTTCTTTATACGATTTGAAAGTGTCATCTAACTGGCCAGCCTTATTTACAACGGCCTCATAATTGTCCGTGCTTAACATACAGCTTTCCAGTTCCTTGAACTTTCTTGTAAGGCTGCCAGCATAAGCACGGCACGACTGCTTGAGGGTCGTGACATCATCATCACCTTGGTCATCAGTTTGTGGAAGTCGCTCTGTATTGGTTGCCATATTGCGAATTCAGTTCTCTCTTCACGCGAAGTAAACACAATTCGCGAGCTTATGAACAAGAAATCACAAACTAGAGTCCCAAATTGCGAACTAATGTAGCTTCTCCAACGTAAATAAGCTACAGGGAGGTTGATTCGAACGCACTCCTTCAATAAACAAACAGTCACAACAATAAGTGCGGTTCCAATCCGTTTAATCGTCGTTGAACGTAAACGTAGAACATCGTATGAAACATGGAATATACACGTGCTTGTTGGAAGTCATACATAGAATGAAGCGTGGAGTGTAAACTTGAAGTGTAAACACGGAGTGAATGTAGCGGAGTGGAGTGTATTGGAGTGAAGTGTATTGGCGTGGAGTGTATTGGCGTGGAGTGTATTGGCGTGGAGTGTATTGGCGTGGAGTGGTTCGCTGAAATGCAATAAGAAGTTAAACATAATAAATGCAAGTTCAGCGTATAATATACACTATATACAACATCTTGTACTAACATAACTTGATGTTCACAATCACTGAATATGCATATATTGTACATATTAACCATGAAGTTACTAATTACAACTAATAAATGAAACAGGAACACAGCATTGATACATGACTGTGGTATACAACACTAATATGTACAATGTTGCTTATAATTGACTATGCACCTTGCAATCAAGTGCTTAATCCTAAAATTAACACGCACCTAAAACGATACTAACTTTAATCCTGATTAAGCTACTGTGCGAACAACCCTCACTGCGGAGGAGAACTGTTCCTATGGCAACAGTATCTTTCTTGGACTTTCTACCACAACGCAGTGCACCGAACAAACAACGTACCCCTGTGTGTGTGTACTCCTTCCTGAATACATGTACCTAATTTCACTACGCACACAAATACACTGACATACACAGTTAGGTTCATAGAAAGCTACAGACAAACTTTGAAACTTCTTATAACTACTTCAAACTCTCATAAACATGCGATATAAGATTGGAATATATCTACAATGAACATAATAGTGTATTCTACTATTCACATGTACAATTATGCAGTATTAACCCTAACTTAGGCAACAAACAAAGCCCTGCACTGGCCTATTCTCCTTCCGTCTCTCACTCTCTCTCTCTCTCCACACTGGAGAGTATATACCAACACAGTGCAGGCATAATATTTACACACACAGAGTGCACTGACCGTCCGTGCACGCATAGCTAATGCAAACTTTCTTATGTTCCGATGAAATCTTACTAACTTTTTGAGGATTAATTCTCATTAATTACACTCAACATAATGCTACAATTAACATCAATAATGAAGATGACATATATTAAATTCAGTGTTTGACTCACCAATTGTTTGGCCTCTTGGTTTCCACAAATTCTTGGTGTAAAAGTTCCTAAACATGAAAGATGATGTTGGCCGTTGGACTTTCCTTTGTCTTAGTGATGTGGCTATGGTGAGGAGTTGGCATCTCCTACCAGCCTTGGGCTAATTTGCATGTTTGCCTAAGGTGTTATCCAATGAGCAAACTGTTGCTATGTGGACTTGGCCTTGCTAGGATTGGGCTTGACCAACTGTAGGCCTATTTCATTTTGGGGGGACTGTTACCAGGGGAGAAAAATGGGTCTTCTTTGCATAAATTTGCATAGACTCATAGTTTTAGTCTTTTCATTACAGACCCATCTCATTCATGCCGCAACAGTATGTGTACGTATATAGGACTATTGTTTGTTGGTTTATTGTCTTATTATTTTCTGTGATACTGTTGTAATGTGACACAATATGTATACTCTGTTCTATAGCGCCTTGAGTATCTTTTTTAAGTAGAAATGTGCGCTTTATAAGAGTCTCACTATTATTATTATTATTATTAAATACTAGGAATGAATTAAACACACACACACACATAAACAAGGGAAAGAACACAGTGTCCATAAAGAAGTATAGGCCTATTCACTCATTGAGGACCAACGCGCATTTCTCATAGTATAGGCCTACTCGGAACTAGTTTTCAATGAGTTAAGAAAGGACACAAAGACATAAATCAGAAAATACCTGAAGCTTAAAGAAGAAAAATAGAGTAGAATAAGCTTGCAAGTACCACAATTTTGTAGGGCCTACTGTATACATTCCAATCTCCAGACTGGAACAGTGTCACAGACTTAAAGGACAAGTTCACCTTCATAAACATAAGGATTGAGAAAATGCAACAATATTAGTAGAACACATCAGTGAAAGTTTGAGGAAAATTGGACAATCGATGCAAAAGTTATGAATTTTTTAAATTTTTGTGTTGGAACCGCTGGATGAGGAGACTACTACAGCTTGTGAGTCATATGCGTACAACAGTATAAAGAAAATATAAAAGAAAATTCAACATATTTTCACTTTTTTCGCATAATAAAAGAGCAATTGACTTGCCTCTTTCTAAGGGCAGGGGGAATAATATTACCTACAACATGTATCGGTAACGAGTCAGGGGAATGTGTACTTTTGTCAAAAGATGGAATTTTGTGAAATTCTCTTTATATTTTCCTTATATTGTTGTACGCATGTGACATCTAAGTTATTCATACACTGCAGTAGTCTTCTCATCCAGCGGGTACTGCACAAAAACTTCAAAAAATCATAACTTTTGAACGGATTGTCTGATTTTCCTCAAACTTTCAATGATGTGTTCTACTAATATTGCTACATTCTCTCAATCCTTATGTTTATGAAGGTGAACTTGTCCTTTAAGATAATACCCTTATGGAATTAGACGAGACAACTGCACAGAGTATCAACGTGCAGAACAGTATGTTTCCTCTTCCTATACCAATGTAAATGGCAAAGAACCAAGTATCAATCCATAAAAAGAAAATTTGCATGTGAATGCAGGCTTGACTTTTCAGCCTCAATAGACTTTGACAGGCTCCGGTGAACTCCGTGCTAAATAAACCAAGGTCATTCAACTGAACACAGAAGAACAATCAGTGTACTCGCACTGTTCCGCACTGACTGTCGTAAACAGACAATAAAACTCAAGAGCTAGCTATAGCTGTGTCACATGCACGACCAAAATGAAACTCGTCTGTTGACTGTTTAATGTAGTACATGCATGTTACGAGTAATCAGGAAAGTTTTGCCTATTTGAAGCAAACTAGTCCCACATTTCTCTTGTCGCGTGGGACCAATCATGGTCCAAACAAAGATGTAGAGACACATCCAACAGAGGATTTGCTTTGGTTTGGGGTCTTCTGAGCAGTTGGATATAGCTACAGAACATGTTTGGGGTGGCAGAGTTTTTACTTGTTTCTGTATCCACTTCTGCAGCAAACCATGCGGCTATAACGTGTACAGAGCGTGCATAATATGTACATACTTATTCTTGAGAGTAATAAATGCATATCAAGAGCGGCATTCTCGATTGAGGATCAAGCAGTTGTGTGTGTAACTTCATAATTTTTCTGCAGTGTGGTGTATTCTCATTACAGAACATTTTGTTAAGTTTCAAAGGGAAGGGAGAAACTTCACACTCTGATTTGTAAATTTTTGCGCAAAGTTCCCTGGGCAAGTTGGTATGAAAGGTTGCTACACAACCTTCTCCGTAATTCTGTGAGTTTTCTTAAAACTGCATGAGTTTTCAAACCTACTGACAATGTCCCTGATAGCAAGGAGGTTACCCTGAGCATGACACAATATTCTTCATAATATTACCTCATAATGAAATGATTTCATTTATCCAGGGTAGTCTCACCAGTGTTAGCCACGCTCACCCAAGGGGCCCTGCCATTGTTTTCATCCAGGCATTACAAGGTACCAATTACTTGTTTCTTTAACAACCATGTAACCCTACAGAGGAACATTATGGGTAAAATAGTTTGAGCATTCTTCAAGATTCTCACTTAAAGCCACTATTTAACATTGGGAGCAGTGAATTTTAACAAATGTTCTAACTATCACATTTGATGCATATGTACAGTTCGTCGGTTGACAATGGTAAGGGCGTTTAAAGTTGTTACTAAACCCATAGTGTTCGAGACAACTTAAAGGACAAGTTCACCTTCATAAACATAAGGATTGAGAGAATGTAGCAATATTAGTAGAACACATCATTGAAAGTTTGAGGAAAATCGGACAATCCGTTCAAAAGTTATGAATTTTTGAAGTTTTTGTGCAGTAACCGCTGGATGAGAAGACTACTGCAGTGTGTGAAAAACTTAGATGTCACATGCGTACAACAATATAAGGAAAATATAAAGAGAATTTCACAAAATTTCATCTTATGAAAAAAGTACACATTCCCCCGACTCGTTACCAACAAATGTTATGGGTAATATCATTCCCCCTGCCTTTGGAAAGAGGCAAGTCAAGTGCTCTTTTATTATGCGAAAAAAGTGAAAATATGTTGAATTTTCTTTATATTTTCTTTATACTGTTGTACGCATATGACTCACAAGCTGTAGTAGTCTCCTCATCCAGCGGTTCCAAAACAGAAATTTTAAAAATTCATAACTTTTGCATCGATTGTCCAATTTTCCTCAAACTTTCACTGATGTGTTCTACTAATATTGTTGCATTCTCTCAATCCTTATGTTTATGAAGGTGAACTTGTCCTTTAATGCCCTTCTCATTCTCAACAGATGAGTTCAGCTGTATCACAATTCACCCTGATGTACCAAAATTTTGCATAAAGCCGCAAATATACGGAGATATCTCAATAAACTGTCACAGCAAAGGTTTACTCTAGACACAGTTTTTTGTTAAACTTTTATTCACATTTTGTATATCTAACAAAACTTAACATTGATTATACATTTGCTTGTCAGTTACTTTTATCCCTAACTCACATTTCTGAACTATTTTGAAGCACCAAATCTGTGTTTGTTTCTTATCTGCAAATGTTGTCAAGGCGTTTCAATGTGTAAACAAACAACTTCTTTTTGTTTTGATTTGAGGTGAAGATGAATCCATTGAAGATTTTTTTTTCTTTTTGACTGGAATAACCTCACAATGATGACTTCAAATGGGAAAGGGTTACAGTGAATGAATTATCCATAAAAGAATCATTACTTTTGAAAATCATGTAGAAAACTCAGTGTGTGCAAACTGCCACTGTTTACCAGGATGATCTTGGACATGAACTTTTGTAGAAACAATAATCGGAAAACCTACTTCTTGCCAAAAATCTGTTTAACCCCTTGTATGCTTTGAGTGCTGATTGACACAGAAAACTCCATACCATTGTACACACTGTCCAAAGTCCCTGGCACAGAATGAGTTAATGAAGAATCAAAGCAAGGACAATTTCAGAATTTGGTACCTTTTGCTAATTTATAACAAGATTAAAAAGGTTTACTATGAAGGTTAAACTAAAGGAATATTCTATGTGCATTTCTCAACGAACTTCCAGGAGGTTGTACACTTAAAGACATGCAAAAACTATTTCTCTATCAAGGCAACTTGGGCAGGAATATCAAAAGAAAGTCTAAAAAACTGCTGAAAATTATCAAAAAACTTCTTTCAAGATTTTCTTTCAAGATGATCAAGATGAGTGTGAGGAATTTATTTCTGTTCCATAAAAGGAAAGGTTCCTGCTAAAAAAAAAGAAAGAAAGAAAACAAATTGTCTGCAAATAAATGTGAAGTACTCAGATAGCATTAAATTTCGCTTTCTGTTCTGTTGCTATCAACGAATGTATGTCTTGAAAGAAAATTCATTTTCTTTTCTTTTCTTTTTTATTTTGTTCCTTTCCCAACCTTTCTAACTCAAAATTAGAAATGACTCAAAAGTAGAAAAGAAAGCACTTCCCATAAAAGTGTGTAGTAAATTTATCATGAAAATCTTGGAAACTCTTATTGAAACAAGTGCCAAGAATGGTAAAAAATTCAGATTCTTTCCTCCAAATTCAGAATGTGGTTTAATCGATCCAGGGTAGCATCAGCAATGTCGGCACTGCTCTTCCAGAGGGCCCTGCTGTCATTATTAATCTCAAGATTGCTAGGTACTCACTTAGACACCTGTATCAAAGAGGGGGGCAAAATGGGTGAAAAATTTTCCAAACATTTATGTGCCAGACGGGGACTGATGACTGGATTTTGTGTTAAAGAGCCTTTTTATAAAAAGCTACCACAATCCTCACATTTATTTGGACTCAAGTCAAAGCTATTTTTGTCATGGAAAATATCTGTAAATAACACTTCAGGAGTAAGTATACCTGTGAGACTTTTTTCTTTAAAGGGTGTGTACAGTTCTGGTCAAGGTGAGGATTTAGCTTTTCACATTTTGCGAGATATTCAGAAACCACTCCATGATATGTCAAGAGCATGCGATTCTAAGGGGTATCAAAAGTTTATTTGATGAAAATCAGTTTTGAAATGGCTGAGATATCCAAAAACACGGTGAAACAAAGAGATCCTAATAAAGTTGTGGCATGTCGCCTTTTATTATGAATGATATGAATGTTGTATTCAATGCAGAACTTGAAAAGGTGTATTCCTGGTTTTTATCCAACAAACTCACTATTAATTTTGAAAAAACAAATTTTATGATATTTAGACCTCAGCAATTACAGCTAGATACAGCTTTGTTTGATTTATCCATTAATGACCAAAAAATAAGTAATGTTAAAAAAATAAAGTTTCTTGGTGTCATTATTGACGAACATCTCACATGGAAAGATCAAGTGCAAAATATTTCAGGTAAAATAGCAAAAGCAGTGGGTATTTTAAACAGATTGAAGAGCTTGCTTCCTCTTCGAATTATGTTAAATATTTATAATACTTTGGTTTTGCCACATCTTTCATATTGTACTGTTGTATGGGGAAACTGCTCTAAATATCTTTTGGACAGATTGCTTGTTTTGCAGAAACGTGCAGTCCGTTGTGTCTCAAACTCTCACTTTTTAGCTCCAACAAACCCTTTGTTTGAGAAATTGAAGGTTTTAAAGGTCTTAGATTTGTATACATTGCAGGCAGCATGCTTCATGTACAAATTTTCTAGGGATTTACTGCCTGATGTTTTTAAAGAGTATTTTATTTGTAATAACAAAGTTAATTTGTATAGAACTAGAAACTCTGATAAATTGTATGTACCATTTTACCGTCTTAGCCTGTCAAGAAAGTCAATAAGGTATACAGGCCCAAAAATATGGAACTCAATTACCCCCAGTTTGAAATCATGCCCCACCATTTCATCATTCAAAAGACAGTTTAAGTTACAGTTGATTAATGCATACCGGTATTGTTCATAGAACTGTACTGTGTCTATACAGTGCACTGGCTGATTCTCGGCATGTGTTGTTCTGTGTTCTCTGTTCGGGCGCCTGCTCGGTGACCTTCACCCCGGCGCGCTGGCGGGGTGCGCGCGCCGGGGTGGGGGTCGCCGGGCGGCCGCCTCGGGTGGAGGATGTAGGGTGGTACAGGTTGGGAATCGCGCGCGTGCCTGTGGTGATTATGATCGGAGCCTTCTACATTCATTGTACAATGTATTACAATTATTCTTTTACACTGTACTCAGTACATGTATCGTAATGGAGAGCTCTGATCATGTTGGAAGTGGTGCGCCCTCAGTGGCGGGGCGTGGCTCACGATATTGCTTGGCATAAATGTACACACTGAAGAATCACGATTATACAGCTGCACACCATATTCAATGATACTCGGTATTATGATGATATGTATTTTTTTTTTTTTTGTCTTTGTCGATTCTTATAGAATATTATATGCTCAAACCATATATATATTTCTTAAATTGCATTCAATGATAATTCTTGCCCATTTTTGTCCCACCCTTTTTATGGTTGTTTTTGGTATGTCGTGGTTCCTTCCTTTTGGATGTGCTTTTTTTTTTCTTCTTCTTCTTCTTCTTCTTCTTGCCCCTATTTATTGCAAATCCAGTTCTTTTTTATGCGACTCATGATTTATGTAACAGTGTATAACGACATACAGTTTTAATATTGTATATTTGCTCAGGGGATCAGCCTCGAAAGGCCAATGGCCTACTGCTGATCTCCTCCACCATTTATTTTAATTGTTATGTCAATCTGGAACACACACTTTTTAACTTTTAACTGTGATTATGTATTTATCCAAAATAATTTTTGGTTTGTATGTATGTGTTAGAACTGATTGATTGTGTATTTATATGTTTTTACCTGAACTGTGGAAATAAACTGAATTGAATTGAATTGAATTATTATCACTGTTTTGGATATCTCAGCCATTTGAAAACCAATTTTCTTCAAATAAACGTTGAATCCTTCTTAAAATCACATGCTCTTTCATATTTCATAAGAGGTTTCTCATTATCTCACTAGAGAATGTTAAAAACATGAATCCCCACCTCAACCAGTAATGTACAGTCCCTTTAAGTTTGTGACTGTTACAATAAGTACTCATTTAAATAAGAGAGCTGAAAACTTGATATCGAACCTTTTCTGTTTCTCTATCTTATTTCTATCCTATCATCTTTGAGTGTGGCTTGAGCATTTTATCTATTGGGTTTGGTGTAATATAAATTGTAACTTTTAATCATTCTTACTATGCAGAGAGTAGCTTTCACATTTACCTTTCATATAAAGTCACAGACGTTTCATAAGTCATTCCAAACTAAAACACTGAGAACATGCTTTTGTGCAAGTCTTGAACCCCTCAGCATGAAACACTGTCTTGAATTTTATCACAAGAGGGCAGCAATCAGCCTATCCCTTTACAGCAAAGTTGAGTGTGGGGTGTGTAGTTCTGTGTGTAACACATCAATTCAGCTACCAGCCAGCATCTGCATTGACTGACTGATTGTTTGTTTGGTTGGTTTTCTTTTGTTTGTTTGTTTGTTTTTCTTTTGTTTGTTTATGTGTTATTTTCTTTTTCAGCAAAAATGGATAAATATGCATAACAAAGGACTAAAAGCAGAATCAAACTAGAAATGTCGCTAAGGCGACTGCTATGCCTCCGCCATAATGCATGATTCTCCTAATAGGTCTATAGTACATGTGGACAATGTATAATTACATTTTCACAATATTGGCAAAATATTGAAATTACTTGTTTGTCACAAATGTGTTGAATGTTCACCTTCCTTTACCTAGGTTTAATTAGATGAATAGGAGAGCATGTATTTGGGGATTCAAGGACTTTAACTTGACTTTGACCCATTCATAAGTGTATGAATACTGTAATTTTCAAGGTATGGAGAAAAAGTGTAATTTCTGTATTGAAAAGTACACTGTTACCATTTTCTTTTGGCCTTTGACCCTAAAATTCATAGGATAATCACTGTCAGGCAGAACATGCATAAATATGTAGTAAGTTTCAAGATAACTTGAGCAACTTCTGAGATATGGAGGAAAAAGTTAGTTCAGCACTTTCCCTTGATCTTTGACCTTTTGACCTTTGAGGCAAATCCCCCCCCCCCAAAAAAAAAAGAGAAAAAGAAAATTTCCACGTAATCTAGGTTATACATGCATACACCAAGTGCAAAAAAAAAAAAAAAAAAAATTGCTGGCATTACAGAAATACATGTATGAGGGAAATAGTAAAAATTTGAAGTGTTGCACTTGACCTTTGACCCCTGACCTTTGACCCTATGAACCCTAGATTCTCTAGATAATAACTGCCAGTCAGTACATGTATATATACTATGTTCCAGGAAGATACCTTGAACAATTTCCAAGGTACAGAGAAAAAAGCGAAGTTTTAATATTTTAACTTGACCTTTTGACCTTTTGACCTTTGACCTCATGACCCAAAACTTTCACCAGAGAATCTTAATTGGGTAATACATGTATACACTAAGTTTCAAGAAAATATCTTCAGGCATTGCATAGATATGGAGGAAATAGTGAAAATTTACGTATTTGACCTTGACCTTTTGACCTTTGACCTTGACCATGTGCACCCAAAAGTTGATAGGCACAACTTCACCCCCTAATACACATACATGCCAAGTTTCATTAGGATACCTTAAAAGGTTTTGATAGTTACCCTGTCCACAAAATTTATTACGGACGGACGGAAGGACGGACGGACAGACGGAAGGACGGACGGACGGACGGACGGAAGGACGGACGGACGGACGGACGGACGGACGGACAACCCGAAAACATAATGCCTCCGGCACCACTTCGTGGCGGAGGCATAACAAAGTAGCTGGGTGAAAATAAGGCAGAGTATGCGGATTGACAGGGGGAAAATGACTCTGTAGTTCCAGTTCATAGGAGTGGAATTCCCTGATGTAGCACACCATACAAACACACACACCAAAGAGTAATCCACACTACAATTGTACCTTGTAGAGTATCAAGCTTAATCCTGTATTATGCCTATATGCATCCAAATATGCCTGCCCAAGATATGAGGTATAGTGGATAAGACTCATCATTTTCAAAGGGAGGTCCAGCCATTCAAGTCCATCCTAGAGCTTAAAGGGTGTGTACAGTTCTGGTCGAGATGTAGATTTAGCTTTTAACATTTTGCAAGATATTCAGAAACCACTCTATGAGATGTCAAAGAGCATGCAGTTCTAAGGGGTATCAAAAGTTTATTCGATGAAAATCGGTTTTGAAATGGCTGAGATATCCAAAAACAAGGTGAAACAAAGAGATCCTAATAAAGTTGGGGCATGTCGCCTTTTATTATTAGCACTTTTTTTGGATATATCAGCCATTTGAAAACCGATTTTCATCAAATAAACGTTGAATCCTTCTTAAAATTATATGCTCTTTCATATTTCATAAGAGACTTTTCATTATCTCACTTAGGAATGTTCAAAACATGAATCCCTACCTCAACCAGTACTGTACAGTCCCTTTAAAGGGATAGTATAGTTTTGGTTGAGAGGAGGCTTCAGGTTTCCAACTTCTTTGTGAGCTTATGAGAAACCTCTTATGAATTTTAAAGAGCATACAATTCTGCTAATACAAATTTATTTGACAAAAATTAGTTTGTAAATGGCTGATATTCAATATGCAATCAATAAATGCCCATAATGATACCTGTCCAGCTGGGATGACACTTTTACCAGTCTGTGTGTGCCACTTTAATTCTTCTTGGATGTGGTGTGGAGTTTCCCTTTAACTCTTTCAGTGCCAGGGACTTTAGACAGTGTGTACAATGCTATGGGGTTTTCTGAACCAATCAGCACTCAATGCATGTAAAGGATTAAGCCAAGGTAGGAAAAACACTAACCCATTGAGGATGGGCTGACTAAATTGCTACACCATGCATTTCCCATAGACACCTGCCCGAGTATACTTTGGACTCGTCCTCAAAAGGCTAATCACTAGCAGGTTCCAAATTTACCAGTGGGGGAGGGGGTGGGAATGATGAGTGGGGAGGGGGGTGGGGTTTCCATGAGAATCGGGTGGGGGGAGCCAAAAAATTAATTTTCACTGATGAACTAACCAGACGCAAGGTTCTTTGGCAGTCTGCTGCTTATAATCTGGTCCCGCCATCATATCCATCATTAGCGAGCAGACTGCCAATACAGAACTAATTGGGAGTAATTAAAGACTGCGAATATCTTACGCGGAAGCCACAAGTAAAACAAAAAAAAAATCAAGAAGAAACAAAAAATCAAAGCCTAACATACACTGGAAAATACACTACTTTTGGCAATCATTCTAAAAACAAAACATCAAACACAGTTCTGGCACAAATAATATTTCTTTGCTTTTTTTTTCAGCAAGAATATTTGAGACAAAGATGTTGGAAATCAATCTGCAGAATTAAATATCATTTGAGAATGGAAAAAAAAAATTGAAAACCTTGTAATACAGTAAATCCAGCCTGCACATAATGTAAAGGATTGATAACTGGAAGTGTGCAATGAGGAGAAAGCTCACTAACCTTGCAAAATATGTTCTGAACTTTGAATGATGACGGTTTTTTTAAACAAATAATTGAGTATTTCTCTAGAGAAGTTCAGGGGGAAAATCTCTCAAAATGAGCATGGGTGTGACAAGTAACAACCCTTCCTCACACACTGCAAGGCAGATGTGGATGTGATATTAGCGACTAAAGTTCCATTCATGATTTGATCCAAACGTAAGGACCTGGCAAAAACTCCCTTCCCTACATTATATGTTCTAGGTACCAAATCAATATTAAGACAAATTAAATTACCGGTATAACAAATCACTGGAACTTGCTGCAGTATAACTCTTTTAATTTCTTCAGCAGTGTGGTTAACATTTCCCCTTACTCCTTTCTTAAAAAAAAAAAGAAAAAGAATTCACAGATCAATTTTATATTATCATTGATATAAACTATATAACATTTTGTATAAATACAAAACTAGCACAGTGTCTATACATGTATTATCCTTCCAAAGAAGCTCTTGGTGTCCAATTTTCCCAGAAGGACTTGGAATAGATAGAGTTCACATCTTTGTACTAATATGAACATCCTACATTGTACATGAATTCTTCATGTTTCACATATCAGTCTAGAAAGCATAATGATCGAGCCATACAGACAACAGAGAAAAGTACTACACAAGCTCATAAATAAATGCATAGAACCTGAAATCTAGACTATCAACTCTATTGGAGGTGAAACACACTGAGACAGACCTTATTCCTCTTCAGAGATTAGCTGTGGATGAAGAAATATCATATTTGTTCTCATTCAGCTGTGAATGTTTTGTTGACCTGAAAACAAGAAATATCCTTGCCCTAACAGAAAATTTTAGCTGGCTATGAGCTGCCTCTACAGGTCAAGGACACGATTCAAATTTGGTCTGTCTGTTTGATTGTTTGTTTGCTTGTTTGTTTGCTTGCCTGCTGGCTTGCTCGCTCACTGGATCTTTTTGTACCCTCCAGTAAAATGAACACCCGCTGAAGAGGGGGGGGGGGGGGGGGCTCCTATGTGACACTAATTGGGGTTTTAGTGATGGAAGGTGGGAAATCCAAACAAATATGGTATCAATGCTTGAAATGTTCAATCAAATTGGGTGCAAGATTGCTGCATGCAGCAGAATAGAAATCCAGTGTTGAATCAGTGTCAGGATCCAATCACAGTGTAGAAGCTCTACAGGACAATTTCAACTGCAGGTGTTTTGTTGTTGATGTTGTTATTAGGTGATCCGAGTATCCTCTCGGATCACCTTCTGTATCTGTACGGATTCTTTCTTCTTCTTCTTCTTCTTTCTTTATTTCTCCCCAAAAGTTGTGCAGAGGTTAGCTCAGAAAGTGTTATGCCTATCAAGTTCAAACTTATACCATGTATGTATCGTGTCACAAAGACGGCAATCGAACTAAAATCAAAGTGATCAGTCGACCGTGACGTCACTATGACGTCATTATATGAAAACACATTCTCAATTATATCTCATTAATGGAATGGAGTTTTTCAATGAAATTTACGTCACATATATTTCAAGTCAAACGCATTCTACTCATATTCTAAAAAAAACATCTATACCTGAAAACGTGCGCGTACGCGCGCGTTGAAATATTTGTATGCTCAAATCGAGCTCAAAATTTTTTTGCACACGTTTCAGAACATTTGGAGCATTTTTTGAAAAATTGAAAAAATCGGACGGACGCGTACGCGCGCGCGCATATACGCACGCACAGCTCATATGCAATAAAAATTTCCAATTTCTTCACACGGATCAGATGTCTGAAATGTCAAGGTATATTTCTACCAAGTTTCAAGTCAATCTGACTCAATATGACGTCATACGGGCCAATCAAAGTTGAAATTCCGCGCGCGCGTCAATGGCGATATACAGTGCAACTATGCCAAAAAACCGATGATTTTAAATCTGATTTTACTCGTCAGGATGAACGGTGACCTCCCATTTTCTTTACATATTTTGAAAGCTGATGAGTTGTACATGTCATTTCATGGGCTGGCTATGCTGACAAAATGATTAAAAGATATCAAATTTCTTAATAAAGTAAAAAAAGTAAATTTTCAAAATGACGTCATCAAATTTCAAATTCACTCGAGCGTATCTCACTTAAATTTCGCCAATTTGCACCCAGATTTCAGTATGTTGTAGCTTATGAAATGTTCTTTCATTAATGTAAAAACAACATTTTGATTGGATAACGTCATCACCTCGTAAAAATGTATTGAAAGTATCCTTGTAAAATTTGACCAGTTTACGTTTTATCTCTATGGGAGAGCAGTTTTTCTGGCAGTGAAAATTGACATGACTATTTTTTTCGAGCACTAGCTCACTTATGCTTCGGTGAATTTTTCCAAGATTTTAGTATGTTGTAGCTGAGACTTTGGGCTATCGTAAATGTGCCCTCCATTTTTTCGTACGACGTCGGCATCACGTCGAAAAACTTGGTTGAAAAATGGCACGTGGCTTCGATGCAACGTCATTTTGCTTAATACACAGGGCCTATGGAGCATGAAATAGGTCATTGCATAGCGCATCCGACTAGTAATCCGAAGGTCCCTGGTTCGAGGCTCACCCCTGCCAATATATTTTTTAAATTTTTTAAAACACTTTTTTCTTCTTTTTCTTTAATTAGTCTTAATCTCCTTTCCTAACTTTACCTTTTTCTGATTTTTTCATGCTTCTCCTTCAAATTTCTATAAGATTAACATAATTTTTTCTTTATTTTTCTTTCTTTCTACTACTTTCTGTGCAATAGATGAACAACAACAATGGCTATTAATCCCATATTTTGCACATGTTTTGTTCATGTCACGTACATTATTTCATAAGATAACAATTACTTGATCGGACACCATCTTGGGTATGTATATTAGGGTCAAAGGTCATAAATGTTTCATCCTGTATCTTGATGAATACATGTCCTATCTCTCCCATATTTTGCACACGCAAAAACCATGTTACAAGAATCATTTCACAAAATAACCACTTTTTGCTCAGATGCCATTTTGTCTGTGCAAATTGGGGTCAAAGGTCATATGTACTTCTTTCTTTATCTTCGTTATGACGTGTTATCTCTATGGGAGGGATTTTTTTTAAATGTGACAATTAACATGATTGTCTTTATCGAGCACTAGCTCACTTACCCATCAGTGAATTTCTCCCAGATTTTATTATGTTGTAGCTGAGACGTTACGCTATCGAGAGTGTGCCTTCGTTTTTTCATACAATGTCGGAATCATGTTAAAAACTTGGTTGAAATTAAAGCTTATCTTCGATGTATTGAGATATTTCTTTCTTTGTGCAACTTTCTTTGCAATAACTCAAGAAAAACAGCCCCTACCACCTCCATGTTTTGCACCTGTTTAGTTCATGTCACGTACCTTATTTCATAATATTACAACTACTTCATCGGACATCATCTTGGGTATGTAAAATAGGGTCAAAGGTCATAAATGTTTCATCTTGTGTCTTGGGGAATACATGTCCTATCTTTCCCATATTTTGCACACGCAAAGACCATATTGTGAGAATCATTTCACAAAATAACCACTTTTTCCTCAGATGCCATCTTGGGAGTGTAAAGGTGGGACAAAGGTCATATGTATTTGTTGCTGTATCTTCGTTATCTAGTGTATACAGAATTAGTACCAAAGATGGCAGACATGACTCCCTTTTCTAAATGAGAATCCAAACATGACACGGCCAATGTCTCTAAACACAGATGAAACCTGTATGGTCTTGCCTATTGCGATCATGATTCGAATCATTGATTAGAAAAAATCGGATCACCTTAATTTGTCAGTAATGACAAATTACAATCTCTAGTTGTAGTTGTTGTTATTATTGTTGTTGTTGTTGTTCTTGTTGTTCTTGTTCTTGTTCTTATTCTTGTTGCTGCTGCTGCTGTTGTTGTTTTTGTTGCATATTTACATAGTATAAGAGATACTGGACCATTCAGCTTACAGTCATATTGCTGTTTATGTTGTCATACAGGAATCAAACATTATTAAATAATTCCTTTAAGAATACATTGAGTCTAGTCAGCTAGTACAGAAAGGTGAACTTGGCCATTCAGGGGCATTGGGCCTGAAGGTTTTGGCAGATGGGTGTCCTCCATATTTCAGAGATGAAAAAAAAATCCATTGACAGGTGGTTACCAGTCAGGGTAAAATCCAACAAATCTGATGAATGTAATGAGAAGACGAAGGCCTCACCATCCCATAGCCTTCTGGAGCTAAAACCTCGTAACTATCACTGATGAGAAGATCAAAAGCACATCACAGGTTCCCATCAATCCCTCTTGAGCAGTAAGGAGCATCATTTCCCTGCAGAAGTGGTTGATAGGTCACCGTAAGCTCCGTTCCCTAGAATATGATTTGAAGGTCAATCCGTACACGACTGTTTCGTTTTGTAATTCTAGAAAATTATCCCTGGAAACTGCCAGAACGTTATTCAAATTGCGATTTAAATTACGATTCAAATCACCCTCCCCGATTCTAGTTTGCTTTCACACGGCTGAAATGTGCCACTCCTATTATGATTCTAGTGATGCATTACTGGAATCGCGATTCACATGACACACTCTCGGCACATGTGAAAACTAGCTTTATATTTCACCTTCATCAAGAACAAAGTCTTAGTTACAGTTGTACCAAGACTAATTCCCCTCATGACCTCTCTCCCTCCTCATAATCACCCAAAAGAAAAACAAAACAACAACAAAAAAAGAATCAGTCAGGGTAAATGATACATGAAGAGAGTGCAATTTCATGGGCTGCTTTTTCAATCAAAGCTTTCAAGCAAAACATGTTGCATGGATGACAGGTTTCCCTATAGATGCAGCGGCAAAACAGGGCATGTGTGACACAGCTACCTGTGCGTATTTTCCTGATACACACACACAGACAAGCACACAGACTGTATAACTGTCATGGAGCAAGCCCACTTCATAAGCTTAAAAAACACTGATGAAATCATTAGACAGCAAAGAAGAACAACAATCAATATACAAATGGTGTAATTATCCATAGGAACAAACTGGTAATGATGTTACAAAGATGGAGGATTGTAAGTTTCAGCAGAATAGCAAAAAAAAGTGCACAAACACACATGTATGCCATCTTAATAATAACAGTTTGGAATGTTTCAGATCACTGATCATCTGTGAATTCTGCAAAATGCAACTGATGGTCACAAAGTGAAGCAATATTGTCATTAAATACACATTGAAACAAGTGTATGTATAATATACACACAGCCATATAAATATACATACACAGGCACATTCATACCGTACAATACACACAGACGCACTCCTTGCACTGAACGTTTTGCACAGAGCAAAGCTTTCAAATGTGAATTCTTTGGCTATTTTTCGTGACAATTACTGCTTGCATGATATGTCCTTACAACGAACTGATGCAAAGCGCAGCACTTCAGAAAATGTTCTCTCTTTTTTTCAGTCAAACTGTCAAGTTACGTAGTAGGAGCCCACAGGCACGCTCCACTAGTAGGGCAAAACATGAACAGCTGTTTGTGGCAAATTTCTCTTTCTGATTAGCCAACGCTCAATGTACATTATGCCATTCAGAATAATGCATTTCAATTTCACACCGCAATGTCTGGATTAAGAAGATTATGTACCTGTTCTTAATTTTATCTAAATTTATGGAATTTTGCACTTAAGTGGTGGTTAAGAAGCAAAGTTCCTGGGGGGTGTTTCACAAAGCTGTTCGTAAAGTTACGAACGACTTACGAGCGACTGGTGATCAGTTCTGATGTGCTGAATTATGGAAATTCTGATAAGTATAGCACATCAGAACTGATCACCAGTCGCTCGTAAGTTGTTTGTAACTTTACGAACAGCTTTATGAAACAGGGTCCTGGTACTTTGATTATGACAGCAATGTACCGGAAGAATGACAAAACGTTCCCACACTATACCGGTACTACAAAAGCGGATAGTTTTCACACAAGAAATGTTTCACGCTCTGCCCAGCGAGATGAATTTGCTTGTTTTTACTTCCATGGAATCAAGACATCATGTAACGGTTCATATTAACAAGCAAAAATATTTGTGTGCTTTTATTTTCACGCTAGTTGATGGTCGTGAAAATTTCCACACTGCGAAAAAATTTCCACTTTTACAGTACTTTTTTTTTAATTGGCCAATTTCAGTCTTCCTTATGATTTACAATTTTGAATATGAGAGCAACCACATTATCAATATCAACACTCTCTAAAAAAATAAAAGAACAATATGTGAATGTTAATTGTTTCAGCAAATACCGGTACTTCTTGGGCAGTGCTTGAATTGAAAACACATTTACAATGTCAGGATTTTCTAATCAATGACACAATTCTGGCAAATACACCATACATTGTACATGCACATGCATGACTTTTTGTTGATTTTGCACTTTCTTGTGTGTTTCTGATTCTGCTTTTATTTTTTTAATGCTTTTTTGGCCATAGGCAAATCATTTTTACTAAATAAGGTGAAAGTTGACAAATCGCAGAAAATTGCCCCAGAACCACAAGGAGATTAACACTTCACAAAATCTGAGGAATCCATGTCTTTTGGTTCTTGACAACAACAACAAAAAAAAATGAAAAAAGATAAACAATTCATTAAAACAATCTTTGCATGCTTCTTTCCATGCATTTTGAGGTATCAATAGTTGTATAATATGATCGTATCGTACATAAAAATTAGTAAACATTCTTTGTACATGAATATACAGTATAGTACATATTTTACAAAGTGCAACATGCATATCACAGATAGGTACATTGTACATTTGTATGTGGAGTTGGCTACATAAAGGCATAAATGCAGGATAGGTGCTCTCTACATAAATAAATAATCTTCAGTTTTGTGGAGCTAGAAGGGCATTAGTGCAGCAAGCAATCGGTGCCTTTTTGCTTCTTTGGCTAAAGAGGTTTAATATTTGGCACACATGCCATCACAATAAATAAACTGGGGTACATGCATGTAAAACAATGTATCACAGTCAAAGATCGGACTTTCTTTTTTTTTCAAATAAGCTACATGCATGGATCATTGCCCAGGTATCGGTGGCTGAGAAGTTTTTTCTCCTAAAATGGATCGTTTAATTCTTTGAATTCTGGAAGCAGGAGTTTCATCTTTCAATATTGTGGGAAACTACCAAATCTTACGGGCAGTGGGCTTTTGAAGTTTGCTGAATGTTCATACTACTGTAGGCAGTTATTCCCTTTGTTCATGATTTCAAGACAGAATTTCAGCTGAGAAACTTCGCCTCCACAGAAGCCAGCTAAATTTTTGCTACAAAGGACTGAAAAACAGTTATTCAATTCCTATCCATACGACACTCTATTGCAGTAAATTTACTGACAAAACTGCATTAAAATTGTGTGAGTAATTGCTTATGGATGGGAATTTATGGTAAAAAGTGCTGACGTGAAAACAAGCATGTGGGGCTTAAACAGCTGTTCCTTTGAGTGTTGTCCACTGCATGGCGCCACAATTTTTCTTCCTTTCTGATGGAGCGGTGCAAAGAGCTTGTGACAGACACAGCAGTGAATGCGTATAACACATTGTTCATAGATGAGTACTCAGTGTAGTCCAGATCCTGGGCTCTTTTTACATAACATCTTTCTTTCAAGCTGCTACAAACATGATGCATCAAGTCGACTAATGGCACAAGCCAAAGAATTGAAGAAAAATGAGTCTAGACAGATTTGCTCTCAGCTGACAACAGAGGTCAAAAGTTCACACACTTTTAATTCAACCATGTGTAGCTCCCTTAAAATTCTGAGAAAAATCATCAAATAGCAAAGAGCAATCGGTCTAGGCTGTGTTTTCTCCCGTTCTAAGGATCACACCATCACTCGACTTGACACTTTCAGGTTTAGCAGCTGGAAAAAAGATATCATCAAAAGAATCCAGAATCTAAGACTACTTGTCAGCAAAATATCCCTCCCCTTGAAATGATATTCTTCATCAAATTAGGGGATACCGGTACTACAAATAAAGGACAATGTATTACTGGTGTGATAAGACCTCGTATCTCAAATTTTGGTGAAAATTACTTTTAGATTAATTGTTAGATAACCAGTTAAGTAATGTTTTGTCCAAATCCTAGCTGTCTTCAAAAATGAAGCCAACATGGCTTGACAAAGAAAAGGTGATCCCATTTGTTATAGGACTTTGGCTGCCATGTTGTTGTTTTTTTCACTCTCGTGAACATTTGACATTTTTGAGATACAAGGTTTAATTTTGTTGCCCCGATAGCGAATGTCCTTGTGACACATGGACTGCCCTCACAGCGATACTGATCCATTCTCAGGGAGACCATAGAGGGCGCTCTCCTACTTCACACTTGAGGGTCACACAGCAAAGAAGGCATATGAAGGTCTTTTGGTCTGTCTGTGTGCACTGCTCGACTACACAGGCAAGAAACAGAGGTGAAAATGCTACAGGCAGCATATCAAGCGAAAAATGTGAGAGCGAAAAAAAAAACATGCTATTGATTCACTATTGCCGAAAGCAAAACTTACTGCTTTGTTTGGTGTTCTTTTTTATTTTCTTTTTTTCTTTTTCTTTTTCTTTTTACATTTTTTACTCCACCCTCAACTTCCTTTATGAAACCTTCATTACTATTCGACACTTATTTTTGGTACCTGGTAAACAACTTAGTTGGATGCCTGGTATGATATTGAAGCCTGGGATTAAAGTTGTGATGGCCATTTAACCTGTTCTGTACTGAATTCTGGAATTCCTATAGACTTAATACACAGGCCACCAGGTTCCCGTACGAAACGGGTTAAAGTGAGGCTGACTTCCATAAAGAATGCACAGTTACTGTATTAAGCAATTCGTTCCTTGGAGTTACAGAGCATAATGATGTAGTTACTGATATTTCTTTTTTGAAGGGAAACTTCTATGCATTCAAAGGGAGTGGTAATGAAATTTTTTTAGTTTAAACTAGTGGGGGATGATGACATCATACCCTTGTCTAATTTGCATAATTTTATTTATATGACATTGTTTTCAATTTCACTGTGGGTATGTGGGGCTTTTTTCAAACATGTTGAATGTCGCAATATCACAACTTTCCTACTTTCTGTCTGATTTTGATGAAACCTTTCGCTGTTCTGTCCAACTTCACTCTTCTTTGTCAGGGTCAAAGGTCAAATCAGACAAAGAGAAGAGTTTCTCTTTGAGATGAGCTCCAGGACACAACTCACTTGTGCATAAAAACAGTCTGCATCAACATACAATGTCCATTTATTGCTACTGCTGTTAGATTCATGTTTCAAATCTTCACAGAAGCTCGGCCAATTGGATGAGAAAAACAAAGAGATACATATTGATGACTGAGAGTGGAGTATTGGAGTTATTTGCCATATCTGGATTAGACGTTAGCATGCTTTGCTACAGCAGCTGACTACAAGTTAGTTTTTAGTTTAATTTGCGGTTGTTGCTTTTTTCTTCTACAACAGTTGCATTAGCTTTGCACTGAGCATGCTCATTTGTTAGGATGGTGTTTTTTTGTTAAGCAGGATGCTAGTCAGAACCCATGCACTGTGGAGACACGGGTATGCATTCAGGGGGAAGTAAGTGGCATGATGGGTAATGGTCTTGCTACCTTTTGCCATCTGTTCCCACGACCGTAGCCGAGCCAGAATGGGCTTCGGACTCGTCGGACTCGAGACCGGTGGCCCTGCGGCAGTGGCGGCGGCGGTGGCAAAAAAAAAAATGAATAAAAGAGGACGCAGTACGCACCACCACACGCGAAGGCGGAAGAGGAGGCACAGTGTTATTGCACAGGGGAGTAGAACAAAACACAAAGCAAATGTTAGAGATCAGACCACTCGGGTTAGTTCATGATATTTGATCTACAAGCACAGCACACCTACACCAACTCTACTCTCTACTTCTAACATATTTAATTTACGAAAGATCATATGAGGTGTACGGCACCTTGGAGACATAGATGGGGTCATTATCTCAAGCACTGAGGGCATGATTCACCTGACGATTTGTGGCAAACTTGGATGGGAGATCGGTGAGACTGAACCCACTTGGGATGCTGGGAGGAAGGAATAAAAGGAGCATGTGTGCGTACATGCCATCACGTCACATGAATACCTGTCACGTACCTGGGAGGGGGGGGGCAGGGGCGGGGCGGGGCAGGGTAGGGGGTAAGAGTATATCTCGCATCTTGATCGAGCATCATCACGCTCTCGCGGGTAATGAGTCACGTTGCAAAGGTGGGTAGTATCCATCTAACTTATTCCACCTGCTCAGCATTCACTAATCCTCCAACAAGGTAACAAGTAATTCAGCTTTGTGCATCCTTTGAGCATTATGGCCTCTTTCTTTCATTTTCTTGACACTTTTAAACATGCAAATTGCCCTTCATCGACATAAATAATCGCCATTTCCAACTTTCACTTGATACAGAATCATTGCTTTCACTTGAAAACTGTGTAAACCAAATCATGAAAAACCTACTAATCATGGGACTTTATCTAAATAATCTGCAGAGATTAGAGTCGTTCTTCTTGAAAATCTTTGACTGTCTCTAAAGTTTCATAAACCCAATAGTTTTCCAAAATTATCTTTGAAGCAAGAACAATTTACAAAATTCTCAAATGTTATAAAAGACAAAAAAATAGCCAGGACTTTAATAACTACTACTTTTGTTTACTCTCCTCCTTCCTACAAATATATGTTGACTTAAACATTTTGCATGAAATTGCTGGAAAGAGAAGTTGTATTTTATCAGCCTAGTAGTGCCATGTTAAGAAGCAGGATGGAGGTTACTTGGAGGGGGAGGGGGAGGGGGTAGGGGAGCGGAGGAAGGGGGTTGGAGGACCGGGCCTCTGGGATCAGGAACTCTCCAAGGTGGTTCCAGTCTCACCACTCCTCCTCCCTACATGCCCTGTTGCCATGGTTACATGGTCTAGACCTATTTGGTGGATGTTACATGTTGCATCCTGGATGCACATCGGAGACGGAATTGTTTCTAAGCTACAGCAGGCACATTCAGGACACGAGGGACCACCAAACAATCATGATATTCTTGCCAAAGTTGAGTATCTCTCTCTCTCCCCTATACTCCAAATCCCCCGAGATGAAAAGGACACGGGTGTTGCAAGTGCAGATTCTTTGTGTTGTTGTTGGTGCTGTTTAGTCTTCCATAGAGTCCTTAGCGTGTCCTGTCTTTGTGTATCAAAAGACATCAAGGACACCAATTTTCTCCTCAGACACAAATGATGGTGGGACAGTGAACTCCTGCCATATTTTTGAACATGGGTAGTTGCCACGGCTACTGATATCACAGATGTTAATTTTCTTTCCAGTAATATTCATTTATGAGTGCTCTCCTGACATTGATGCTTACAGTTAACCAAATCCTTCACAAGTGTTTGTTGTGTGCCTCTTTGTTTTTCTGCATTAAGGAAATTCCATCTCATCCTGTTCATTGAAATCAGTAATGATCACTTGGAATATATCCTTGATTGCGCATTACTTGCATTTATCGTTGGTTGTATGAAATACTGAAGTCTCCATCACTGTATCAATGCTGAAAGTAGGTTCTTGATCTACTTTACTTTTGAGTGGCTTTGGTGTGTTGTTTGGGGGAGGGGGTTGAGAGGCAAGGACATTTTACTCTTTGTGCAAAAACACAGTACTGATTGGTGGTCCCTTCTACAGACTGGATGCTTTCTATGATGTCAAATGCACAGTCTACATTCATTACACTACTCTTATTAATGTGACATGGTTCATGTACGGAATTCTACTGACATTTCAAGCAAGGCAATCCTGGTGTCTAATCTTTACATCTACTTTCACTAACAGACTTCTAAACACACGAAAGCATTCAAGACTGAGGGATGCAGGGAACATGGAACAAGACAAGACTGGAAGCAGACAGCGATAGAAAGCAGGGGGGTTTTTTCAGAGCAATACTAAAGTTTCTAAACTACCCCTCTCTTGACCAACCTCAAAAAATACCAACTATGTCCATTGCCTACAAATGACTTTCTCCTCCTTCCATCTTATCAGTTTGATAACATGCCATATTCATTTTCACATTTATGTGCTTCCTTTGAGAATGTGCACAATCGTCAAGAAATAGGAAACTCTTATTGAGAACGAGTACCAATCTACATTGCACTGGTGTTTATATATTTCATTTGTCGTGTCCTTGTCTGTTCCTTATACATTAACCCCACACTCACCTGATTCCTCACGTTCTGATGTATCATCCATGTGCGTGTCCACTCCATTAGTGGTGGGCGTTGCACTCTCATTGGAAGGTTCATGGTGTCCATTCATCAAGGGCAATTTGTCATGCCCATTCATGTGCACTCCATTCATCACTTCTCCACTGAAAATATCATCAGCCAAGGCTTCATCTTTCTTGGTTGGCTCTGCCGAAGGCTCCTCCTGGACTGGCGATTCTTCCACCTTTGGTTTATCTTCAGTTGCTTCCACAACTTCAGCAACCTCTGCAGCAGGGGCAACCATGGCTACCTCTTCACTTTGCCCCTTTACTTCTTCTTTCACATCTTCTTTGGGTTCTCCGGATTCCTCCCGGACTGGTGATGCTTCCTCGGCTGAAACATCTTCCTTGACATCTTGAGTGTCTTCCACATCTTTGGGTTCTTCAGTCTCTGCCTGGTCCTCTTCTGCTGGACTGTCTTTAGATGGTGCACTTTCTGTAGCCACTTCTGCAGATTCCTCAACAACTTCTTCAACCTCAATTTTGGGGCTCTCCTCTGATGCTTCTACTGTTTCAACCAATACTTCTTCTGTTGCTTCTTCTTTTGCTTCTTCTTTGACATCTTCCACCACTTCCTGGCTGAGTGGTTCTTCTGCATCAGTTGTGTCTATTGCTGCTTCTTCTATCAAACTGTCTTTGGATGGCTCACTTTCTGTAGCCACTTCTGCGGATTCCTCAATAACTTCTTCAACCTCGATTTTGGGGCTCTCCTCTGGCGCTTCTTCTAATTCAACTGATACTTCTTCTGTTGCTTCTTCTTTGATATCTTCCACCACTTCCTGGTTGACTGGTTCTTCCGCCTCAGTTGTGTCTACTGCTGTTTCTTCTATCAGACTGTCTTTGGATGGTTCACTCTCTGTAGCAACTTCTGTGGATTCCTCAATAACTTCTTCAATTTCAATTCCGGGACACTCCTCTGGTGCTTCTTCTGCTTTAACTGCTACTTCTTCTGTTGCTTCTTCTTTGACATCTTCCACCACTTCCTGGTTGACTGTTTCTTCCGCCTCAGTTGTGTCTACTGCTGCTTCTTCTATCAGACTGTCTTTGGATGGCTCACTTTCTGTAGCAACTTCTGTGGATTCCTCAATAACTTCTTCAATTTCAATTCCGGGACACTCCTCTGGTGCTTCTTCTGCTTTAACTGCTACTTCTTCTGTTGCTTCTTCTTTGACATCTTCCACCACTTCCTCGCTTGCTGGCTCTTCTGCCTCAGTTGTGTCTATTGCTGCTTCTCCTACTGGACTGTCTTTGGATGGCTCACTTTCTGTAACCATTTCTGTGGATTCCTCAACAACTTCTTCAATTTCAATTTCGGGACACTCTTCTGGCACTTCTTCTGTGTCAACTGATACTTCTTCTGTTGCTTCTTCTTTGACATCTTCCACCACTTCCTCGCTTGCTGGCTCTTCTGCCTCAGTTGTGTCTATTGCTGCTTCTCCTACTGGACTGTCTTTGGATGGCTCACTCTCTGTAGCCACTTCTGTGGATTCCTCAATAACTTCTTCAATTTCAATTTTGGGGCTGTCCTCTGGCACTTCTTCTTTTTCAACTGACACTTCTTCTGTTGCTTTTTCTTTGACATCTTCCACCACTTCCTGGTTGACTGTTTCTTCCGCTTCAGTCTCTGCCTGGTCCTCTTCTGCTGGACTGTCTTTAGATGGTGCACTTTCTGTAGCCACTTCTGCAGATTCCTCAACAACTTCTTCAACCTCAATTTTGGGGCTCTCCTCTGATGCTTCTACTGTTTCAACCAATACTTCTTCTGTTGCTTCTTCTTTTGCTTCTTCTTTGACATCTTCCACCACTTCCTGGTTGACTGTTTCTTCCGCTTCAGTTGTGTCTACTCCTGCTTCTTCTGTCAGACTGTCTTTGGATGGTTCACTTTCTGTAGCCACTTCTGTGGATTCCTCAATAACTTCTTCAACCACAATTTTGGGACTCTCTGGCGCTTCTTCTGTTTCAACTGATACTTCTTCTGTTGCTTCTTCTTTGACATCTTCCACCACTTCCTGGCTGATTGGTTCTTCCGCCTCAGTTGTGTCTACTCGTGCTTCTTCTGTCGGACTGTCTTTGGATGGCTCACTTTCTGCAGCTACCTCTGTGGATTCCTCGATGGTTTCTTCAACCTCAATTTTGGGACTGTCTTTGGATGGCTCACTTTCTGTAGCAACTTCTGTGGATTCCTCTATAACATCTTCAACCACAATTTTAGGACTCTCCTCTGGTGCTTCTTCTGTTTCAACTGATACTTCTTCTGTTGCTTCTTCTTTGACATCTTCAACCACTTCCTGGCTTGATGGTTCATCCACATTTGTGTCCTTATCATTTTCTTGTGCTGCTTCTACAGTTTCTTCTGATGGACTGTCTTTTGATAATTCCTCATTTTCCTCTTTTACTTCCACAGATTCCTCTTTGGGTTCTTCCTGCACTTTGTCACCTGTTGGTTCATCTTTACATACTTCTTCTGCTTGTTCAGATGGGGTGTCTTGTGACAATTCTTCACCATCTGCTGTTTTTTCTTCCACAATAGTTGTAACCATGTCTTGGTTTGAAAGCTGCTCTGCTTTTGAATCATCATCTTCATCAATTGATTCTTCAACCTCTCTTGGAGCATCTGCAGGCCCATCTTCGCTACCTACTGTCTCTTCGATATTTGAAGCAACTGAAATGTCTTTTTCTTGGGTCTCATTTTCATCAACTTCAGTAGTTTGTTCGGGTTCTTTATCATCTTCAACAGCAACATCTCCCTCTTCCTCTTTCTGCTCCACCACTGATGCTTCTTTGTCTAAAACTTCTTCCGTAGTGTCATCCTCTGGGCTGTCTTGGTTGGGATTTATGCCATCAACTACATCACATGTCTCATCTTCTTTCGCATTTTCTTCTTCTGTGTCTTTGTGATCTGCTTCTGCAAGAAAATCAAGTTTGATAGAAGCATGCTCTGATTTGAGTTTTGTTGGCACTACCTTTTCTTCCACTACTGGATCACCACTAGCAACACTGGAATCACCCACATCAACTTCACCTTCATCATCTAAGGTGAGGCCAAATTCTTCTACCAGCTCAGCAGCAGATAATCTCTTTGATCTGCCATCATATTCATCAGTAGTTTCTTCACTTGGTTCATTTGGTTGATCATCTTGGTCTTCTGGTTTCTCATCAGCTGCAGCTGCTTCATCTGTCTCCATTTCCTGCTGAGCTGCTTCCTCCTGGGTGCTCTCTTCTGTCTTCTCCTCTGCAGCATCCCCCATGTCCTCAGCCATGACCTGTTCCTCCTCAGCTTCCTTTTCATCTGCATCAACTGGTTGGGCATCCTCCTGCTCTGTTGGTTGGTCCTCTGACTCCAAAGGTGTTTCCTTCTTTTCTGCATCTGCATCTCCTGCTGTGTTTGCAGATTCCACCTCTTGTGGTTGCTCTTCTGGCTGACTGTCTCCTGCTTCATTTGCAGGTTTGTCTTCATCTTGCACTGGTTCTTCACTCACTTTGTCTACCTTATCCTCACCTTCAATCTGTTGTTCTTCTATTTGTGCTTCCTCGGTGCTGACTGCTTCCGTAGCTTGGTCCTCCTCTTCAGCTGTCCCTTCATTAGCCTTATCTTCTTCTACATTCTCCTTGCTAGCTTCTGTCCCTTCTGACTCCTCTGTGATTTTTCCTTCAGCTTCTAAGCATTCACTCTCCTCTTGTGCTGCCACACCTTTCACCTCTTCTTCAACTTCAACAGCATCTGTGCTGTCAGCAGGCTCCTCGGGGTTGACTTGTGCTTCTTTTACTTCACCGCCTTCTGCAGCATCTGGTGTAACTTCTGCTTCTTTCTCTTCATCCTCTTTTTGATTACATTCTCCTTCCACGAGAGGAGAAGGTACCTCTTCCTTTTCCCCCTCTTGCACACTTTCATCTCCATCATTACCATCTCCTTCTGTCTCTTTTGTCTCCTCTTGAGTGTCAATTTGCTGCTTGTCCTCAGTCTTGCTCTCCTTTTCCTCTACAGGTTCAGCTTCCTCTGGTGTGACTTCTTCCTTGGTATCCTCCTTGGACTCATCTGCAGCTGGCTCTGTTGTCTGTTCCTCAGGGGGAACTTCTTCTGTTGACTGTTCGTCCGTCACCTCCCCTTCCTCTTCTTTGTCCACATCGACTGCAGCAGCCTCACTCTCTGGTTCCCCACTTTCCTTCTGGTTTTCCTCCTCCACATCTTCTTTCTCCTTACTATCCACCTCACCAGCAGGTTCCTCACTAACATCTGGAGCTACATCTCCCTCCACAACCTCTTTCTCCATCTCCTTTTCCTCCGCAGCCAGTTGCAAATCCTGGATATCCTCCTCCTTTGTTTCTGCTGCAACAACAATGCCATGTTAACTCATAACTAGCAAACTAATCCCTTCCCGAATTATGGAAAAGACCCTCGTTCAGTGAGAATTCTACTTCAAAATACAAACAACAATAATGATTCTATTTTACAAATGCTGTGCCTTCTCAAGGAAAAGAAGAGTGAGTGCGAACTACTAGTCTATTCTAGAAAACCAAAATACCAGCAAGACCGAACACAAAGCAGAGTTAGTAAGCTGTTCACTTTCCACTACGTTAAATCAAACCTTGCAAAAAAACAAATGTGAATCAATTATCAACATGGCACCCTTTGCAAGAAAAGGGAAAGGAAACCATTTCTCAAAATGTTAGGTGGCAAAGAATGGTGAGGCAATAGATTACCTCACATCCATATCAGAAGTCTTTGAAATGTTATTCACCCACAGCCTAAGAATGCATGATTTTCCACAGATCTTACTCTTAACATAGTATATCTAAGCAGAGGCTTCACACTAACCAATTCTTCATTTGTGGATTCTCCATATTTTTGTCAGCATTGTTGGAAAGGCAGCACATTGAGGAACCTGACAACAGCAGTTGGTGCAAATGCTAAGCACAAACAGCACAGGATCAGACAGGTTATTGGTAATTGCTCTATGGGGTCCATTTGAAAAGCACAGTTACCTCCCATTTAACTTGTGGGAAAGAACTCTTTAAGAATTACTCGGCTGTGGAGATTCTGCAGGTGGGGCATGAGTAAAAATTCATTCACTGACAAACCTCACTGGAAATGAGGAATGCTCCCAGGAAATATTTTTTGTTACAAAAGTCACTGGTGAATTTACCTGTTGCCCATTCAAGCGTAGGCTACTGCATTTTCAACCTAGAGAAAATGACCCAATTTGCCGTAATATCTTAATTTTCTTTGGGTGTTCAATCACAGAAAATACAAGACACGAACTCAGCTTATGCTTGTTCAGCCAATGTGTATAGGAATTGTTTGTAATGTTTTGAATCTATTAGGAATTACATCGTATATCGAAGCAAGGATGCTTAATTCAAAGGTACTGTGTACCTTTGTACCTGGTTAATATGACATCAATACACATGAAGATTGATGTTCACTACTCAATACATCTGTATGCTAAGAGTACACTTTCTTTTTTTTGAAAGGACTACAACAAATCATATGGAATAGGACATGGGAATTTTTTGTTGTCATTTGAGCCTTTCTTTCTTTTACTAGCAAATGCTGCTTACCACAATCTTGGTCAATTCTTGTATAATACTCAAACATATACCTATCTTAATTTGAACCAATAAAAAAGGGTGTCACTTATACTGCATTCATAAACATTGAAGTACAAAAGAATATGCAAGGTTTTATATAAGGCACTACCAGCCTAGAAATTAGACTAGGTTTCATCAGCTCAGTATTTCAAAGGATTACAAGACTTCTGATTTGATGTGAGGCCATCTAGCCCCTGCAAAGTAGTTTGAATGTGCGGGTGCGGACATTTGGAAAGGAACAGTTAGAAGACATAGAGAAAACATTTGAACACTGAACTCACAGAACTAAAAATGACAAAGACAACATTTAAACACATTTAAGCATACAGCACTGCACACAGAAAAAGCGGTAATGTCAGTAGACTACTACAGCTGTACCTTTCAGTGCAATTGTAATAACAAGTGCAGCTCTTTAGCCAAAGACTACAGAGATGTAATAGACTGGTTAACAATGATATTCAAATTCTCCAGCACACTATGCCTTTGGAAGTTGTAGCCCACAATAGGAAAAGCTTGCAAGAGGCATACAAGACATAGCAACTACACTCTTATGAAAAATGGGTTCAACTTTGCCCGTACACCAGTGACACACCGGGAGCATATTTACAGGTGTAACATTGCACCTTAACCAGTGTCACCTAAACTGGTTCGAAAGGTGCAAAGTTACACTCATAAAGGTGATCCTTGTGTGACAAAAGGTGCAAAGTTGAAACTTATTTATCAGAGTGCTCTGCTAGCAAACAGTTTTTTGAGTACAAGTGTGTATCAAGAAGGAGCTTGTGAATTGAATGATTCATAAGTACAGGTTCTCAGAAAACTTTGCATTCATGTAAATTTGAATATGTTAGTTAACCAGGCTATCACATGATACTTATAAAAATTTTGTACGCAAAGCATCTCCAATTTTTCTCTGTTGCTTATACTAACATACTGCTGTATATACACAACAAAAAAGTACAACCACATGCAAACCTATTACAGCTCATTCCAGCTTACATTTCATTCACACCATTAATATTTCATAAAGGATCTTATCACTCCATTTGTGCCCACAGACAGGTTGCAGTTCATTTCATCATTCAGGCCTTTTATTGGTGCACATTATCCACGCACAAGTACAAAAGAATACCTGATATCTAAAATCAAATGAAAGTATAATGTATTTGTTCATTCAACCAGAAGATGGCTTTGAGAATTGGCATTGTTCATTTCTTCAGTAAAGGGATGAGCTATTATCCCCTGTTACAAGTTACCCATTCACATGAAACTGCAAACCTTCAAAACTGCAATTACCACAGTTAAGAGCAAATGATTTTTAAGTCTTGCCATGGTATCTGCAATTACAGCTGTTTGCCATGAATAGATATCCCTTTATGGAGTTTGGGCCAAAATCATAAAACGAACCACCAAAATACCAAGTAAGGCACGCAACCAGACAAACATTTCACACACCTGACCTGAAGACACATTCACAAAGCACACACTGCTGTATGTAGAGAGATCTCAAACACTCAATAATTGGATCATACAGACAAAACAAAGACACTGGAAGGACACATACCTGTAACACTGGTTGGTACCTCTCCAGATTCATTCAGACTCTGCTCTGCAGGTTCCTGTTCCTCCACCTTCTCCTCGGCTGCAGGAACCTCAAGCTCTTCGCTCACATCCTGAGGTTTGTCCAGTGACACATCCAGGCTAAGGTCCTGCGAGATATCCAGGCTGGTGTCCTGATCCTGCGAGGTATCAAGTGTTACGTCCACTGCCGAGTCCTGCTGCCCGTCCTCCTCGGGTGCAGGAACCCCCTTGGGAGCATCCTCGGTAGCATCAGTGATTATCTGTTCAGGAATGTCTTTGGGGGTGTCTTCCGGAATGTCTTTGGGTGGCTCTTCCAGAACATCTTTGGGTGGCTCTTCCACAACATCTTTGGGCGGATCTTCCCCAACATCTGTGGGAGCATCTTCCACATCATCTTTGGGCGCATCTTCCACAACATCTTTGGGTGCATCCTCCACAACATCTTTGGGTGCATCTTCCACATCATCTTTGGGCGCATCTTCCACATCATCTTTGGGTGCATCTTCTGGAATGTCTTTGGGCGGTTCTTCCTGAGTGTCTTCAGCAGTGTCTTGGGGAGCGTCACTGGTTTCCACCTCTGTGGACTCTTTGACTTCATCCTCCCCTGCAGCCTCTACTGCCTCCTCAGCATCCTTTGCTTCAGGTGCTGCTTCCTTTTCTTCCTCATCCTTTCCAAGGAAGTCAAGATTGACACTAGCTTCCTCCACTTTGGTGGTGGTGACTGCTACATGATCCTCCTCAACAACATCTCCAACCGCCCCACCTTCCTTGGACTCCTCCTCATCCGGCTGGTTCTGCTCGCCACTATCCAGGGAGATACCAAACTCATTCATCAGGTCCTCCGCAGATGCCTTTGGTTTGTCTTCTCCTTCGTCCTCATTTCCAACCCTGCTGTGTTCTATGAGGCCTTCTTCTTCATGGTCTCCATTTCCCAGGCTTTGAGGTGGACTTGCATGATCCTCTTTTACCGCTGATATCGAGAACTCTTCCTCAACTGGTTGCTTGGAGACGGATGGGTCATCTCCGTTTGTGACAACCACACTCGTCTCGACTGAAACCACTATCCCTCCTTCGCCAGATGTGGAACACTCTGCATCGTCGCCAATGATGTCAAAATCATCATTCCCGCTGGACTCTCTTGCTATGTCACCATCCATCATCAAGTATTCCTTGAAAATCTGCAAGAAAGACAGAGAGATAAAGACATTTCAATATAAGTACATCTCTTTGTAAAAGTAGGTGCCTACAACACTACCAGTCAATGAATAGGAGCTTGTGAGGGGAGAGGGAAAAAGATGGGGTGACCTAAACATTATTCCAGCAGAATGTTACAATCATATATATATATATATATATATGTATATATATATATATATATATATATATATATATATATAAGATAAGTAACAAAGCTGCAACAAAGTTCATGCTGTATTCACCAACGGTTTATTTCTTCACACAAATTTTTGAGCGTCAACACTTGAGAAAGGGCGGCGAGACGCTCGAAAATTTGTGTGAAGAAATAAACCGTTGGTGAATACAGCATGAACTTTGTTGCAGCTTTGTTACTTATCTTTTTATCTTGCCAACATGTGGACTACCTTATCAACATATATATATATATATATATATATATGCTTTTTTTTGGGGGGGGGGGTAAGTATTTATATGGACATCCTCTGTAGATAAATTGCCAGTTTTATTTGCAAGTATTAAGACACATTATCAATGTGTAGAATAAGGCAACCCAAATCTTTATCGAGGTGCCTTCTTCCATCAATCAAAGTCGGAAAGATTCCATAGAGCAATAAGGAAGAACTTTGCATGTGCATCACACACACCTCAGTGGGTGAAACTAACTCCTCAATAAGGGAAGCTTGTAATGATAGACAACAGCACTTCTGCTCAGGATGGGCTGATTTTGCTACAACAAGCATTTCCCATAGACACTTGCACTAGTATACTCGGGACTCTTCCTTAGCAGGTTAGGAGATGTTCAAGGTTTCTGGAAGCCCTTGTCAGAAACAGGGAGACAAGACATACTGATCATGTGAACAAACACTCCTCATACAACTGTTTTAATGCCCATCTTACCTTGAGAATTACTCTGTATAAGTATCCATATCTTTCATTTCATTTCCAACATGGGCAAATGGTGATGCTTAAGACAGTTTTATCATCATCTGTATTTAATAGCAAAACCACCATAAACCAGCTTCGGCATGGTAAATGAATCTATACTCCCATAAATACCTTATGAAAATTGATGTGGCTAAAACTTTTCGATGCATATTAAGACAGTGTTCCACCTGTCTGTTCAACTGATGGCTATTGGGATACAGAGTACATTGTATCATTATCAGGACAGGTAAAAAGATTCCTACAAGAGATACAGATATATGTGACCCGCTACAACAAAAAGATCCTAAAGTCGCTGACGGCTGGGCCGAGAAAATTCAGTTTGAAGTCACATCATCAAAATTGGTCATAACAATCAGATTTCTGTTTTTGGCATAATTTTGTAGTCTAATGTTTTGTCTATCATCTGCTGAAATTTCGAAGCTAAATGATCAAAGGAAAGGCAAGAAATAAACATTTTTCTGGGCCAGGATTTTCCGACTTTCAACGTAACAGAAACATGTCCGAAGATTTGGATTTAGCGCCGCAGCTAGACTCCGCCCCTAGCAACGAGGGAGTGATCTTATTGGTCAGTGCGAGGCATCCTGATTACTGATTGGTTGTGCATAGACCACTGGCGCTAAGCTTGAATGAACATCACGGAGGTCAAAGCGGTGAAAAGTGTCTTGCCTCCCCTTGATTACGATAGCGTCGGAACGAAAACTTTGAAGATGTTTTTCTAGAAACTCTGATTTCCTCAACCACTTGACATGCACCAATAAAATCATCAACACCTCCACAACAGAGTACTTTTATGAGTTGTGCTACATATGAAATTAAAGTAGAAAAGTAAGGGAATAATGTCATGCCACTTTCAGAAAATCGTCCTCCCCCAACTTTCGGATCCTTTTGTTGTAGCGGGTCACATATCATCAAATACCATATATCTTTATCTAGCTTATCTTAACTTCCTGCTTTAAAGGTGTGTTAAAAAAGATTGCCCAAAGTCTCTGTCTCTCTTCCTCTCTCTCTATCTCTTGCTAACTCTGAACTCAATAGCTTTAATAAATTACATCTAGGTGAAATGGTTTATATACATGTAGTAAAACTATGGGAAATTATGGTCATTTTTAATAAATACAGTCACACAAAAATAAAACAAACTTTGACATCCTTACAATGAATTCAAAATCTCTATTGATACTTACACACACTCTCTCTCTCTTTCTCATTCTCCCTCTTAATCAAAAGCCAGTGGTCTAGATTCAATAACACAGGTAAATGCTTTACAGTCACATATCAAATGGTTATTTTTTCCGTATCACACACTAAAATTATTTAAAAAAATACTAACAATGAATACACTTCTGCACTATCTTTTCAATGATTTCAACATCATGGGGGTGCTGTCGCATAGTGGATAAGACTCCCAACTCCCAGTCGGAGGACCCAAGTTCGATTCCTGCCCAGTGCTTGCATCCTTGGACAAGATGTTTTATCCACAATGTCCCTCTCGACACAGGTGTATAAATGGGTACCTGACAATGCTAGGGTGATAATTGCAGGGCCCTCTAGTAGAGCAGGGGCAACAGTAAAAGAGGCTACCCTGGATAAAGAACACCTTATTATTATTATTACTATTATTATTATTAATATTATTATCATTATTATTATTAATATTATCATCATTATTATTTTTTTTTATTATTGTTATCAACACTTTCACTCCTTCGATGATCACCTCCCTCTCTCTCTTTAACCCTTACTCTGAATTCAATAGCTCAATCTAAATTACACAAATGGATTTTTTTTTTCACAGTGAAACGCAGTGCAACTGGCTATTATTAGACAATACATCTTAAGAGCAAAAAAAAAAATCAAATTAATAAAAAGATATACGATGTGTATACCGGGTATATATATTCTTCAAATGAATTAGAATGTCTCAAAAATATAAAGTCTCAGGGGGCAATTCAAAGCTGGCTGTGATCACAAATATCATACTACAAGAATTCACAACTACTGCCCTGACTTTTAACATTACATCCTGTTTCCCCCTGAGAAGTATCGTTCCTACAATGTTTCATCAGTCAATCAGGAACCACTCCCACATGTGCCCATGCTGATCATGCTTCTGCCTGGAACCGTTGGGACTTACGCTCACAATTCTGTTACTCACACCAAGGTCATTGCCAGATTTATCATTTTTCAATTATTAAAGTACAATTTTGTGTCATGTTCAAGCTGGCTTTCAGAAATTAACTGTCATTCAATTAAACAGAAAAGTTATTCCGAAGGCTCATTACTCCCAAAATAAAATAATGTTCTTTATTCCGAGGGTTTGTTTATCTGAAAATGATATAAGGTTTGTTACTCCAAAGATTCATTAATCTGAAAAGGAAATAAGATTCATTATTCTGAAGGCTTGTTGGTCCAAAACAGAGATAAGTTTCATTAACCCAACAATGAAAAGAAGGTGCGTACAAGCAAACTGTTCGAATTGCGAACCTTATTTCATTTTCGGAAAATAAACCTTTGGAATAACAAACCTTATTTCATTTTTGGATTAACAAATTTTTGGTATTATTAATATCATCTCATTTTTGGAATAACAAACAAATTTTCGGTATTATGAATATTATCTCATTTTTGGAATAACAAACCTTCAGGATAACGAATCTCTGGAATAATGAACCTAATTTCATTTTTTGATTATCAACAAACCTTGAGAACAACAAACTTTTGAAATAACGGATTGTAAAGTTAGCACAGACAGAAAGAGAGCTCAACAGGTGGATTTTTCAGAAACTACTTCCTCTTCCAGGAAAGCCGAAACCAATCACTACATCCTCCAGGCCTACGATTCTTCCCTGTCGTGCATGATATCCCTTATATAGTTTTCGAAACAGCATTGTGTCTATGCCAGTCAACTCCACATCAATCACTGCTACACATCAGAATGCTAATAAAATGGTATGTTATTGACCAGTCAGAAAGGGAAGGGGGTTGGGGTGGGGACAAAGGGTAGGAGGAATGTATCATTGATCAACTTGGGGTAATCAACATTCACATACACAACCATGAGAATACAAGACTGGGATATTGTCCCAGTGATAGGCCCTAAGACTACACATTTCACTCATGATCAGTTTGGTTTAAGTGTGTTTGCTTCTTGTGCTTTATCATTTCATTATGTTTTGGGAGTTTTTTTCCCCCAACGGCCTTGCTTTTTGCATTTGTGCCTTGAGTGCCTGCCCTTTGATAATTGAATTTATGACAAAATGCAAGAAAGACTCCATATCACTTCATTGTAACATCTCATGCAAAGTCAACACTGGCAGTTATTGCTACACTTGGCTTTAATTATAAAAGACCTTAGCCCGTTGAGGACGAGTCCCGAGTATACTTGGGCAGGGGTCTATGGGAAATGCGTGTTGTAGCAAAATCAGCCCATCCTCAACAGGTTAATGCCCAATCATTAGTTGTTGATTCTTAAATTTGCAATACAGTTTAGATGATTAAAGGTATGCTATAGTTTAGATAGAGAAGGAAATTTCAGATCTTAATGCTCTTCAAAATTATTGGTTCAAACAATTTATCAATGAAAAATTACAGAGCACACATACAATTCTAAGAGAAATTCAAATAGTATTTGCTGAAAATCAGTTTTGAAATAGCTAGGATAACCAAAAACAAAGTTAAACAAAGCAATCTCAATAAAAAGGAGGTCTCACATTTTATCAGAATTCCTTTGTTTTGGATTTCTCAGCCAATTCAAAGTCAATTTTCATCAAATGAACTTGAAATTTTCCCTAGAATTGTATGCTCTTTTATATCACCTAAAAGGTTTCTCATTATCTTGCAAAAAAAAAGTTGGAAACCTACAGCCCCATCTCAACCAGAACTATACCATCCTTTTCAGATTTCTGATGTCCATATGGAATTGGGGAAAAAACATTGTTAACCCTTTGAGGACGGACTGATTTTGCTACAACATGCATTTCCTGTAGACACCTGCCTGAGTATACTCGGGACTCGTCCTCAACGGGTTAAATGTCTTCATCAATACCAATCTTGTACAGCTTTAAGAGATGGAATCACTTCCATCTATTTCTTTCTCTAACAAAAGATATGCAGTGTCATACATAGGTGTTAATTTAATGATGAGAAGACGGTCATGTCTGCAGTAAATTTCCCCACAGTGGAAGAGTTGATATGTGACACTGCACCTCAAAACAAACAAAAAGTCGCCAGACATGAATTTTTAGTTAAGACCATATTCTGAAAGAGCAGACTTTAAGCTTTAAAATGATGTATAACTCAAATCAAATGGACTCTCCTAATATACCTAAATATTGGAAAGAAAAACCAAACTCAGGAAAAGTGTGAAGTGAGAAAAGAGGCTCTGAAGTACAGTGTCTATTCAAGCGCTTAATCTTTACGAAGCCATACTTGGCTGTGCAATGAATGGGACAAAAGACAGGAAGTAAACCACCAGAGTAACAACAATGAAGGGATTATCAGATTAAACTGAAATTAAGCATGCCTCATTAACACATTCTGTCCATAATTAATGCCAACTTTCAAAGCAGTAGCCCTATCCTTTCAAAAGTTATTAGAGTTGAAAGTGAAGAGTGTGGACAAGGTTTTTCAGAAATGAAAAAGGGATTCTAAAGACACACCTAATCACACTATTCTACCAAAAATGTTCGAGATAAACTGCTAAAAAAACACACTTTCCTGCCCGTTTTATGATACCAAATTTTAGCATAATGTAAAAGAAGACCCGCTCTTTCATAAAATATGAAAAAGTCAAGTTTGGCTAGGTTGACCCATTTCACTTATTTTCAGTCCTCACGCAAAATCAGTGTGTGCGACTTTATGTTCGTTTTGAGGTGCACGGTCACATATGAATCAATGGCTATACAAATGACTGAAATATCACAGCAGGTAACTTCTTCACAAACATATGCCTCTATACTATTACAATGCTTTCCTTTATACAATGCAGTTGCTTCTTTTTTCTTTTCTTTTCTTTTTTTGGCATTACTCCAGCTGAAGAAAAATCTGGTATAATCCTGTTTGGAATAGTTATGTGACATTTCCGCCTGGTAGTCACCCTTTTTGCTCTTTCATCCTGCACTGAATAAACACACATAAAAAAGTTCATAATGGCAAAAAAGAAACACATACACACACACACACACACACACACACACACCAAGGAGTTATGTGACATTTCTGCACAGTAGTTACCATTTTCTGGTCTTTCATCCTGCACTGAAAAAAAAAACAAAGACACACACCCAAAAAAAGGTCATAATGGCAAAAAGAAACACACAAAGACAGACAGACAGACACACACACACGCACACACGCACCAAACAATATCATATCCACACATGCACACACATTACAGTAGCAGGACAATAACAACATGATCCTACTACTACTTCCGTAATTCTGGTCCAATGTACAACTTGTCTGGCTGGATTTCATGATAAGTTTTCCTTGAATATCAACAAAACTCACACAATTTTCATTGCTTGTTATTCCTGATTTTTATCTAAAAGCACCTAACACACCCACTGGTTATTTTTCCAATGTAACTCTGTCAACAAAAAAACAAACAGACAAACAAACAAAGACAAAACAAAACAACCTAAACAGACAATCATGCACGAACAAAAAAGGAGTCAACTGATGATGGATAACTTATATGCGTGGAATGGATGATAATCAGACTTCTACATCTTCAGCTGACTGAGACTCAGAGGGTAAGCTAAATATAGAACAGTTTGTGCTGTATTACAGCGACATGTAAAATGGCTCTCATCATACAGGGGCATATTTGCAGTCTTTCTAACCAGCAACAAAACAAAAGACTCTGAACAATCAATCATTACGGATAACATAATGACAAACACAAACACACACACACACACACACACAGGCACTGGCATGTGGGACTAGGAGTGGAGGTAACTTTTTGTTTTGCAAAACCAACACAAATACTAGCATGTGGGACTGGAAGTATAACGTGTATGTGTTTTGTTATTGTATTAACCCTCTCAATATGACCATAACAGCATGCCACTTGCAACATTGTGCATTCAGCAAATCACTGGTGGTACTGTCAAATTTAAAATGTGTAATTCAATACAAGCAATGCTTTTATGTAAATTTAGCAATATTTGTTGTACTCGATAATTCCCTCATTCAATCTCTTGTCATGCGCATGATTATTTACTAAAATGTGGAATATGGAATGATAAAAACAAAACAAACTAGAGAGGGGCCGTCAAAGGCGGCAGACCCACACCTTGTACAAAGTCGGGGTAAACATACTGTGCATTCGGTCATCTACCAGAATTCGGTCACTTAATTGCCAGTGTCCTTTATCACCAGCCAGTGCGTTCTACCAAAGATCGTACACTGAAGTGTACGATCTTTGGTTCCACAGTCACATCACACGCAAATCACATCATTTCACATACGGTAACACTCATTCACCACAGGAAAGTCCTTTAGTCTCCTCCAAAAATCCATCGAAAATCCCAAATTCCACAGTCAAAAGTGCAGATTCGGAACTTTTCCAAGCGCGCACGAATTAAGTCCAGTTTTAAGAGTATTGTCTACGCGACGGGTCGCCGAAAAAAGCGCTAAAAATCGAGAAATACGCCGTTTTCTTGCGGGATATTTTGCTTATAGCAAGCCGAGAGTGTGTTGATATCAAAGGTCGTATGAGTGTACGATCTTTGATGGTATCCACAAAAGCGCAAAAGAAAAACAAAATTTACGTACCCCCTAGGCAATTACCCCTATGATTAGTGTCTACGGGAATTATTCAATGCAAGGGTTAAATGCAAATGTCTACTGCACCAGTATTCGGTCACCAAAGAGCGCCGCAACGTCCCCGATGCTATTTTGCACCAACAGGGTAGAGCGCGATGCATTTTCAGCGGCCTTGCACACGCATTGACATTGTACATTGAGCGCGCATATCGTGCAGTGTGACTGCAACCGAGCAAATGCTCCTCCAACGAAAAAAACAATCAATTTTAATTTGAAAAATCATCAAAATACGGGCCAGTTTGTGACGACGGAGAACGAACTTTCATAAATCCAGAAGGACATAGTCCTTCAAATAGGCCTAAACGTAAATTTCGGAATTCTTACGAACATTTGAGCAGCGAAGTCCGATCGTTTGGTAGTTTATGTTTTCGTATGGTAGCGGAAAATCACAAAGTGAGAAACGGGAAATTTTCGGAGTGGTCACTATACCATGGGGTCAAAACTTAAAGGTCGCACAGAATTTGCAAGGGTCAACCGATTATCACCAAAATCTAATCGATTCTTTCCTGTCACTATCCAGACATCCCCTGAACATTTCGTGCAAATCCGTTTACCCGTTCTCTTGTTATCTTGTACACAAACAAACAAACAAACAAACAAACAAACAAACAAACACACAAACAAACAAACAAACAAACAAACAAACAAGCAAACATACGGAACCCTTTACATAACCCCCTGCCGATTTTCATCGGCGTGGGTAATAAAAAAGCAAGTGTTACTGTACAATTGTTACAGAGGTAGAGAGCAGAAACGTAGACTTACAATAATTCGAATGAAATACATACATTGCAATCTAAGAATGGATTCACTTCACTGATTGTATTGTGAGGGAAGCAATGCAGTGGTATTGAATATTTTGACAATAACAAATCTTGTGAAGACAGTGCAATGTCAGCACGCCCACTTCACAAAGAGAAGCCACCACCATTAGCGAATAACTTGAAGGATCCCAGTTCCTCATGAAGAATTTACCCACTCTTCAAACATTCCACAATTGTAAACAGCAGAATTGTAACTATGTCATTCCTTTGAAAAAGGAAAATGGCAATGCCCACAAGTCTCTGGATGAGAAGAACTGGTAAACACAGTTTTCTCTGCACTCACTGTGCATCTTTTGCAGATTGGCTCATCTGCTGATGTGCCTTCTTTGCTGACTGGCACAGAAGCCTGGAGACCAGTAATTGCAGATGAATAGAGATTAGCTAATCCCCCTAATCCCTACCTAGGTACCATGTCATTCGGGCAGTCCTTTTGAGCTATTAAAAGCATGTTGTTATGTCTGAGGTTGGCTGGCCAAGTCACAATAAAGTCAAATTTAGAAGAATTATCTGAATACTGATAAAGAGCACTGCAAGTTACAGCTAAGAGCACCTTGATGTATAAAATGTAAATAAATGTTTCCACTTGGTAGGCAGCACCAGAACCTGAAGGTACAGCTAGCATTAAAGTGAGGAAAACTAAATCGAAATCTATGCAACATGATTAAGTCTTTCTCTGTTTGAAGTTTCAACAACTGGAACTCCTTAAACCAGACACAGCAAGTGTTAATCGGTTCAAAACTATCCTTAACTCTTAACGTGCCATGGTCGCCGAACGGCGACCTTAGTCCTGACGTGCCATGGTCGCCGATCGGCGACTAAGAAGAGCGAGAAAAGCATTGATCATTTAAGTTATTGTGGTACCGTAATGTGTTACACCAAGAAACTGCCAATGATATGTACTGGTAGCTGATTAGTATAACCATCGTTTCCACTGAAAATATGACCATGTTTACATTGGAAATTTTTGAGTAAATACATGATTTTTCAGCTAGATGTACTTTTTTCGCGTCGGGAAAATCCGCAGTGAGCGCACCCTCCGCAAGATGTGTATGGACCAAAAGTCTCATTGGTAAACCACGCGTGTGTATGCTATTGAATCAGCATGTATTGTCTATGCGGTTCCACTCGCATTGTTCCACTTGGATGCTGTCCTGCGGGAAGCTGCTTTGATTTTGTCCCTGAAAGAGGGTCAGCTTTCTTTCATCGGTCAAGTCTTTCATCCTTTTGTTTTGGTAAACGTCACTAATCGTCCCCCACGCTAGCATAGGAATTACGCGCGGACAAAGGCTAGCCGATTTCAATAGAATACGCCCGCCCCCGGTCCGCTTAGACAAAAGGAGGATTAGTAGGTTCTTCCTTCTCAAGTGGACAAAAGACACTCTTCCAGGGCCAGGGACATTACTTCAGTTGCAAATACAGGATCTGGGACTAAAGAAGTCACATTTGGGAATGAATTACTGAGGCAGAAAGAGAAATTGCTAAGACAAAATAAACTGCTAGTATCTTTGGAATCATACAATTCTAGAAGGCAATTTTGTTATCATTTGAAAGAGGAGATGTTACTCTAAAACTTTCTCACAGAGTCAAGGGAGCATTCTATTGAAGAAAAACCGCGACTGACTCTTTTTTTCCATACTACACAAAAATTTCTAATAATTTTTTTGATGTATCAATTATTTCTGCAATATTTCAGGTTCAGATAGAAATTATGGCAAACTGACTACATGACATGAAAGAACAAACATTTTTTGATATATGTTGTGTAGAACTCACTTCAAAACAGTCAATAGTTTCAGAGATATGGCGGTTTTAAATTTCATTGTCGGTCCAATTTCGAAACGTTCTGGCTTTAGGTAAAAACCTCTGGCACGTTAGGGGTTTTGGGCCTGGCACATTAAGAGTTAAGAAATACTGAAAGAGAAATCCCCTAAAAACACAACCAGTACTGTAAAACATGATATATTCGCGGCATGAATTTTTCGCGAAATGGAGCCAACGGCTTTTTTTGCGGCATGAAATTTTCGCGAAATGCCACTGGCATTCAATGCATATAGTGTAGACAAGAATTTTCGCGTGCATTTTAATTTCGCGAATCTTTGCGCTCGCGAAATTCGCGAAATTAAAATGCACGTGAACATTCCTCGTTTCACAGTATCAGAGGAAGAATGATACCTGGAGGGGCAAATAAGTGTTGCTTCACGTCTCTACATCCAAGTAAGTAAGTAATCCAAGTAAGAGTGTGGACACACACACAAGGTTACAGGCATAATTTACCATTTGCAGATGAAACAAAAGCCCAGCATTAGTGCTTCAAAATAGTTGGGTTAGGGGTAGAAACGACCAATGCAAAAAAATAGAATCAGTATAATCGATGTTAAGCATTGTCAAATGTACAAAATGTGAACAATAGTTATAATCAGTGTTTCCAGACTAAACCATCTACAGTTATGGTTTAATGAGAAAAATAGTGATATCTCTTTATATCTTATACGCTTTATTGCACAAATTTTATTTGGTAGGATGTTTTGTGATACAACTGACCTACACATATGCATCAAAAGTGATATCTTGAACATTTTTTAAATCACTGCTCCCAAAGGTAAACAGGACCTTTAAGCCCCAGCATTGAAAGTCTAAATCTCCACTTCATAGCATTGCCAAATGACATTTGCATTGAACCTCTGAACTTTTTCAAGAGGATTGTTGAGGGTTTTTCATGTCAAGCAAACTTGTTGGCTCCTCATTCCAGCTTCCAGATTGTTTGTTCTGAGTGGCTATCCAAATTATTTCTCTGGTAACAAATTCCTCCGTTTCTATGTAGCAAGACAAGGGTATTGACAGTGGAGGAACAAAAAAAGAAAGGAGAATGCTCTCAAAACCGACTCCTGTTACCAGGACAAGTTTCAAGACTTTGAACCATACACTGAATGTGCTGCTGAAGAAGTCATCTATGTTGTGAGCCTAGCTGGTGCTATTTGCAAATTTGAAAAAAATATATGCAGAAATACTGCATACGCCAAATATTTCGTGAGATTTTATTTTCGCAAATGTCATGAGTCAAGTGCTATTTAAAAATTTCAACAAATGCAAAATCTGATCTCGATATGAATGCGATGTGCACACATACACTTTACCATTCAGAGCAGAACTCCACGATTGTAAATTTAACTACTCGTGAAATTGTTGGGAAGTCCTGATTCACAAGAAAAGAAAAAAATAGACTTGCTAAATATATGGCGTATACTGTATCCAGGATGAATGTGTTGTGCTTGCATACATGCACAATACAGGTACAGGTACATGGTATATGCAGTTCATGAAAAAGGCACTTGGTAATACAGTTAAGAGGTTTAAGTCTTGGTCCGTCTACTGTGTGAATGAATGTGAGCTTTCCTGAAAATGAGTGAATAATACCCATTTCTCCACTGATTGCTGTTCATGATGATTGCCAATGTGTATAGTTCTGGTTGAGGTGAGGATTTAGCTTTTAACGTTTGCAAGATATTCAGAAACCACTCTATGAGATGTCAAAAAGCATGCAATTCTAAGGGGTATCAAAGTTTATTTGATGAATATCGGTTTTGAAATGGCTGAGATATAATCCAAAAACAAGGTGAAACAAAGAGATCCTAATAAAAGGCGTGGCCTGTCGCCTTTCATTCTTATCACTTTTTTTTGATATATCAGCCATTTGAAAACCAATTTTCATCAAATAAACATTGAATTCTTCTTAAAATTACTTATGCTCTTTCATATTTCATAAGAGGTTTCTCCTTATCTCACTTAGGAATGTTATAAACCTGAGTCCCCACCTCAACCAGTACTGTACAGTCCCTTTAAACACCGTAGTTTGCAAAATTGTAAGAAAATTTTGACTACAATGTATAAATATGCCACATACAGTAATAGCCTCAACGACACATGAGCGGTTCAATGACAAAGATGGCACTTCATGACCAGCCACTCTATCAAAGATGTAAATGCCATATCTAGTTTCACTACTTTCACTTTCAGACTATTTGTTACATGGAGTATGAGAAGCAATAGGTGAAAGAAACTTTTATTCTGACTCATTCACAGAAATGAGGGCATAAAAAATTCAGAAGTGATAAAATGATTATACTTTCTATTATTATGCAGCATCAAAATAAATGTCTCATGAATTCACATGGAAACTTAAACACTTCTCTCAATGTCAATTATTGCAATTTACAATTTTGATAGTGTAAGTTTATCATTAGAAACATAAGTTGACAAAATCATAAAGTACGTCCTTCTAAATGGTCTATGATCATATGACTGTTAATATCTACAGATAACCCTTTGGGACTGAGAATCATATCCTATGTATGAGGCATTCAATATCACAGAAAGGGAAAGATATTTCCTTTTTGGAGGAGTATTAAATGGACAGCAACAACAAAAACAAAAACAAATCAGGAACTGTACTAGATCATTGTTCAGATTTTGCTAATCTCAATGTCTGGATAGCTCTACCTTAACCCTTCCCAGGATCACCGTCTCCAAATGCCATTGTGATTGTATGGAAACCAGGCACCATTGATGCTGATAAAGTTAATCAAGATATGTAGTGCAAATGATGCACTCCAATCTTTTAGTAGCTGGAGTATTCTATCCCAGACTGCCCCTGCAACACCAAGTGTTTTTCATTGAGAGGTACTGTATAAGGCTCACTAACATTTTTTCCCCAATGTTGAGAAGGATGTGTTTCCCTCAATACTGTGTGGTTTGTGCTTAAGCAGTTCTATTACAGTAAGAGGGTACCATATTTTAAATTACATAATTAAAATATACACAAGTGGCTTTCCATACATCACTTTCTGTTTCACTCAAGAACATACAGAAGAGCTCAATTTCTTACATCAAGAATAGCCTCAAGTGTTCGGATTTCATTTCCTTGTTTCCTGATGTTATACAAGATCAATCAAAGCACATATGATATCCCCTGTGTACACTAGCCTTTATAGAGAAGACTAAAGAATGGTCTCACATCATTTCCATAGAAACTGAAAGGGCAAAACAAAAAATGACAAATGAATAACATTCATTTCTTTTCCTGTGCATATCATGTTCCTTCCATCACAGCTCACATTAACTTGAGTTTTCACTTACCTATAAATCTCCCTAACCATATCTGTACAATCATTAATCATCATCCATTCTAATTCAGTGATACATTCGGTAAGGGTGATACTTTTGTCTTTTAACCCATTGAGGACGAATCCCGAGTATAGTCGGGCAGGTGTCTATGGAAAATATGTGTTGCAGCAAAATCAGTCCGTCCTTAACAGGTTTACATGCAACCTCCTGCACCAGACAAACCGAACCCTTGGAATAGACCTAAATGTCTTTAAAGTCCCAGAAATCACAATCATCTAGACCTGAATTTATACAAACATTGTGTTGCAGTCACTCTCTAGTAGCAAAGTACAATCAAATTCAACTGACAGCCTAGATGCAAAACATTCAGCTATATCAACCTAATAAGCCTGCAGTGTGTATGGTCATTTACAATGGAGCACCATGATGTTTAAAGATAATATAAAGTTTCTGTACCTCAAAAGTTTCCCTGAGTTTCCTTGTCTTAGTTTGTGTTTCAGGTTAAAGTACCTTTCATATAACTAACACTGTGAGAATTACTCGCCCCAAAGTGCTCTCATCATGCAATAATGGTTTCGTACCAGAGCAGAGCGGGCTCTGAAAAATTCGAACGAGCCGTTAGTTTGACTCGATGCGGTACGGCGACAATCAATATACACGTATTGTACGAAACCATTATTGCATGATTACTAAGACATGAGAGCACTTTGGGGCGAGTAAGTCTCACAGTGTTAGTTATATGAAAGGTACTTTAACATGAAACACAAACTAAGACAAGGAAACTCAGGGAAACTTTTGAGGTACCAAAACTTTATATTATCTTTAAAGCAGCTTTAACAGTATGCAACAATATACTAGGAAACACAACAGAATTGTTTGGATTGCTTGTTTCACTGTGTAACTCTAATTACAACCTTTATTAGTAGAGACTACATTATCTTGAAGTAGAGATACTTAACCCTGTACCTACCTGGACACTTACATAACTACATACTTGCAATGTTTTTTCAATAACAATCACCTTATCCTTGGTACCAGGTAGATAACTTGACCTTATTACAAGTTTTACACAGTTTATTCAGGTGTAACAATACCTTTAATAGTTAATAGACCAACAGGAAGGCCATGGTAACTACATAGATTAGCTAATCTCTACTCACTGATATTTAGTTTCCAGATATCTACACAAATTTGGGAAATAAATCCCAGTAATGATTTGATGGTCTAAACAATCAAAAGTTGATTATTTTTTGCTTCATACTCAACTTTGCACTATAGCAATATTGTAATGTCAGCAATTCAAATTGAGGGTTACAGAGCAAACAAGGTTTTTTACACAAGAGATAAATACTAATTGATTCAAAACAACAGTCAACAAGCCATTCCCTAGATTTGTTTCAATAAATGCAATACAGATGATATCATACGTACAAGTTAGACGACTTCTCTTTTGCAAAAGCAATTATGTGGAAAAACGGCAGTGGGGGGATAGGTGGGGAAGATTTTATAGTTGATGATATCACGTTCAGTTTCTCAGTGAAATATATTCATCTGTAATGATTTCATTCAATGCACACATTACACCCTGGGGAACTGTTCAGACATACTAGGAATGTACCAGGACCACATGAAGAAGTTATTTCCGGGCAGCTCAGGTATACCTGGTATAAAGTAAACTGGGGTACACTTCCTGCTAAAAGTTCCTATAAACCTCTCACTGTGCTTTGTTTGCCCACTGAAATACATGCTGTGGTGCTTTCTTCACCAATTGCTACAGATGTCTGGAAGCTAATCCTCAATGAACAGAGATGATCTAATCCCCCTGATCCCTTTTGTGTCACCAGCCTTTGTGGCAGATTGAGGCATCTTTGCTATGCCTGAATGGGCTTGCTAACTTTTACAACTCAATCAAGTTTGGATGGATTACTGTATGAATGTTACCCATGGAGGATGGGCTGATATTGCTACAACACGCATTTCCCACAGACACCTACCGAAGTACAGTTGTATACTCGGGACTTGTCTACAACGGGTTAATGAAAAACCTTGGCAAGTTGGGCTAAGTGCATAAAGACTTAACCATACTTAAAGGTCCTGTTTACCTTTGGGGAGCAGTGATTTTAAAAATGTATGAGTTATGCATATGTGTAGGTCAATTGTATCACCAGACATCCTACCATATATGTATAAAGAATTTGCAATAAACCCTAAAATACAAGGACATATCATCATTTTTCTCAATAAACCATAACTGTAGATGGTATAGTCTAGAACATTTTCATCATAACTTCTGTTCACATTTTGTATAACAGTACTTAACATTGATTATACTGATTCAAATTCTTACATTGGTTGTTTCTATCCTAAACTCACATCCAAGAACTATTTTGAAGCACTAAGCTGGGTTTTTTGTTTCATCTGCAAATGGTATATAATGCGTTTAACCTGTTGAACACAAGTCCCTGGTACGCTCGGGCAGGATTCTACGGAAAATATGCGTCACATAATTATATTCAAGGAATAACTACCAGCCCCTCATCAAGGATGAGGTGTATGACAGTGATGATTAACCCTGTAACCACCAAGGCAACCAGACTATACACAAAGTCAATGACATTATGATGCCTTGATCTTCAAAGGATTAATACAAATATCAATTTCAATTTCCATTTCCATTTCAATTCAATCTCATATTTCTCAATGAAAAATACATGAAATATAACAAAATATAATACATAATATCCAGCTTGGATATAGAATTAAATATCACTAACATAGAACGCCGCGGTCGATATAAGGAAGATAGGAAGAAACGGGAAAGAATGATTAACAGACAAACACTTACAAGACTGGAAAAGAGATGAAGTACCCTTTTGTCTCCACAGAATAAGAGTTAGAGTGCGACTTGAAAGAAAAATATCCAATAGAATCAAAGACAGGTCACGATAGAACCCGAATCCCAGAGAGGAACTCCAAAAGTGTGGGTGAGAGGCAGAGAGAGGAGCAACGCGACACAACTGTCCTAAAAGACAGATTTTGTCAGAGTGAAGCCGGCTGGGGAACAACAATGGGCAGATATATGTATAATGTGAGGAAGCCACGCAGGAACGAATGCCTGGGACTACTTGTAGAGGAAGCTGGGGAAGAGAAGTTGACAAGAGCGATAAGCACCAACTGCGGCAGAATCAACAGGAGGAAGAAGTGGTTGCATTTGTTTTAAAAACCCGACAGAAAGTGAAAGGAAAGAGGGGGATAGAGAAAGAGAAAGAGACAAAGAAAAAGAGAGACAGGGAGAGAGTATTATGGTAGTAGAGGCGTGGTTAAAACAATACAAAAACTCTCTGAACAAACCAATAAGGAAAACTGTCAAAACAATGCATGGTACAATAGATATCTTATCTACTACCATGCACAGGAGTGTTATTTTCCATATATTTCAAACTAGATAAGACTTAAATCACCAACTTTCACAATTTCCTTCCAGCACAATTTTTGTTTCATAGACCATGACAAATGTGAACATAATGGTACAACTCACTGTACTCTTGTAAAATATGAGGAAACGTTGTATTGATACTATGGACTCTGCATAGCATATTTATAATGGCAAATAGTCTACATGAAACTAAAGAGTACCAGTTGCTAGAAGAAGTATGTCATTATTCTGGGCTCAACATTAGCAGTGCTCTGGTGGTCCAGTGGCCCAGGGCCACTAAAAATTAATGCTGGGCCATGAAAGTTTCAAAAAGCATATAATACGATATTCCTAAGTTAGGTAGCCCAATCAATAACTAACATTCAAAATAGCCTTCTATGTTTCCTTCTATGGTGCCACTACACTTCTTTTTCGGGTCACCAACACTGCAAATTTTAAAATGATTTTTATTTGCTCACATGGACCATAAAAAAAAGAATAAAAAATAACGTCAATCCTGCATTATGAAAGTTTAGAAATATATCTCAGAAAACAGGGAAATGAGAAAACGGACAAATAAATCTGAAGAAACACCATGGAATACAGACATCTTAATATGGTGACACTGCGTGCGAGTCAAAACAAACCAAAAGTGCAGGCCATTAATAACTATAATGAAGAAGGCGTCTAAAGGAAATCTAAGCTTTTTATTATCATTAATGTATAAAGCAAAAGCAACATTCAATGAGCCTAGCCATAAATGTGTACATCCATTTCAATCAACCCAGCCATAAATGTGTATAGAAACCATCTTTCTACAATAAATGTACAAGAAAGAAGGGAATAAAAAGCTGAAACCTGGAGTGTCTCAGGTTTGCTAAATTATGTAAACTTTGGCAGACAGTGGAGCATCATGCTGTGAGAGATAATACAAGAAAGCAGGCAGGGAATATATCACTGTCAAATTTGTAGAAGAAACAATGTAATCAGAAGTAGCCTTGATTCAATACTACAGTCAACCTCGTTTAAATCAACCTCGTGTAAGTTGAATTATCATGTAAGTCTAGAGTATTTTCAAGTCCTTTTCTCTTTACATGCTCTCGATTTTGATCCCTAATATGACAAATTTTCTCTAAGATAAAGCTATTTCTTCAGTCCAAATAGATTGGACTTTGGCAAGGTTGACTGTATCTTCCGCATTATTCTGAGCAATATAACTGAATCTCTGATATATATATTCAATTAAAGGGATGGTACAGTATTGGTAGAGGTGAGAATTGGGCTTTTAACTTTTTGCGAGATATCAAGAAGCTGTTTGTAAAATAGTGCAGAGCGGACCTTTCTTAGAGGAATTCAAAGTTTATTTTATGAAAATCGGTTTTGGAATGGCGGAGATATCCAAAACTAAAGTAAAACAAAGCGATCGTAATAAACGTGGGTTCCACATTTTATTAGAATTGCCCTGTTTTGGGTATCTCAGCCATTTGAAAACCAATTTTCTTCAAATAAATGTTGAATTCCTTTTGGAATTACATGCTCTTTCATATTTCATAAGAGGTTTCTCGTAACCTCACCCCAAAATGTTAGAAACCCGAGGTTAGGTCTCAACCAAAACTATACGATCCCTTTAAAACGATACAATATCTTAATCTACTTTTATCTCCCTCCATCCATCTCTTTCTCTATCTCTCACTTTCACAATCCCTTACTCTCTCCCCTCTGTCTTCTTCACACCATAGACCTACAGGTCCAAGCTCACACATAAACACCCACACATTCATCCCTCTAACTTTCTCTTTCGCTGTGTCGTCTGTCCATTATCTATTAACCCACTGAGTGTCACATTAAAGGGATCATAGAGTTTTGGTTGATACCTAATTTCAGGTTTCTACCATTTTTTTTTGGTAAGGTAATAAGAAACCTCTTATGAAATATGAAAGAGCATGCAATTCTATGAGGAATTCAATGTTTATTTGATGAAAATTGGTTTGAAATGGCTGAGATATCCAAAAAAGAGCAATTCTAATAAAGTGTGGGACCCACACTTTATTACGATCGCTTTATTTTACTTTCTTTTTGGATGTTTCAGTCCTTCCAAACCCGATTTTCATCAAATAAACTTTGAATTCCTCTTAAATTGACATGCTCTGTACTATATCAAAAGTGCTTTCTTGGTATCTCGCGAAAAGTTAAAAGCCCAATTTTCATCTCCACCAATACTGTACCATCCCTTTAACTTTGTGAACATTTCACTCACTGGCACAGAAAGGGTTAAATGATCAATTTTTGTTTTGCCTCTATCATTCCAGGACCCGACACCAGCAGTGGCCCAGTGGCCCAGGGACACTAGATATTGATGTCGGCCACCAAATTTCCACAAAAGCTATCTTTCGGTGGCCTGATCGGGCACTTAAGTTTTAAAATGGATTGTTATGTGTCTGTTTATTTCGGGTCAATACATTTCTTTTGGGGGGCCACATTTGATGATCTTAGTGGCTCGAACTGGCCAACAGAGGGGAAAAAAGGTAGTGTCACGCCCTGTATTCTCTTTTCGTTCACTTTGAGATATACAAACAACAAAAAAAGTCACATATCCAAACCACACAAATTGGTCCAAATCAATTCAGAGGATACACGGGGGAAAGGAAGGAGCAGAAAAAAAAAAACCACACACACACAAAACAAGTCCCAGGAACAGGAAACACAGTTCGTTCACACAAGTCTTCCTTTGAATGTTCAGAAAACAACAGAAAACAAAATACAAAGAGGAAAGGAACGGAAATGTATGTGGCGGTATACGTGACAATGCACATGTACTGTCTGAAACCAAGGCTAAGCCCGGCCAAGTCTGGCTAGTCTACCCTCCAGTCACACTCCATGACACCTGCATTACTGCACACAAGGACAGGTCGCCAGTGACGTAATATGCTCGTTAAAAAAGTACATTCCCACTCCACAATTTGCCTCACACAGTACATGTTAATTGCAGGTGAATTAGATTTGTTCTAATCCCGTCATGATACAACCCTTTCTAACTTTGTGATTGTTACCTGCAGTGTGAACGGTGGCGAAACTAATCAGGATTTTACATGTCGCAATAAGAATGACCCAAAGTAAACTGTAACTGGCATTTCAACATTCAACATTCAAAGACAGATGTTCACCGATAAAATGGTTTCTGAATGTGTGTGTCAAGCCGTATCAATATATCCCATGTACTATCCACTCTTTTCACTTCTCCCCTTTAAAAAAAAAAGAAAAGAACGTAGATAATGATATAACTATTTAAACATAAAAACATTGTGCCCGTTTACCAAATGCTACAAAAAGCACTCACAAAAACAGCAATTTCCTTCAGTAAACTTTACTGTAGTCCTAATCGCAATGCACCAGATAACTTCTCTCCCGTCCATAAAAAGAAAGTCGACTGCTACTTATCCTGTAATGTGGTAACAAAGGAGCGTGTGAGCCGTGCTACCAAAAGTGTCCGAGTATTCTCTTTCAGCAGCGACAGAAACCAAACCAGGTGCATTACTCAGCCTACTCTCTTAAAATTCCACTTATAGTCAGACTTATTGTTATTAATATTGCCCACTGCTCTGTAACACTCATGCAGGCAATGCCATTCCATTCTCTCTGCTGCCGAAGAAGGTATCTATGACGGTTGCGGAAGAAGGAGTATTGAAATCATTACTATTCATGTTACACTGTACGGCACGGGATGCAATACCAGGAAATTTCGCATGAGGCAAAGACATGTAATTGCATCCCAGAAATTACGCTTTTCTCACCGTGTTCAGAGATAATGAACATACAGACATTCTTCTTCTTCTTCTTCTTCTGATTAAGTCTGCCTCCTTCAATAGACTGAAGATTCTTGCAGACTGGTGCTATTTACATTATAATACAATTTATATACAGATATTTACAAGCACATAGAAAATTTGACGAAAATACTAGCCACTGTGATCAACCGTTAGACGGTTTCGAAATGATCCCACAGATGGCGCTGAAACAATTTCTGACGACAGGGAATTCCAGTTCCTTACAGTTCTTGGGAAGAACGAATGGCGATACGATTCAGTTCTCGAATATGGTACCTGGTAGGAGTGTGGTTGCGAGGCTCTCGTTAACTGAGTAGCCTGTTTGATGATATAGTCCTGTGCTGAAAGAGGAGTGAGATTATTGTGTATTTTGTACATTCAGTGAGTTGCCACTACCATTGCTGACTGCTGCACCAAACTACCATCTTCATCCTCTCTCGAATACAGGTGTGTTCACACTTCTCTCAATGTCACAGTCTCTAGATAGTCTTAGATAGTCTTAGTCTAGATCTTACACTTCACTACACCAAAAACTCATCTTGAATCATACCACTGAATTTACAATTTTCTTAGTGTTCAGAGATAATGAACATACAGACACTCAATAAGTTGTCATGACGACTGCTGACTGCAAACAAAGTTCCACAAAACAACACATCTGCATCGCAAACTTAAAGGCCCTCAGTCAGTCAATGGAAATCTTGATTTTACCTGAATTACCTATGATGACGCCCAGTAAGTTGAAGACTTGTAGAGGGCCATTCAAAGGATTCAATCTGAGCCTGAGGAGTTCACACTGATGTATCCACGGGGGCGGCCAATTCATGCAATCTAGATTAAACTGATTACGCTTCTGTTTCCAGTGGTCATTGAGCATAGACTTGAAGGCATTAACTGATGTTGCCTAACAGCATCAGCAACGAAGACTATTCCAAGAATTCAAAGTTCTCTAGCTGAAAAAAAGTTCTACCTCTTACTAGTGCAACACCTTCCTTAAATACAACTTAAAATCAGGGACACTTGGATGAGTACGCACCAATATGCACGCACCTACAAGGAAGTGAGTAAGGTCAGGCTATGTTCCATCTTTGTAATCATGTTTCACAGACTGTCCAACCAATCAGACTTCAAAACATGACCTCAGAAATTCAGCAAAACTCATTTGTAGAACACCTCAAGACCACAACTGTCCCAGCATTTTTTTTTTTCGACAAACATGTTTGGGAGAAGAGTTATTCACCACTACTTTCAAACTAGTGAGAAAAAAAAAAAACATAAAATGGGAGCATACTGCATTACGATATATTTCTAAACACGTTTACAAACAAGTCATTTACCAAGGTAAAATAGATCAGCATCTGTTTAAGCCTCAGGTGAAAGCATTACATGTTTGTTTGCAGTTGTTGTTTTTTTTTTACACATAAAGTGAGCACAGAATCATCTTAAAAGGATGGTATAGTATTGGTGGAGATGAGGATTGGGCTTTCAACTTTTTGCGAGATACCAAGAAACTAATATGAAATAGTATAGGGCATACCATTCTAAAAGGGATTCAAAATTTATTTGATGAAAATCGGTTTTTGAATTGTTGAGACTTCCAAAAACAAAGTAAAACCAAGCGATTGTAATAGAAGGTGGGTCCCACCTTTTATTACTATCGCTCTGTATTGGATATCTCAATTTTTATCATACAAACATTGAATTCCTCTTGGAATTATATGCTCTTTCATATTTCATAACAAGTTTTTCATTGTTTCACCTAAAAATATTAGAAAAGAGAAGTTAGGTCTCAACCTAAACTATAGGATCCCTTTAAGTTTGTATGAACTACCGGTATAGGTCATCAATGCCTGAGATAGGCTCCAAAGAGATTTGAAATTTTTTCCTTGTTTTCCTTTTTGTTTTGTTTTGTTTTATTTTTGTTTTATTTTGTTTTTTTTTCCTTTCGTAGATGAACCAATCTGTGTTTTGAATGGTTGAACAAACAAAGTCTGACACACTCTTCATCATCTAGAGATAATAGAACTACATTTGTATGTTTTCTCAACACAATACAACATGCTGCATGGTATCATTTAGTCTACAATGAAATAGACTAAGAAAAAAAAATTGTTACAATGTGTGCATACAAATGATTCATGTAGCATATAGACAGGATAAACTAAAACATATCTCCCAACAATAGAAAATTCTAGCTTTACGACATTCTGGAATTCACTGCTTAAATGAAGGACTCAAAGACTACAAAAGCTGCAGGAAATTCATTTTGTTCATTCTGTATTTCTTATAAAATCAGACCTATAGGCATGTAGATTACAAGGTCTGGACATTTAAACTACTCCCACACAAATAGCGGGTGAAGTCAGTAACAAGTCATATTAGTTGGCTATGAAAATAAGGAAGACATTAAGGACTTTCCTCGGAAAACCACATTTATAATGGGTGTCCATTAATACATGTAAGCACTGCTCTTGCGAATGAACCAAAGTTCAAAACAATCTTCCAGTATTTGTAAACTTATCTGCAATACTGAGAAAATGATTTAGCACAAAGATTACAGGGACATCCACCAATAATAGGTATAATTCTTGCCTCTTTTCCTCATTTTAGCACTAAAGCTGTTCTGGAAGACATGATTCTCATTTAGGATCACTGCTTCCTTATCAGGTATAAATGCATCGCATCGGATCGGAAAAGGGCGACTACGTTGTATTTAGCTTTCCAAGGCACACCTGAGCACTTAATTGACAATTTGTATTACACACTTTACAAAATATATCATGTGATATAAATGATGCAATGTTAATCTGTAGTTGGTTGTTTGTTTGTTTGTCTGTTTGTTTGTTTGTTTGTTTGTTTTTCATGCAACAATACGAACTAATAAAAAGAGAAAGTTTCCAAAGTTTGAATACTTCTACTACCTACTTATACAGTTGCTACATGAGATGAAGGGGGAAAAATGCCACCTTGGTTTCTACACAAACTAATAAGTAAAAGAACAAGAAAACATATTCCATTTTTTTGTTATGATTTACTAACATCTTGTTCACATGAAACTTTAACACATTTTTAAGTGAGAATCAATGTGTTGGTAGATTGTGGGTTGAAGTAAGAGAATGGATTAATGTTAATGCTGGGTTAGAAATAATATTCATGATGGAAAATAAATTATTTGTTTTTGTTTTTGTTTTATTTTTGGTATTAACAATTCAGCGTTGAATTGTATCACTATGCTTGTGAGACATAAAATTTCTGTTTTTAAAATAAAAGGAATAACTCTTCATTTTGATTTATGTAAAGATAGTATAAGGGAATATTAAGACAATAACAAATTTATTGCAAGAAATAATCATAACCTACAAGTGTTAAGGAAAAATGGTGTCTGTTTAGACACCTGTTCTCTTGATATGTATGATATGATGGTCTGAGTTATGATATTCCATTGCCTGTTTGTTTTGGGGGTTTTTTTATTAATGTACTTTGTTCAAAATATTATGATGTATTATATGTTTTGATGAAAGTATGTTTGATGAAGAATAATAAATATTCCACTATTAGGGGAAAAAAAAAAAATCTTGTGCACATTTCCTAGCAACCACCAACTTCCTCTCTTCAGAGGATGTTTAAGAAGCATGACATCCTCAATGTATCCAGAGCTGAGTCAAAACAAACCTGGTCCTTTCGGCAGAATTAATGATCAATATAAGAAGTGCTTCCTGTCTAAAACTGATGAGGAATAATTTCCAAGTGTCACGGAAATCAAACCACCAAATTGCTCAAAATTTTAGTGATGACACAATTGACAGAAATAATGTTTTCCTAATACAAATACTGCCCTTTTCAATTTCACTGCAACAGCAGTAGCAGTAGTAGTAGTAGCAGCAGCAGGTAGTAGTAGTAGTAGCAGCAGTAGTAGAAGTAGTAGTAACAGTACTAGTAGTAGCAGTAGTAGTAGTAGTACTAGTAGTAGTGGTAGGAATAGTAGTAGTAGTAGTAGTAGTAGTAGTAGTAGCAGTAGTAGTAGTAGTAGTAGAAGTAGTAGTAGTAGTAGTAGAAGTAGTAGCAGTAGAAGTAGTAGTAGTAGAAGTAGTGGTAGGAATAGGAATAGCTGTAGTAGTAGTAGTAATAGCTGTAGTAGTAGTAGTAATAGTAGCATTAGTAGTACGGTATTAGTAGCAAAGGTCATAATATTTCTTAAAGATTGATAATGGCCATTACCAAATAATTTCAATACACACAAAAAAAGCCTCACACATGACACTAGTCACATGATAATCGATATCACTGCATCTATCATAATCATTATCATCATTATTACTACAATCATCATTATCATAACTGTAAAAACTACCAGCACCATCAATAGCTGCAGTGGTGACTTCTTTTGTGTGTGTGTGTGTGTGCCTGAAAACAAGGCAAGGTCACAAGCACGCCAAGTGTCTTACAGAATGGTCAGTATCAAAAGCATTTTTCAAGTGGATCGAGGGCGCTCTTCGGCCTACTTCTCATCTTTCCTGCTCAGCTGGCAGACACGCCAACGAGGCAGACAATGACTAATTAAGAAAGAGTCAATGGGTCGCTGGATTCCATGTCGATGACCTCTGGAAAGACCCATTAGACAGTGACCCTCTTCCACAAAATGTTTCTTTTCTGGATCATATAATCCATCTTAATGCATTAACTAATGTATTCAGTACATGTCTTAAATCAAAAGATATTCACCAAAACAGAATGGACACCAGGATTTGTACAGTTGAGTGGCAGTTGTCTCACACTTAATCATAATTGTGTTTTAATGGTGACCAAAATTCTCACCATTACAAGGTAGGATTCTAGGACGAAAAAAAAATCAGGGGGGTGTTTCATCAATTTAGTCAGCGCTGACAATTTTAGCAAAATCCTTGGTTTTGATTGGCTGAGATGCTCTGGTCACTGACTGTTACCATGGTGATTGTCAGAGACTGATAACTTGTCAGCGCTGACAACTTTCATGAAACGGTACCCAGAAAAATGATGTATGCAGCAACTTCATTCAGAATCTGGAAAAGCTGAATATAAACACTTCAGCTTCAGAAACTGTATTGCCCTATAAACTTTATCACATTTTCACTGTAATGGGTCACAACTCAGCATTAATCTGTCAATAAAATTTTCTGCAGACCTAGGATAGAGTAATTAATACATTTCTGTGTGCTCTCCTTCACAGATAATATCTGTCCATACCCAAATATATTTGAGAAAATGAAAACTGGTGAAATTCTTTGAAAAAAAACCTGATGGAGAGCTCCTCAGCAAAAGAAATATTCAGAGTTGCAAACTTAACTCACTCTCTAATACTTTAACCCATTGAGGAGGGGCTGATTTTGCTCTAACACACATTTCCCATAGACACCTGCCCGAGTATTCTCGGGACTCGTCCTCAATGGGTTAAAGGGGAAGTCCGGACGATTATCAGCCGTTTCGTGTGTAAAGAACAATATTTCATGAGCCTATTACCCTTTTCCCGACGAGAAAAGACCATCAGATACATTTACTATGATTTTTTTTTTTAAATAAGGTAATTCTTCATGTTCGAATCCGTCGCGAGCTGCCCTTCGTACTATCTGTCCCAGGATGCATTGCGCGTGACGTATCGGGCGCAGTTTCCTCAGCTGAGAGCACCGAGAGCGAAGCCCAGCTACGCATCGATCTCCCATTGCACTGCTGACTGCGGGCGGTATCTGCATGCCTGCATAGGTGTGCCTTGTCGGCGCTACTGCAGGAGACCGTACACCGATTTAGGAGTGCTGTTGCCAAACGCTGTATTCCTTTATTCAAATAATCTTCGTTATATATCTATATAAAATCTTCAAAGATTAATGTAAAATAGTTGCAATGCTATAACATTTTCGTTTAAATTGAAATATGTATGTATTATAATACTGCCGTACTTATTAGTGTCCACCCCATCACTTACAATGCATTAGCTGTTGTCGGGCTGTGCAGGCATACATTTACGTCTGCTGCTGCCAAGTGCTATCACAATCCGCGATCGTTTTTTCGACTTCTGTGTGTGAACAATCTGAAATCAGTCTGTCAATGTCAGAATTATTGCCTCTTTTGTTGTCCGAGACTGTTGAAAAGTGTGTCTGACGGTGATAAAATACGACAGCATACATGTAACTTGAACCGAGGAAGAAACGCCAGCGCCAGCTTGGTACCGCCGCCGCGCCACGCCGGTAACTACGACCAGCAGCCCAATACACACAGCGTAATCGGGCTGCGTGTTGTAGCATTCAGGATCATGTAAAGGTAGTATCGTGGATAGATATCAATTTAAAATCAAAATATTTCTTCAATTTGAAGACTTACTAGTAAAGTTGAAGTATTGACAACACCCTAACACTTGACGCATCGGCATTTTTGTAATGAAGCAATAGATCATGCCGCGTGCATCCGCTGTGTGGTCAGAGACTGTTGAGCGGTACGCTACTACCGCTTGCTTGGCCCGTATCACCGTTGCTCAAGCAGGGCTCCCCCGAGCCAGCTGACGCTCCAAGCAAAAAGCAATGTGAGGATGAAACGTCACGCTGTCACGTGATCTTTCTCGCCGGCGTACAGAAATCGAACGGTTACGATTCAAAATTAGTGATGCTAAAAAATCGATTGTGGCAAGTTGGGAGGGTCTTTTTCAATGAAACTTAGTCATTATGGTCCTTTATTTATGTAGATTTTGGTTAATTTTTTTCAAAATCGTCCGGACTTCTCCTTTAAGCATTTACACAACTTTCATATTCTAGCATCAGGCTGGACTTTTCCTTTAACCCATTGAGGGCTGATTAACTGCAACAACACGCATTTCCCATAGACATCTGCCTGAGTATACTCGGGACTAGTCTTCAACGGGTTAAGCATCAAAGGAAATTGGAATATATATGAATGAACACACTAATCTAACAGTAGGCAAAGATGTTTCTCTATTTGCTTCCATACCAAGCAATACTGAATACTAGGTTGGACTTTCCCTTTAAGTCATCTGTGAATGAATTCACTCTAGTTCTAGATCACTCAAATCTTGATTCCGTAGGCAAAAGAAATGGAGCGCATGATTTCTTTGCTTTGAGGACCTTTTTGATAACTTCCATGTAATTGTCCTCACTTGCAGCGCCTTCCGAAGGGTCTGCATACAGTGCGTTGACCTCAAAGTCAACATTGTCCGAACCTTACATGTGGGTCACTGTGACACACATTGATTTTGCTCATTTGAAAAGGATTCTTCATGTGTTTTCTTCCAGTCCCTTTAAAACAATTTGCCAGCATTTACAAATATACCCCCTGAATCTTACCTGAGGGTACATTTTAATCACCAATGGGGGAGCATTCTTTAATTCTCTTCCCCTTTCTCTCTCTATATACTTACTTTTTTTATCTGCTTTTATTCTCCCTCTTTACGTATCAATCGATTTCTCTCCCTCTATTGTTATCTACCTCTATTTATCTCTCTCTCCCTATCTATATATCTCTCTCCCTTTTTCTCTCTAATACATTATCAATCTGCAATCTCTTCCTCCTCTCCCTCTCATTCTTTCCATTCTTTTGTTCTTCCTCTCTCTCTATTTCTAAACCTGTCTGTCTCTATTTCTCTCTCTATCTTACAATCTCTATCTCCATCTCTATCTCTCTCTCTCTACCTCTATCTTTATCTATCTCTCTCTTTCTATCTATTTATCTCTTTTACTCCATTGGCTCGCCTTTATTGGATAAGCAGTTTTCAGCAGCTTTTTTTGCCATATTTATCTCTTTTGCTCACTATTTCATGGCAATCTGATAAAATCTGATAAAGATCAGAGTCAGTCCTAATAGTTCCTGTTCCAAGCAAAATATCAGGCGGCTATTCTCACCGAAGACGAAGTGTGTGCACTTAATCTCTTTTCAAGATTCCACCAGAGACAAATGATAGGATATCTGGCAATGCCATTAACACAGCCATCACAAGTTCACTGTGGCAGCGAGTGTGACATTGTGGATTTGAGCTGTTTTTTGGTGTGTCTTGAACATAAACTTCCTTTATAACATGCTGCATCTGGAGATTGCATCGGTCATAGGTCAAAGGTCAACAAAAGATCTCCCTCATTACGTTTATATGTCATACTAAATGTGTACTACTTCCAGCAGTAATGATTTTAAATCAACAATAGTTTAATATTTTGATATTTTATGAATGAAATCGCATGGAGACAAGACTTGTAAGGCATAGCCTTTCTGTCTGTCTTCGAACACTTTCAAATGTAACACATATTTGTAATGTTATACTGATGCTTATTGTTGCACTATTGTACTCATTGTTTTCTATGTTATTGTATGGTCTTATCTATTTTCTGTTTAATTCTTTTTCTCTATTTCTAATAAAAGTGTTGAAATGCTTTGGACGAAGAATGATAAATCACAGCAGGTATTATTTTCTTCAAGCAGGCACAGCATCTGTACAGGACTTGACTTAATTTCTGCATTTTTCCACAGTATTCACAGCTTTGCACATCATCTTCCCCAGTTTTTTGTTTTTTGTTTTTGTTTTTTGGGGTTTTTTGGGGGTTTTTTTGGGGGGGGTAGCAAACAATAACCAACAATACTGCTTTTTGTATGGGCAAACTGCCAGTCAGAAACAATGCAAGGCACGAAGCATGTACCAGCAGCAACAGTAGTAAATAATGGCAGCAACTTGTAAGAACCAAGAGGGAAAAAAAATGATTCTCCACTTCGTATCAGACATCAGGAAATCATGAAGATAGAAAACAGTATATCACAACCACAGGGTTAGGGCAGAGCATGAACATTAAAAGTATATGTTGCCTGGTAACAGAACATATTGCCTGGTAAAAGAATATATTGCCTGGTCCAAGAACATAGTGCTCAAGTGAAAGGCAATAATAGAAAGGTTTTGAGAAAGATGATTTTTCATTATTCCCTTTCTTCACCTATGCCCACAAAACGCTGCCATGAAAATTATCATTCATACACCTTTACTTGGTCTGAGATGCATGAGAAAAATAAAAAGTAGATGCCCAATATAATCCAGTGTTACAGTTACCATCCCCCACAACAGCATAGTATATTTGAAAAAAACAACAAGACATGAAATTCACCAAAATACAAACTAAATCTACAAGAAGCTTGTTCCTATAGTAATACTCTACTGTGAGAATGTTTGAAATGTCTACGCCAACATTCACAAAAGGGCTGGACACAAACGCTGCAAGATGTCAGACGGTACATTTCACATTCTGTGAACATGCCAGAAATTCTATGGTGTAAATTACACTGCATAGGAAGGGGAAAAGGGACAAGGAACAAAATAAAAGATCCCACACCCCAAACATGAATGCATGCTGTGAAAACTAACAAAGGAAGGGTGCCTGTATTTCAGAAAAAGTGATAATAACACTTGCCACTGTTCATGACATAGTGGTTTATCCTTTTCAACAAAACAAAATCAACTTTTTAGGACTGTCAGTGTGAAACACCCTCAAGCATTGAAAAGTAGACCTGACAACATGCACAGATACAAATTTTTCATCATATGCCATATTTATGTACACACAACCTTTCTACCCTTCAAGCCAATCATCACAGTTTAAAACTTTTCTTTAAGAAAAAAACATATTTTTTTCATGAAAATTATACATCCCATCAACTTGATACTGACATATGATCAGGGCAGCATTTATTCCCCCTGCTTTCTGAAGGCAGTTAGTCAAGTGCTCTTCCATTGTGCTGAAAAGTGAATTTTTGTGGAATTTCCTTTATATTTTCTTTATATTTGTTGTCTTGTCCACACATACGTCACAACCTCTAGTAGTCTCCTTATCCAGTGGTTCCAACACCAAAACTTTCCAAATTCATAACTTTTGCATCAATCGTCTGATTTTCCTCAAACTTTCACTGATGTGTTCTATCAATGTTGCTGCTTCCACTCAATCCACATTGCTCTTTGGGTTTGGGTTCCCTTTAATGTCGATGACCAATGAACAGTAGACACAGACAATGGTTTAGTGGATCACGGCACTGGGCTCTTACACAAGAAGTCTTGAAGTTCAAATCCTATCAAGCACATCCTTGGCACACAACAAGTTGTTGTACCCACGAATCTACATTGCCATACCCAAAAACATCAAGGACAGGTTACATGAAGATGGGGAAACATCACACAGCAACCTGCAGTTTCCCTTTTCCTGACATTGTCACAAGTAACACAGGGAACAGTTGCCTAGCAACTTTACATTCTGTACCAGAATGAGGGTTACACCAACATTGCAAAAGTTGCACATTTTGTAATGTATTGATTTCTCCCAAGTAGTGTAAATGGCACAGTGATCATGATGATTATCTCTGTATAAAAGTCACTAAGTCAAAAAAGACCTGGCATGTTACTCAAAATAGTAAATGACATCATTCCAATACTTACACCACTTACGGAAGAAAGCACACCGGACGGAGAGGTTGCCATGACGACCGGGATGCTTTTGAGTTTATTCCAAGTATTAACCCAAGATTGTAATGAGTGTTATCCAGATATTCACAAACACAGCCAACTGCTGTCGAAAACACTTCTGGGAGCTCTTCAGTTTTCTTTCAATTTTCAACTGCCGTGATCGCAAGGGGTATCGTATTTCTCCTTTTTGTTTCCACTAAACATGAAGAAAAGAACTTCAAGCACTTAGCACATCAAGTGGAGAAGACTCTTAGCGCTGAATAAAAATATGAAATAAATGCAAATGTGGTATGTCTTTCCAGGAACCACAAACTGATCCCACTGTATCACTCTCAGGCAAATTCTCTTCACAGCATAGGATAAACTTTGAATATCAGAGGACACCTCTCTCTTGAAGAATCCAGCGGACTGACCAGTTAATATTATTCTGGCAATTTCCACTTGCCTAGGCAACAAAATCTGGTGGGATAAGAACTCCTGGGGACATATAAGGTTCTTGAGAAGGCAATGTTTCTATTCAAAAGGTCACTAGAGAGAAGAACCAGGTTAAAGAAGAAAGGAGTTTGTCCAAAAAGATGTCCTTACACAGACTATGAAGGTCAGGTGGAAAAAATGGGGCAAGTGTTCTCAAAATAGTTTCTTTCATTCAGCAGCCTCTACCCCTGGTAAGTCACAAGTTGGGTAATCCTCTTTGGAAACAAAAGAGTTCAATGACGAGCACACTGGGGCACACACAATCGGGGAATTTGAATGGGCCCTAGTCACAGATTTCCATGGAGATTAGCCGATCTGATGTGTAGGATTATATACGCTGCCACCACTGCTAGGGATCTGGGAGCTTGGATCCTCTTTCTTGGTCTCTATGCAAAAGGGGATTCTGTTTTCAGAAGTGTGCACTGGTCACATCCAAACTTGAGATACTGGACAGTCAACGATGCCACAGGACCAGATGCAGAAAGAGCGAGACACTCAGCCTTGCACAGAGTCTCAGGAGTAGGCAATTCCATGCACCTATTCTTTCATCCAGACACGAGTTTCATCCTTTGACGAAAAGGGCTCAGTCTGATGTCGGAGGTACCGTACCTGCCAAAAGTATGTCTGTCTCTTCAATGAGAGCATCAAGAGAAACTAATCAAGACGGTGCCCCTTTTTACTTCCTGGAATGTTCTGTTTCCATGGAATGTTCGGTTTGATTAAGGTGTCTAACCTTTCTCCAGTCACAACAGTGAGAACAGAACAGGTTGTCACCAACATCACCAGGTCTACGAGGTAGCAACTGAGCTAGGTGCAGTCGATACGATGATGACACTGCTTCTAATGACGGTGAACTAAGAGAGAACGAATCAGCCAACAGGTACGAGGTATTGATGCCTCTAATTAGTAGCGAACAAAGTCTGGCTTCGGTCTCACTTCATTTCCTCGTCATCAGATGGGGATACACTATACACCGTCTCTTGGAGGGGACATGTTCTTGAGTGCAGTCAACATTTCCTGCGACGTCCTCTTCAGCTGTCTACAGGCGTCTTGTTCAGACTTTCTGCAAGCGATGAGCTTTGAAGCTCACAGTGATTCACTTCTACCGTCACTGCACCCCGACGAACTGCTCCTACCAGCTACAGGTGACACAGCTGCCTTGTCTAGCAGCCGGTGAGGCAGCTCTGGAATGTCGTGTTCCAGTTGTTTGCGGCAAGCAACATAAGAGTCCGCGGGAACTCCCAAGAACGAAACACCTGATGCCCAAGCGGCGCAGATGTCTAGGTGCAATTACTACGACAGAACACACAATTTAGACACAGGGGGGTCTCTGTACCTCACAGCCCTGATCCTCTGGGAACAAACTGACTCTGGACCCCTTCTCGTTAGCAGACTCTGCAAATCCGTTCTGACACCACTCCCCCTGCTCTGCACAATGCTCATGAGTCTTCTTGAGCAAAGACATGAGTCAAGAACTAATCGAGCAGCTAGACGAAATCAAACACAAGCTGAACCTCAGTGAGCACCAGCTATGGAGTTTTCTCTTTTGTCCCGAACCAGTGGGCCGAAGATTCTTTCAAAGAAAAAAAAAAATGGGAGAGTTCAACAAGTAGCATGGCTATTTTGTTTGACGCAGGTAAAGGCTGGTATTTGCTTTGTGATGGCATTTAAATTGAAGTGGGTGGAACAGTGACTCCAATGGTGAACTCATTAAGAAAAGTCCCAAACTGGTGTACGTTTCATTCATGTGTGGACCAAAGAGCAGCCTACAACAAATGAGTGAGCAAACGTTACATTCTCCCTCTACTTCTCTTTCATGTTTATAGTTCTTCTCTCTTATCCCTCCCCAAGACTCAGGATGTCACACAGGGAGTTTACACCGTGGCACATAAAGAGTTTTAAAAAATCCCTCTCCTCTAATATCTTTCACTTCCTTTTTATAGTTAGGTTCAGATGCTGTTCCTAAACTTTATAGGGGATGGCTAGTAACTGATCAGTGGGAATCAGTGGGAATGCTGAGGGATGATTGTTCCAATCCTTGTGGGATTCATTTAAGGGTACATTATATATCTATTCTTGTGTGAAAATTATTTGCTTCAGAACGGTCTCATATTCAAGTAATGTGCAGTTTAATGTTTCCAGGTAAGCGTCCCTGGTCAGTGACGGGGGATTAATCTGCACATTACTTGAATATGAGACCGTTCTGAAGCAAATAATTTTCACACAACAGTAGATATATAATGTACTCTTAAATGAATCCCACAAGGATTGGAACAATCATCCCTCAGCATTCCCACTGATTCCCACTGATCGGTTACTAGCCATCCCCTTTAAGTTTGGGTTGAACACATCTCGATATTAGCTTGTAGTTTCAGCACCGTGTGGACATACTCGAAAGTTAGCAATCTTCAACTTTAGTCGATGATTAGATGAAACATCTAATACCCCTTTCATAAACTCAATAATGTGGATAATATCCGCATCATTTGGTCGTAAAATCGGAGCGGGGGAAAAATAATCCGCTTTTTTTCTACCCTTCTATTATCCGCATAATAGCAGCATCGGGACCAGATTTGTAGTTTATGAACGCAAACCCAAATAATGCAGATAATTGCCAGGGTGCGGTCAAACATCACCTGTCTTTCCCGCAGGAGGGACGTGTGCAGTCACCATGACGATTATCAGCCTTTTTCAGGACGGGCGCTCGTAAAAATAATGCGGATAATTTTCAGAGTTTGTGAACGCATTTTTTATTGAAATGTCCGCATTATTCTTAGGCGGATAATTGGAGGGTGAGTTTATGAAAGGGGTATAAGGGTTTACACTCTCTCCATTATTCCACTGGGGGTCCCCATTCGTAATTCCGCTCTGTGAGGACACAATAATCAATGGGCTTGTGAGCTTTAATAGTGTGAACCTCACTTCTCGTTTGCTTCCGGGTCAACCTCCAGCCGCGCTATTTTGTATGGGCATAAGGTCATAGCGAAAACTCTGCACTTCTGGTATAATCATCGAGTGGGATTCACTCATAAGTTGTATCTCAAAGTTTAGGTGTGCTTGTGGACCCACGCTGTGAATTCACGAGTGGGAGCTAATCATTGACTAACATTGCTAAGTTCTCGCCCTAAACTTCAAATTTGGCATCTGCATGTGAACATATTTATATCTCTCTCTTCCCTCTCCATCTTTATATACATATATATATATCTTTATCTCTCTATCTCTCTATCTCTCTGTATCCCTCTATTTTCCTCTTTATATCTTTCTATATCTCTCCCCCTCTTTCTCTCCCTTTTGTATTCTTTTTTTCCATTCAAAATTTTTCAAAGAAAAGTCTCCTCTTTAGGGATGGCGATCAAATAGTATCAAAACACCTTTAGAAGAAGCCCTCATTCAAAACTTGCCCCATTCATTGTTGTGCACCAGGCAGCATTGATATTTTCTATCAGAGTCAAACAAACTCAATCAGAAGAGAATGTACATAAAATATCAACACAATATATAAGTATGTGGGTGTGGGATTATACTATTCTCTGGGGTTTTTTTATTTGCTTGGAAAGATAATAGGTCAAAGATTTGGAGCATTAAACTTTGCACCCTCGCTGATCTCATTTGAACAAAACTTAGTTTCATACAATCACAAATATGAAAAAAAAAAAATAATTTTCCCTTTTTTAAATAGTTTGTGCTAAACTTCACTGCGGCCTTATTATGTGTTCAGACATGCATTCTGTGCTCTGTATCAACCCCCCTAACCCTAATCTTTACTCTAACCATATCACTAACCAGTATTGTTAGCCGGGGTTAATTGCCATTGCGGGGGGGGGGGGGGGGGGGGGGGGGGGGGGGGGTTCTCCTGATACCACTTATGCATCTACACAAACAAATAAACACACAAAAAACCCACGATCACATATCGAGCCAAACACCCATGTACAAATACAACCGTACCTACATACGAACAAACATCGCACACACAAGTCTACATACAAAACAGAAAACAATTGTACACACACACACACACACACACACATACACACATATATATATATATATATATATATATATATATATATATATATATATATATATACAAGAATTACACAAAAAATACAGAATTGCACACACACACACAACACACACTCACACATCCATGCAAACACACCATCCTCATATCACGCTGAGTATACCGGAACACAAAATAACATACGCCTATAAACCAGCAGGGCGCTTTAAAAAAAAGAAAAAGTCAAATATCATCTACATCTGGCTTCATTGTTATAAAGAGTGTTGTCCTCACACTCCTGCTACTGCTGCGGCGATGTTTGCTAAATAATCCGAACAATGACGGATGGACGCTTCTGTGAACACATTCTGTCTGCCTTCTGACAGGCCGGCTTCAAGGAACAAATAAAAGGTGTTTGCAGATCACAGTTATCCCTCCTTAAAGATTGGTGTATAATAACCAAGGACAGTCAAACAACTGGGCTCCCCAAATTTGGGGTGATACCAGTCAAAATCTACCACACACATTTCGTCCCTATGAGACCTAGTTTAGTTTCTTGACTCTTTTTAGTCGTAGCGGTAATTTAGTGTGGACAACAAGCCGTAAGAGGGCCAAACATCCGAGGAGTGCCCCCCTCTCGTAGTTTGTCACAGTTGGTAAAATATTGCACCAAGGAAAAAGAGACGGAACGTTGGGTGCGCAGTCTCATGATTATCGCAATCAAAAAAATTTGTGCCCTCTCTTGGTTTGCCGCAATTGGCAAAATATCTCACCAAGGAAAAAGGGACAGAGCCCACACTATATGGGACCTGCCCGTGGCTCTATCAGTATACAAGATGTACACTCATCCAGCTACTACAGTGTACAGAAGGGGCTATGCAGGTCTGTGCTATGTCAGGTAAGCCTGACAGGAGGAGCAATCCCCGTGAGAGATGATTATACATTGACTTTGAAAGTGTAGGCAAACCTCCTCTCGAGGCATATACTGTATATGCCATATATTCAGCGAGTCTAAATTTTTGCGAATCGGGACTTCCCAACATATTTCACGAATGGTTAAATTCACCATCGTTGAGTACTGTACTGAACAGAGAAATGTAGATGTGTGTATCACATTCACATCGGGATTAGAGTCATTATTTTCATGTGTCTTTCATTTCACGAATAGCACCTGACTTGCAAATTCGCGAAAATAAACACCTCGCAAAATATTTGGCGGATACAGTATACAAATAGCTCTGTGTATGGGTGTGGTACTTTCGTACCATGCAAAGAGTGTTTCTTCCCTAACTCTCCGCATGCTACATTGATTTCTTGTCTGTATGCATATGTGTGTGAAATCTGTGCACATTTACCTTATTGTCACAGTAAAGATTGACCTTCTAAGCTGTGCCCAAGTACTTAGTTAAAGGGGAAGGCTAGTAACTGAACAGTGTAAATCAGTGGGAATGCTAGAGGGTGATTGCTCCAATCCTTGTGGGATTCATTTAAGAGTACATCATTGTTGCGTGAAAATTTTTTGCTTCAGAATGGTCTCATATTCAAGTAATGTGCAGTTTAATGTTTCCAGGTTAGCGTGCCTGGTCAGTGACGGGGCATTAATCTGCACATTACTTGAATATGAGACTGTTCTGAAGCAAATGATTTTCACACAACAGTAGATATGTAATGTACTCTTAAATGAATCCCACAAGGGTTGGAACAATCATCCCTCAGTATTCCTGATTCCCACTGATCGGTTACTAGCCATCCCCTTTAAACTAGTAAAGCATTTTCATGAGCATTCAGTAATTCATTCAAAGTTGACCTACTCGTATTTGTATACAGCTAGCAAGCCCACTTAACTCATTGATGGACTGATTTTGCTACAACACGCACTTCTCATAGACACCTGCCCGAGTATACTCGGGATTCTGTCCTCAGCAGGTTACGTGTAGCAATGTGCCTCAGTCCAACAGGTAGGCCTTGGTGATACCATAGGGATTAGGGGGATTAGATAATCTCTATTCATTGACAATTAGCTGCTGGATATCTGTGCTAATTGGCAAAGACAGCTCTCCAGCATGCATGCCATTCAAAAGAAATTAAAAAAAAATAACACAGTAAGGGCCAATTACTGTTCATAATTCCCTGTTACCCCATTGAGGATGAGTCCCGAGTATACTCGCACAAATGTCTATGGGAAATGCGTGTTGTAGCAAAATCAGCCCATCCTCTACGGGTTAACCCATTCCACACTGAATTCTGAAATGCCCATAGACTTAATATGCTGGCCACCATGTTCCCGTATGGAACGGGTTAATGGAAGGATATGGTAAGTCACGCTGAAAACTTTCTGTTTCAATGCTTTTATCAGCCCCTCTTCTCTCTTGATGAATATGTCTACTGCCCTCGTGTTTTGTTTTGTTTTCCACTGAACTTTGCCATATATCTCTTGCCTATTGCTTTCTCTTTCTATATTGTATTATCTCCATCTCTCACCCTATCTCTTTCTCTCTCTCTCTCTCTCATTCTCTTTTTAGTGCTAAAGTATCTACCTCCTTTCATCTCCTTATCTACTTCTCTGTCTGTCTGTCTGTCTGTTTGTCTCTCTCTCTCTCCCTCTCTTTCTTTGGCAGTATCTATCATTATGACACATATCTTCTTCTACCTCTTTTCATCTCCTTAACTACTGCTTTGTTTCTCCTCTCTCTCTCTCTCTCTCTCTCTCTCTCTCTCTCTTTCTCTTTCTTTGGCAGCATCTATCATTATGGCATATATCTTCTTCTATCTCTTAAAATCGTGATCTATATGTCTATGTTGTCTATATGTCTATGTTGTCTGAGTGTGAGAAAGCCTATTTCAAAAACAAAACAAAGCAAAACGAAAGACTACCCAAGTAATATGAAACTTGCCGATTGAAAGTGCATGCAACACCAGTTTGTCCTTATCAAGTGATGGGTGTTGCCGGTTTCCTTTCTTTTCTTTTCTTTTCTTATTTCATTCATAAGCTTTATGTTTATGGTATATGGGTATGTACAATGCTCGTCAGTGCATGTTTAACATTCTATACACTGACTACAGGGAACTTGGTGAGCGCACTGATCGAAGCCTGTGAGAAATAAAAAATGACATCAAGAGATACAATTGGAGATTGGTCAAAGCAGGAACGTTCCACAGGGAGTGGACAGAGAGAGAACTATCAAGTCTGATCTTATGTACAGATGAATACCAAAGCTAGACTCATGTTGCTTGCTATGAGAGTGAGAGAAAATACAAAGAAAGAAACATTATACATTGTACATGAGAAGAAGAGTGACAGATATTATATGTGACCGTGCACCTCAAAACAAACATAAAGTCGCACACACTGATTTTGCGTGAGGACTGAAAATGAGTGAAATGGGTCAACCTAGCCGAACTTGACTTTTTCATATTTTCTGAAAAAGCGGGTCTTCTTTTACATTATGCTAAAATTTGGTATCATAAAATGGGCAGGAAAGTGGGGGGGGGGGGGGGGGGGGGTTAGCAGTTTATCTCGAACATTTTTGGTAGAATAGTGTGATTAGGTGTGTCTTTAGAATCCCTTTTTTATTTCTGAAAAACCTTGTCCACACTCTTCACTTTCAACTCTAATAACTTTTGAAAGGATAGTGCTACTGCTTTGAAAGTTGGCATTAATTATGGACAGAATGTGTTAATGAGGCATGGTTAATTTCAGTTTAATCTGATAATCCCTTCATTGTTGTTACTCTGGTGGTTTACTTCCTGTTTTTTGTCCCATTCATCGCACAGCCAGCACGGTTTGGTAAAGATTAAGTGCTTGAATAGACACTGTACTTAAGAGCCTCTTTTCTCAGTTCACACTTTTCCTGAGTTTGTGCTTTCTTTCCAATATTTAGATACAGGTTAGGAGAGTCCATTTGATTTGAGTTATACATCATTTTAAAGCTTAAAGTCTGCTCTTTCAGAATATGGTCTTAACAAGAAATTAATGTCTGGCGACTTTATGTTTGTTTTGAGGTGCAGGGTCACATATGCTTGGGATAAGCCACTAAGTGATCAGCCTTTGACTGTTGACTGTCTCCCCACATTTGATATTATTCTGTCTTTTTTTCCTACTACATGTATCTGCTTCAACTACCTTTGCACCTATTCAGTGATTCCTTCTGTACCAGTTTTACATAAATGTATTTTCATTTGTTTTGTTTTTTAATGAAATGAGAAAAAATTATCCTGAACTTGAACTTGATATGTTGTGGTAAAGAAAGGGGAGGAAAGGATTATATTTCAAAAAGTTCCCAGGTGACACCTTTATGTGTTGCATGCATCTCAGTAGGTGATGATTCCTCCCAAATAAAGGGTGGTTTTCACATTCATTTGCCACAGCTTGAAGAAACATTGGATCTTCATTGTAAAACCTTGTAGAAGAAGCAGAGAAATTTGGCAAGTCTCGTTTTAACCTTTTAATGTGTTACCATGTTCACCCAACAAGTGTGCGAGGGATTCATTTCTGGCAGCAAAACTTGGGTTCCTGTTGTTTAGGATAGACCAGGACAGATTTCCTTAAAGGGGGTCAAAGCCCGAGCAAGGTGGGGTGGGGGGGTTGGGTTGCATACAGGGAACTCAGCTATGTTTGTACAATGTTATCCGGTATAAGAACTAGAGGAAGACAAACAATGATTGCTAGCTGCAATGACCATGACATTAGATGCGGTCAGAGAACATGAAATCTGCACTCTACGGTCCATAGTTTAATCCTTTTACATGCGCATTCACTGAAAAATTATATGCTTAAAACATTTTAAACTGTTCACTTCAATCCTTTTTCATCAGTATTTCCCAGTTCATCCAATATTGACCTAGTTATAAAGTTAGCAAGCCCACTCAGGTGCAGCAATGTGCCTCAATTCAACAGGAAGATCACAGCAACACAATAGGAAGTAGTGGGATTATGTAATCTCTATATTATTGGCAATCAGTTTTCTGACATCTGTGCCAGTTAGTGAAGAAAGCACAGTAAGAGTTAAGTGAATATTGCCCTTTCTAGTATTATATACCAAATACGTTTATTTCTGACTATATACTGTTATTCTAAAAGGGCTAGTTTAGTTTTAATTGAGATGGGGGGATTCAGGAAGGAACTATTTTAGCAAGTTGTTGAGAAACCACTAAGTAATGAAATTTCAAAAAGCATACAATTCCAAGAAGAATTCAAAGTTTATTTGATGAAAATTGGTTCTGAAATTGATTAGATATAAAAAAATAACAACAAATGGTCCCACCTTTTATCAGAACCTCTTTGTTTTTGGATATCTCAGCCATTTCAAAACCAATTTTCACCAAATAAACCTTGCATTTTCCTTACAATTCGGTGCTCTTAAATATTTAAGTGGTTTCTGATTATCACACACACAAAAAAAGAAATTATGGAAACCTGATGCCCCATCTCATCCAAAACAAATCCATCCCTCAATGTGTCTTGGTTTAAACAGTCACATTCGTGGAACATTATGCTCTCTGGATTAAGTAAAATAAAACAAAAATTTCCTATGCTAAAATGAACTACCTGTACCCCTCCTGTTTCAAAATGTCCCTCAATTTAACACTGTATACCTGGCTCATAGCGACCATGGCATGATATAACTGTATTGATCAGAAACCAGTCATGAAAGCTCAGCTGATTAGCTATAAATCAGACTCATTAATCCCCCTTGTATCTAAATCAATGGCACCAATCGTCACATTCAATTAGGTGGCGCTGTACCATTCGCCCAACCACGTGTGAGTCTACCAGACAACGTCAATAGCATCAACCCACAATAGAACAATTAGCCAACAGTGACCCAAATTAGTAGAAGTCTGGACAGTTTGCATAACTAGCTCATTGTCATTTTATATTGCAGTAAGGGCACGTACAACTGTAAATGAAATGGGATACAGGTTAATACACTGTAATGCCACATACATTGTAATGCCACATACAACTGCTCAGGTATGTATATATATCACATTTCTTGCCAGACATTGAATTACTAACTCTCTTGAAGGAGTCTGTGCCATACGAATGCTGAATCATCATCATCATCATCATCATCATCATCATCATATTACTTCACAAACAAACTCCTACAAGCCAATATATCATCCCATAATCTTCCAGATACAGCTCACGCAGTCATCACACTTCACACAACTTGGGGTTTTGTTTTATTAATTGTTTTTCACTTTTATCTTGAGATCATTACAAAACATCTAAATTGATCTGAGTAAAAAGCATATCTAGTTCCATAACTTAGCAAAATTCTATTAAAGAACAGCTGATCATAGTCATGATTCTTTGGTCAGAGCTAGAGATATAAATATAATAGGGGGTTCTACAACTTTCTAGTCTCAATATATCACTCTTGTGCAATGCTGTATATCTTATCCTATCCTTCATCTTTTCTTTTCCACCTGTATGGCTAGGCACTTGTGAAACTCTTTTAAGACACACAGAGTATTTTAGTCATGTACACCTTGGTTCCATCTATGCAAACTGACATTCATATTGAGAAGAAAGAAAGAATATTTAACAGAGGGTAGCAGACTATCTAATCCTTCTAAAATACACAACAAATGTATGAATATGCATTTTCCATATAACCCTCATTTATGTAAAGCAACAAATAGCAACATAAACAAGACTTTAATGAATCTACATGACACTTCATTCAGAGTCTTTTCAGGAAAATACGTATGTCATGACGACATATAGAATAAGCAATCTTTCTATTTGGTCAATGACGTCCCTGGATTTTTGAAAGAGAATTGATTTAAAAAGATAACAAATAAAATGTCTCAATTGGTTCCTTAAACAGGAGGATGGCTTTCCAAAATGAAACAGAATGCTAATTTTGTGAAATTCTGTGAACTGATTTTAAACCATTCAAGCGTCAATCATTAGGTTCAAAAACAACAATAGGCACAATGAACACTTTGTCAGATTCTATCCGGGTCTGAATATGTAGACTAGAGACACTAACACTGATTAATTGAAAGTATTTACTGGGACAATTAACTACGGATTACTACATACCATTGTGTAACCTTCATTTCCTGCTACAATTATCCCATTGATCTTGTTAGTGATGCAATCCGAAGTTCAGCTAGTCAATCACCT